>NC_138737.1:36148835-36548481 GCF_965113295.1 Leuciscus leuciscus | reverse complement strand
GCACAAACACAAGTACATAACCACAGCTGCTTGAATCTGCTGCGACCAATCTCAAACACTGTTTTTCGCTTTCAAGTGACAAGTTTCGCCCGCTCTCCCTTTTGCACCAAGTGCACCGTGAACTGTGGGGCAAAAGTGAGTTGTGCAACTGTAGAGGCAGTGGGCGGAGCCTACATGAATATTCATGAGTTTCCCGGGCATGCGCGTGGAATTGCTCATTCTAGTTCACGCTCCTCGTTTCTCAGCAGGTTTAATGGATTATTTCAAAAAAGGTAAATATAGTTTCAGCGCGAACTTAAACTACAATTGTGTATCGTTTTGTTAAATTCCTAATCTTTTTATTATTTCGTCACTGACTGAATGATTGCTGGCATTCACTTCGTGTAGGCCTATATACAGTAGCTACAGCAAACTTCAACTCGCCGTATAAATTGCACCTTGCGAAGCTTTAAAACTGTGGCTTTTACTAATTATTATCATTTGTTGATTGCAATAAATTAAATAAACCTTCACAAATGTATCTGTGGGCTAACACTTTTTAAAATATATATAATATATCCTGGTGTGATTGTTCTTAAATTCTTGTTCGTTTAAATAAGCCAAATCATTTAAGACCAAACTCAAGCATGAATGTGTTGCTTTAATACATACGTACAATTTGGATTAAACAAAATTGTATGGACAAAAGTGGATAAATTACATTTGATACAACTAGGTTACTGTAAATGAGAAACAAAAAACACTTAACATTATTTTACGGAATATAATAAGCCACCAATTTGATGTTCTAAAAAAAAATATTTACAAACATACTGGCAAAATAATATAAAAATATTATTTTTAATGTTTTGATTGCAAGGTGTGCTTGTGCTGGTTTTGATCTAATAATATATATACACGGTTCAAAAGTATGGTATTAGTAAGGTTCTAAGGTAAGGTACCTCTAAGGTACCAAGACTACATTTATCTGAAAAACAGTAATATTGTGAAATATTTTTATCAACTGTTTTCTATTTTAATGTTTTTAAAAATATATTGTGATGGCAGAGCTCATTTTACTCTAGATTTCAGTGTCACATGAGCCTTCAGAAATCATTCTAATACTGATTTGCTGCTCAAGAAACATTTCTGATTATCACGGTTGAAAATGGTTGTGCTGCTTAATGAAGTGTGGAAATTGACCTTGCCTGCTATAAAAGTATAACATTTCTTAAATCATAGTGATTCCAAACTTTTGTCATGCAAATCTTAAATACCAGAATGTCATGTTTTAACATTGATCCAACAAAGTTTAAAGGTTTCATTTTCAAGAGTTCAAGTCGGAAGTAGATCATGCATTTGTATCAATGGTCATCATTGTGTATCATCCAGGCACACAGAGCAACACATAAGGTCAAAGAAAGAACATGACAACGAGAAACATCAGTATAGGGTGCAAAATGTTTATTTGGACATGGATATGGTTGTGGAGTTATTTCCCAGAGATTATTGCCAGAGATGACACAGTTGTAAAGCTTCATAAGGTAAGGTATCAGAAGAGCTTAGCAATAAATAAATTAAATGGTAATGGTTCATGTATTTAGGAATATTCTGCTCTTCTGTTGGAAATAAGTGTTGCTGTAATCATTCAGGTGTTCTGGAATTTTTGGTTTTACGGTAAAAGTGGAACGTTATTTTTATTTTATTTATTTTTTTATTGCAGTGACATTCAACAAATGATAACAAAAGACAGTTTAAAGCATTGCAATGTACAGAGGAAAAGCACAACGAAATGAACGAGTTGAAGTTTGCTGTGCTTTATATAGGCCTACACGAAGTGAATGCCAGCAATAATTTAGTCATTAACGAATGCACAAAACGTGCAAACTAATAAAAACATTATGAACTTTATGAAATGATACACAATTGTATTTTAAGTTCGCGCTGAAACTATATTTACCTTTTTTTAAATAATCCATTAAACCTGCTGAGGAGCGTGAACTAGAATGAGCAGTTCCACGCGCATGCTCTTATTCCGTAAAATAATGTTAAAGACCCACTCCGATGAAAATCATGTTTTTCTAGGTGTTAACATGTTCTTGTTGTATTTTTCTGATGTTAGAGGACATATCTTGAGAAAAATAAATTCAAAGTTGTATTTCTGAGTATTTCTGCATTCAAATGGCTGTGAATCAGTAGCAGACGCTAAAATGCCGGCTAAAATAGACTGGAGTTGTGACGTAGTAACTCCACTGGGCGGGGCCACAAGCTCATACTCCCCTCCGCCCCGCCCGCTCAGGTTCTGAGGAGTAGAGAAGACGATGGCGGATCAATACCTATGTGCGGTAGCGGGTTGCAATGCTAAGAGGAGAGATATTGGTATTAGCTTTCATGCTTTACCAAAACATGTTGCTGTGAGAGATGAATGGATTACGTTCCAGGGTTCCAGACTGCGACCATTTTTTGAGAATGTGCGAGTTAAAATTTTATGTGGTCGCATTTGTGCGAGTGCATGGTCATGTACTACTCAGTTAAATTCACGCATGAATTTTCCTGCATTGAACTTGTTTTAGCGCCCGCCAAAGTGAATTTTTGTCCCGCCAAAGTCTTATTTGATCGGTGAGTAATGTAGATGAACTGCTGCGCTTGTTTAAATGAAAGAACGAGCAGAGAGAGAGACCCGGACGCGCGCGCGCACTCTCTGTCTTCGGAGCCAGGCGAAAATGTAAACAAGACCTCACCGTCTCCAAACTAAGCGCTGTCTTGCTCTCTCTCTCCCTCGCACATATTAATCAAAATAAATCGACACGGCGGTAAATGGTCGGAAGACCAAAGTTTCATGTGGAGCATTCTGAGATTTTTTTTTTTTTTTTTCTGAATTGCCGCTGGGTGTGAATTGTGCTAAATAAGTTGCCTTATCTTCTCTGAAAAGCGTTCCGGACATTCAGCTGACATAAAACAACACTTTAATTAAACGAAAAAAACTATCCAGTGATGAAATGTTTTCTGTGTTGACAGAAAGAAAGAAAGACATAAAGAGGCTGTTGCTGCCTATGTATCTCGCTTCAGCCAACGGCTCCGCCCACAACGCAGAGGCGAATTGCTAATGAGCTACTGCCGCTCTGCTGAAGCGAAGTCCCAGAAAACGGCACAGGTTTTGTGATTTTGGCTAAAAACGGCATACTCATCATTTAAAGACCACTGAGAATGTTTAAAAATAGCTCAAAATATGATCGGAGTGGGACGATCTCCCCTGTTGTTCGGCTCAACAAGGCCGCTGTTCTGCCTAAATGTCTCAAACAGTCTTACATAATAGTCACCGACCCATTCATCTGGCCGTTGACGGCAGCAGCTTATCTTTTCAGTGTCCACACGTGCTGGAAAACACATCTCTTATTGCTCGTGCCAGGTCCAGGACAGCTCCTCTGTAATCGCCGTTTGCCCTGTCCGTCCAGTCCCTGTGCATGCGCCTGTGGTCTTCAATCTGTATTCAACCGGTCACCAGCTGCCACTTAGCGGCCCCTAGCTTCATGCCTAGCAGCCTCTTCAGCTCTTGTGTAGTGGGGCTGAATTCTTGGCAGAATTTGATCAGTTCTTCAGCAAATCTGTCCCCCGCGTCTTCAGGGTTTGGCAGAACTGTCATGCACTCTTTCAAGTCGGACCCGTTCCACGGTCTGTGCACGTAAATAGGGCCGTCAGTACCTGCTACTTCCACCATTGGCGCGGTGAAGCTCTCTGGCTCGCTTTTCACCTTTGATTTTGTGTTCATCGGTCTCTTTCGTTTGCCGACCCCCTTGTCTTCGTCCGGAGTGTCGTAAACGGCGTCATCCTCTTCTTCGTCCTCCGTGTCCTCTTCACCTTCCGTGTCTACTGGTCGTGCTCGCTTGATTGGCTTTGTCGGTTTGACGGGCTTTTTTGGGCTTTTTTGCAGTCTTTACTTGCTTCTTTGGTTCTGGCTCTGTTTCGGATTCCGTCTCTGTCTCTGGCTTTGGCTGTCTCGGCGGAGAGCGGTCAAGGTCGTGGTCAAGCTTCAGGGCTGCCAATTTCTGCTCAGGGACGTGTGTCAGTCCTGCATAAGCCGGCGGAGCATTCTGCGCGCTCGGCGCCGGGTTTACATGTGGGAAAACACAAACACAAACATTCCGTTCATTAGCTGGTGTAGGTGTCACATGTCTCTCACATGCATTCATATTTTCCTCACCACATTTCCTCACGCACACGCTGTCAGGTGCCGTGGGCACAGATTTTTCACACACATCACTCTGCTTTTCATTCATAGCCGTTTCTTGCTTTTTCTGCATTCTGCATTCTCTCTTTCTTGCTTCTTCCATCCAACATTCAACCGTTGCATCACAGTTTTTACACACATGTCTAGCGCACGCACAGCAGCCTATTGTTTTGTTGCTGCGCTTCTCAATTGACTCTTTAACCACTCTTAATCTTGTGGTGCTTAATGTTACTTCTTTCGGAAAATCATGATGTCTTATGAGCTTCCCTATGTCTTTCAAGCCCTTTTTCCCATGATTTTTCTTCATTGCACAGTATACCGACCGGTGTGCAGTATTTACTATTAGAAATCCCCATAATGGCTATTATTCCCCTTCCTTCACTATTGCCCGTGGATTTTACTTCAGCGCGCTTACTCTGACTTTCACCGGAAATCAGGAAAGGTTTGGAATTAATTTTTCTGCATACTCTCAATTGACTCCCTGGAAGTGTTCCAGTGATCAATTATTTCAGCTCCTATTATCTCACAATAACGAGTACTCGGCTTCGGTCTGGACAATCTCTTGACCTACCCTAGGTCTCAATTTCCGTTCCCTTTTTAAAAGCCTTCCTTTCCTCGTACCACAGCTCTAGTTTCAGTTCTCAAATACAGCCACTATGGTTCATCCACAAAATTTTCATTTCCAAAATCCCCAAATGAAAAAATAAATTTGCTATCTCTTACCCAAGATTTTCTTTTGGGTTCTTTTCCGAATTCCAGTGGAAGTCCTCCCGGGCCTGAAGCGGCTGGTTCTCCTTCTCTGAACACTTTCGAGGTGAGACTGAAGCCTATTGCATTCAGGGCGTTTTCCCTCCACCGTCCGCTGATCAGGTCCAGAAGGCCTTTCAAGGAATATCGATCCCACTTCTGACACCAACTGTTGTGGCAGTTTAATTCACTAAACAATCATCTTTGGCATAAGAGACAGTCTGGAATCAAATGATCATTAAAAAGTAATTTATTGTCTTGCAAGAGGCCCAATTGCCACACAGAGGTAGACAGTACAGTCTGTGAAACAAGTGCGACCAGGAGGGAGGGGCAGGCCAGTCTTTATACTCTGTTATTGTTATCTTCCAAGGTTCTTTAAACTCCAGAGATGGATAAGACACCACCAGTGATCCTATTATACTGAACTTTAGTTTAGCTTAACTTACAGCCTGCAAGTCCTAAATTGGACAGCCCTTTGACCTTAGGGGTCAGGGCTTCAGCCTTCAAAGCTCTCCCCCTCTTTCTCCTGCTTCGCAGGCGTTTCACATCAATCGTTATATCACATAGTCAGCAACACACATAGTAGTCAATCTAGTGTATGGTAATGAAAATCAAAGTAAGTAATGAAAATCAAAAATCTCCCATTACACAATTTTTCTGTGCTCTTGTTTCATGAACACCCACTGATAGTTAACGTTAGCTGAACTGTTATCATTTCAACCGTTGTCTTCCTATGCTGGCATGTTTTGTCTACTATTTGAGAACTATTACAGCCTTTTGCAGCTCGTGTGGCTCTAATGTCCAGTTTTTGGCTGAAGAAGTTGAACTTGGTAAGTACGCGTTAAGTCTGCCTTGGCACCTAAAGTGTAAGTCTAAACCTTGAGTTAGTGTTATTGGAGCACACTGTTTATTAACTGAATTCTGAGGCAGGTGTTTTTACCAATTAAAGTTGTTGCTCAATAATACCCTCTCTATTATGTATTGAAAGCTTTAGTGTGTCAAATTAAATTTAGTATTATTTATGTCCTTCTTTGTATAGAGATATAAAACATCTTAATGCTATATTTCATTCTTTGTTGGTGGTTAGAGTCACCAGTCCATGTTTGTGGAATTCGTACCCTAAAAAAAAAGGAAAAAAAAAAAGAAAAAGTGAACAGACTGTCCTTGTACAAACGGAAAAACTACTCGCCTTTGGACATTGTCGGGACAGCTATTATTGACTGAGTTGAATGGACCCTGCGTCAAAAAAACAATCTTACAGGGAGAAGGCAAGATGTAATGCTTATAATGGCAGAACTTGATCCATAAGGCATTGAACAACACTCAAGAAGAAGATTTGTGAGAAGGGTTTACCATTCTCTGGGGCCAAATCATGTCTGGCACATTGATGGCTATGACAAATTAAAACCCTGTAACCCTGTTGCTTTTAGTTGCCATCTCGTTTTGAATATTGTTTTGATTCTTCTCCCTTTACGTTTTCTTTCTGCCTTTTGATGACGTTTTGATAGAGTAAAGTGGACAGGTTAGATGTCACGTGAAACAACACCTAGGTAACTCGATGTATAGATACCCCAGGTAAGAAAGTGAATGCCACCCTCTGTATGTTTTGTATTAGTTAGTTAGAGTAATTACAGTAAGTTAGGGTGTTTGACGCTGAAGATTTGATGTATTTTCCTTTATTTATTTTATTAGTTAGATTAGAGGTTTAATTACAAGTTAGAATGAGTTTTGTTTTGTTCTTTTCATTTCTTTGGCTTCACTAATTGCGTCCCCTTTTTCTCTTGGGTTATTTATTTATCTGATATCTTTTTGATCTGTAAATGTTTTGCTTATTTTTCCTTGCTTATATTCACCATTATTATTATTACTATTTTCCATCTTTTTGGATAATTATTTCACTTATGTATAATAAATCATCTTTCTTTCACATCACTTCATTACATGTTGTCTCTTGCCACTCCAATCACACCAAATGTTATCATGACCTCAAAGTTACCTCTTCTGGCCTTAGATCATGAGAGTTCGTAACAGATGTTACTCACGCAAAGTGACTGTGGCGCTAGCAATAACAACCCAGACATTATAGCTGCTTATTACCTACAGTGTGCCACTCAATTTGGAGTCATACCAAAGCTTCTTCGCACAGACGGTGGCACTGAAAATGGAAATATGGCTGCAATCCACTGTTCTGGGATCAGTCACACAGATGATGACCTTGCAGGGGCTTCAGGCCATATGTACAGTGTGACTCCTCAACCACAAACCAACGAATTGAAAGCTGGTGGTCATACTTCAGGAAAACAAAGGTGTAATAGTCCACACAGTCATGATATTTAGGGGGTTTATTTAATATACCTTTTCTTGCAGAACTTTAAATTAGTTTGAATTTAATATTCAAATAAAACACGTTATAAGAAAATAGTCTATTAAATGTATACCCGGCTTCAAAGACAAGGCAAAGAACACTCACACCATTAGGGCAGTTAAAGGCACACTATGCAGTTTCCATTTTTGTGAAACATTGACCCCTAGAGTCGCTGTAGAGTACTTGTGTTTAACATTACTGTCGTAAATAGCACTCACGCAGAGCCGTCTCTGCACTCTTCCGACCGCGCTTTCTTCGTCGACTCTGCCATGATTCACGTCTGAGGGTGCTTTCACACCTGCCTCATTTAGTTCGGTTGAATCACACTAGAGTTCGTTTTCCCCATTGGTGCGGTTCATTTGGGCAGGTGTGAATGCGGCAATCGCACTCGGGTGCGCACCAACAGCGGACCAAACAAGCCTACCGAGACCTCCTCGAAGAGGTGGACTAAACCAGTTGCCGTACTCAGCTGCGCTGTGCATTATGGGATGAGGAGAAATGTTTGTTGACAGATTGCACTTTAAGCATGGCAGCTCGCGGACACACTTGGAGTTGTGAGGAGTTGCGGAGCCTGATAGAAATTTGGTCTGATGACCATATTAGGTCCCAACTGTCAAAAACCCACAAGAACAGCGAAATATTCGCTTTGTTTAGCAAGCAGCTCAGGGAAAGGGGATTTAACAGGTCTGTGGAGCAGTGTCGGGTTAAAGCAAAGAAACTTCGCCAGCAGTGCATACAAGTGCGGGAAGCACTTAATAAAACAGGCAGCTCAGGTAAGGAGAAAGACAAGTTCCCCTGGTACGATGACCTCGACAAAACACTTGGGACAAAACCTGACGTTGATCCGGTCGATGTTGTTGAGCCCTGTCGTGGAAATTTTAAACTGAATATTAAACTAACCATGTTTCTAACATCTAACCTTATTTGAACAGGATGTACTGTACGAAACCAAGGGAAAACTTGTGTCTTTGACTGTGTGCGTATGTATGTATGTAAAAATAACAGTTTGGGAAATGAAACTAGACAGTCTGTTAGAATCTTGTGATTAACTAATGAAGTCATCATTAAAACAAAGTTTGCTTGTGCCAGTGACAGAGGAAAAGGGTTGGGGCTTTTGAATCAATTGAACCAATATTGAAAGTGACATGTTAGTCTTATTTGTTTTCTCGATTCTATAAAAACTGTTGTATATGTGTTTTACGGTGGGATTCTCAATGGAATTTGTCTGAGATCCTCCGGCCTTGCTTCTTGGGAGAGATTCCCTGAGAACTGCTCGAAGACTCTCCTGGCCGTTATTAAAGCATTTAGAGGACATTTGCTGATGTCTGTCTGTTCATTTCTGCTGCGCATCAGGTCAGTTTAGGGAAGCAAGGAAGTTAGGGTAAGAGACTCGGCCAGTTGTCGACTGAAGACGCAAGAGCTGGAGTATAAAAGTTATTAAGTGTCGATTTGTAGACGCTCTGTGTCGATGAGTAGACGCAACAGTTTTATTCTAAATAGTTGGGTTTAGGGGGAAAAATCCACTACAGTCCCATGATAGTTCAACATACATAATACATAATACTGGTTACAGAGAGCACACAAATTTACTTTTCTTAAAATCAAAAACATTAAAATTCATTGACCTGGTTCATTTTCAAACACCACAAATCATGTACAAAGCAATACACAATAAACTTCCTGGAAATATTCAAAAAATTGTTTATTAACAGAGAGGGGGGTTTAATTTAAAACATCAGCGGCACGTACAACAATAAAAGGTTTTTGTGTTTCTGTTTGTGGAGTGAGGTTGTGGAACAGTTTGTGTGTGGAGCTTAAGCGATGTCCAAGCGTGACCCAGTTTAAGAAGCAGTACAAACACATGGTTTTCACAAGGTATAGGGAGGAGGAAGGGATTTAGCAATCGGGTGGGGTTTTTTTGTAAATAATTTATGTATTTGTTTTCTTATTTTATTTATTTTCTATTTTTTGTAGATAGGTATTATGTAAATATGTTTATTAGGGAAAACTGGTTGTTTATTGAATAGTGGAGAAGGGGTAAGTTTTAATAAGCTTATGCTTCATCCTACTCCTTTTCGGACATGTTGGTTTCATATTATTATTATTAATTGTTTGGTTTGTTTCTCTTTTATTTTCAGTCTACTTTTTTTTGTTACTTGTTTTATGTTTATGTTCGAAATAAAGCATTCAAAAAAAAAAAAAAAAAAAAAAAAATCAACATTGCCATCGTCAGATTCCAATGATGCTACTGATGCTAGCACAGTTGACCGGGCTATACCGCATCTGACACAGAGGTTGACTGTGAGTTTATTTAGTTTTTGCACTTGCTAATACCAACCACTTGTTTCAGAAGTTATGGCATAACTTTAGGCATAGATAGTATACTTTGCCTTGCCAATATGACAGCCAGTTAGGATACTTCACATTAACCAAAAGCAGCTAAATAAACCTGTTGCTTGTTTTCATGTTATATTCTCTTCGTTATACTCACTCACACACACACACACTGCATTGTGTATATAGCAACATGCATTGTGATATATTTTTTTCTGCATTAAAATGACATAAGTAACACAGAGAAATTGTGTATTTCAATAAACAGTGGGAGATTCAAGCAGCGTTTCCTGAGATGTCACAAACACCATTGCTGATGCAGGACTGTCTACTACAACATTTTATTTTCGAAATGGAGAAAAAGAATGTTTGTTCAGATGTGTCAACTTTACATTTGTTACCAATTAAACAGGAAATAAAACAGTATTTCAAACTAAAAAGTATTCCCATCCCATCCATTTTAAATCAGACAAAACTGGTTCAGTATGTGGTGGTTCCTATACTAGCTCATAAGAATAAGTGAAAATGAACTCATCAAGGGAGATAACACACCTTAACTATTTAACATAGTGAATACTAAATGCAGAGTATTTGCAGGTGTTGGCCATTCATATAGTAGTGAAGTAGCTACACAATGCATTTCTAATGTCGTGTTGCTGCTGTGCGTGTCCCTGCTCATCATGTACAGATCCTTCTTCCTCTGCAACGGTTTCTCCCTCCAGAAATTCCTCCTTCTGTATCTCACAGAAATGATGCAGCACACAGCAAGCAGACACAATGCGGCTTACAAAAATTATGTGGGTCTCATTTTCTTTAAGAAGGCAACGCCAGCGTCCTTTGAGGCACCCAAAGGCACGCTCAATGGTCATACGGGCTTGGCTCAATCTGTGGTAGAAGTTGAGCTGCTGTGGTGTTACTGCTCCTCCCTCTGGGTAAGCTTTCATGAGCCAAGTTAGTAGAAGGTAAGCCGAATCACCCAAAAGAAAAACAGGCACGTCGACCCCCTCAAACGTTTCAGTCCAATGAGGTAAAAGAGTGCCTGCGCTGCCACGCTCATACAATGATGAGAGGGAGAAAACACGGACATCGTACCTGGTCGTCCAACATTAATGTCCCAAAATCTCATTCTATGGTCCACCACACCTTGCAGAATGATGGAATAGTCTCCCTTCCGATTGTAATAACAAGATGAGTTGTCAGGTGGAGCTCTGATCTTGATATGGGTTTCCATCTATCGCACCTGCCACCTGAGGGAATCTCCATCTGTCATGAAAACCCTGTATTATCTGCCTGAACTCGGCTGCAGAGGCTTCATTACCACATTTATGGCAGTCACAACCTCTTGGGTGATAGTGCAACATGTTGATAACCCAACACCAAACAGTTGTGAGATGGATCTGTACTCCAGGTTTGTGGATAACCTCCTCTATAGGCACAGCCTGTCTGAATTGAGTGGTCTGTCATGTCAGCCAGGGCCGGAGAGTGTCAGTAGTTTGAAACTGCCTCTTCCCATTCTGAAGTTTTTCAGCCAATCATCGTCTGTCCAGGTGGCGTAGATGTGGGGCCACCAACTTTTGGCGCTTTTCCACTGCATGGTACGGCTCGGTTCGGCTCGGTACGGTTCGACTCGGCACGGAACGGTTTGGCTCGCTTCGCTTTTCCACTGCAAGGTACGGCTCGGTTCGGCTCGGTACGGTTCGACTCGGCACGGAACGGTTTGGCTCGCTTCGCTTTTCCACTGCAAGGTACGGCTCGGTTCGGCTCGGTACGGTTCGACTCGGCACGGAACGGTTTGGCTCGCTTCGCTTTTCCACTGCAAGGTACGGCTCGGTTCGGCTCGGTACGGTTCGACTCGGCACGGAACGGTTTGGCTCGCTTCGCTTTTCCACTGCGTGGTACGACTCGGTTCGCTTTAGCTCGGTTGCTTTTCCACTGCAGTTAGTACCGCTTCAAAGTGGGTGGGACTGATCGTTATAGTTGCCGTCTCTACTGCCATGACATCATCATATTAAATGCGAATTTTTCATTCCGGGTTTCCCCATCCGCTCCTCGGCAACCAACGAGAGGAACGTCTGCACCTCGTCCACTGACCACGATTCAGCCAATTTCTTTTTTTAAGTTTATACTATTTTTTTGAAGCAAATACTTTTAAAACAGGCGCTACAGCGTTGGCTGTTGTCTACTGGCTATTTAAATCTAGCGGGTTTAGTGTCTCATGTTGTAAATACAATGACGCTGGTAGTGATGATTCTGTCTGACCAATCAGTGATCTGCAGTGTTTCCACGTCACATTTTAGTATCGGTACGGTACGCTTGGAACCTCAACAGAGGTGGTACCATTTAAAGCGAGCCGAAGCGAGCCGTACCGTACCGTACCGTACCATGCAGTGGAAATGTGTCATAAGTGAGCCGTACTGAACTGAGCCGTACCGTACCATGCAGTGGAAAAGCGCCAAAGCGTGCCGTACCGAACCGAGCCGTCTGATGCAGTGGAAAAGCGCCATTTCATTACGTGGGTGTGTCCAAATGGCCCTGTGTTTAACAGAAAGATGAAATTGGTTATCTAGTCATTATGATAACTTTCAGAAAAATAACTCTTAATTTAAATTATTATTATCATATGTAAACTGCTTTCATTAATATTGTTAGATGAATTAGAGCTATGCTATTTTTGCTATTAGGATTTTACACCTTTAATAAGGTTTCTCACTTAATAAAATTACTTTATGCTATAACATATGCCTGTAATCTGGACAGATATTTTAAACTGTTTAAAAATCTTAAAACGAGCTTATATAAAAATTGAGTGCACCTCAAGGAAAGCTGCCTTTTTCTCATCTGTTTTATCTTCAACTGTTCCATTAATGCCAACTCTCCCAGTGAGGTGATCGTCCACCACCTGGACCTGGACCACCGTGAACAATAGAAACTGCAATCATCCGCCCAACAAGGAAGTATTCATCTTCTCTGGCAGCTGTAGTAAACTGTTATTGTCCAGTTAGTATAAAACAAGACAATTATGAACAGGGCAGATAAAAGGTAGATGTAAGTAAATCATTTACTTGTGTTGTTAAAGGTGAGAAATCTCCTATTTTCTGGACCATCAAAGATTCTCCGTGCCCATAAACAGTCCATTAGGAGGGTTAGAAACTCACGTTTGGGAACACCTGTGTCCACTGCATCTTCAGTTGTGCCTTTGTCATCTGTGAATTTAACAAGCATGTTGTGTAATGGGTCGTATGATGCTTGAATCCACGAATTGCTCCATCCCAAACATTGGCTCTATTTATGTTGAATCTGCTGCAAGACGTTTTTATGATCTTCAATGAGAGATCTGACACAATATCTGCAGCAGTTAATACATCTGTGCTGTAATAAATAAAGAGGTTTTGATTAAGTTAATGATGAAATTAAAAAAATTGTCCATAAATTTGGGAACATGATATTGAGACGGAGTCATTAATAAATGAATTAAGAACCTTTCTTCTTGAACATGTTGTCTGCTCTCATCTGACTCTTCCCAGTCACTTTAGATTATTATTGGTGCATAGAGACGTGTGTAACTGCTGTAAAAAGACAAAGATTAACAGGAATTTACATCTATGGACATACAAAAGTAATTAGGCTACTTGAAAAAGCAATCATGTGTGTGTTCTTGGATATTTGTTCAGTTTTTTCCTGCTTCCTAGATTTGTCAGAAATATAACAATTATTAAAATAACATTAGAACTGACCATTATAAAGACAGACTACATTTTTTTCATTTGTTGTAACAAAGTAACTTAGCAAGGTATGAACATTATGAACTTACTTGGTCCAAAAAAGGCAGAGAGAGATCAGGGGGTCTGAAAAACAACAACTATGTATTAATTTGAGCAACTCCACTCCTAACCTCCAAATAATGTCTTGTTAACTAATACCTGTTTGATGTGACGCGAGTTCGCCTCATTCACGCGTCCAGTTCGCGTCAAACCTTTGCTTTTTACGCGGGTCAATTTCGCTCTGGACGCGCGAATGGATTCAAAATGTTCAAACGTCCAACTAGACGAGGTAGACGCGAATTTGACGCGCTATTCGCGTTTGGTGTGAACGCACAGTAACAGGGAAACTTGCTACTGAACACTGACTGTTTCTGCTGCTCCCTGATGAAAGATACCTGTTGATGCCTGTTCAGAAAAAAAAAAAAAAAAAAGAAAAACAAACAAACACAAGTCACGTGTTAAAATGAGTTACATTTAAACGTTATATTTATGTAAGCTTTACTCTCATAATGTGGACTGTGAGACTTTACGTGCACTTCATTGTCTTCGCTAGAAGAATCCCTGGTACAGTCTTCAAACAACAATGAAAGTAATGAAAATTCACTTTGATTTAAACCCATTCATGTAAATAGTCTTTTATACATATGTCTTTGTAAGATTTTCATTAAATTAAATATGCTCACCACTGGCTAAAAAGTCTTGAAATGTGCTTATAAACAGTGTTATTCAATGATAAGCCTTCCCGAGTGCCTCTTTGTACAGCTGTAGTTTGAAAGGGCTTTTTGTTCCTGGAATGTTTTTCACCTCTGAAGCATCTGGGTCCTAGCCAAGCGGCAACCTCCCCGTCTCTCTCTTGAAACCAACACGGAAGTGAGTTAAACTGCAATTCATTGACTGTCCGCTTGGGCTGGCTGCAGAAGTGAGTCAAATCTGTATCTCCCCCATGTTAAAATGACCAACTTTACAGCAGAAAAAAACATGTTTACAGCCTGGATCTCTATGTGGCTTTGGTCTATACAGCTAATTTTGCCCTTCATAACAACTGTGAGGGGGGTGAATTTTTTTATAACTCATCCGTTTAGTTGATTAATATTTAAAGTTCTGCATAATTAAGGGTGTGGCCACTTGAGTGACAGGCGGATTGCCGCTGATGTCAATGCTAGCCGTTTGTCTGTTGTTACTAGCCGTCACTTCACCTGAGCAAATTTTAGCTGCTGAACTTGCCATCTCTGCAGTGTTTTGTGCTTTTTTTCGGGATTATTTCATACAATTTAATACACCCATTACTTCGCCCACGGCTTAGGATTCCGTCGTTGTCGTCGAGTATCGTTCGAGAGAACAACCAGCGCTGTATTTCAGTTGTTTTCCTCTGTGAACATGCACTAATGGATGTCTGACAATTTCGTTGCTTTTTGAGTTTTCAGATTTAAAAACGTCAATAAAGGCTCGTTCGTTCTGCTCTCACGGAACAGATAGATTATAATATGCTTAAGTACCGTCAGATGAAATCCTGCAGGTGTCGGCGCTTTCTCCGTCCATGCAATAAATGCACATCCATGAATGAGCGCGGATTTTCTAGCGCATTTACTTGAACTTCATAGGCAATATATCTATGGTTTAAACCATTTGAGAGGTGGCCAAAATCAGAATTTAAAATGGACTGAATAAGCTCTCTACGAACTTGAGCGATGCCGCGCTGACGGACCATAGACTATAAAAAGAGAGTGACTGACATGTAACGTTAAGCACATAAATCACTGTCACACACACACTCTCAGAGTAATATTAAGTTACTGCATAATACATTTTCAACTAGCAGAATAGTACAGAATCATAGCAAGGCTCCTCAGCTCCACTCACGCCCCGCCTCTTTGCCTATTTTCTGTTATCCGGGAGTGACGCAAGACCAAGATGGCGACGGCCGGCTCCGCCTACTTTAGGCTTCAAAAATGCTCTTCAGAAACCTATGGGTGACGTCACGGACACTACGTCCATATTTTTTTACAGTCTATGGTCCTAGCCTAGAAATCTGGACGCACCCTAGCGGCAGCAAAATTATTTTGCTGCCAGGGTGGGTCTAGCAACTCTCAATAGACCTTTTTGCTGCAAAAACCTAAATTGGGTCAGGCCAATCACGTCGTGTATAGAGTAGGCGGGGGCGGGCTTAACATATGACGACAGAGTTGTGACGGTTCCTGCCACTTGAATACAAAGAATGACGGCTTCTGCGGATGGAGAACAGCGGTCTTTCGAATCGGCTTTGGCCGCAACTCTGGAGGACTTGGAGTTAAGTTTTTCTTTGAGAAAAGAACAAAGAACGCCACTTAAGTCATTCTTAAAAAAAGGAAGATGTGTTCGTAGTTTTGTCGGCCAGATTTAAAAGTTGAATCTATCAACTAACGTTAGCTCCGCTGTTGGGAAAACGCTCTGGTTGGTTGAAGCGCTGTCCTATTGTGTGCAGAGGGAATTTGAAAGACAGCCGTTTATCCCACCCATCAGATTGACCGTGTCTATGGTGAGTTGCCAGACTAAACATCTTGATGTACGTCTGGCTTGCCAGGCTATCTGGGTCCAGCAATACATAGCAATACCAGAGCCCGTCTACGGAGAGCCTGGCCACTCCCTTTTAAGTCCTATTGTACCGAATTTTGGTTGTAGTTCCACCAGAGTTCCACTGGGAGCGATCGCCCATGAGTGCGAAATGAATGGGAGTCTATGGGGCAAGACGGCTAAATTTGTCTCTTTCACCCGATTGCCATTGAGAAATCTCAGATTTGATTGTAGGATTTGCAAGTTCAACATGGGTTATAGGTCGAAAGTTGAATGAACAAGTACTTGGTCTGTGTACTTTTTGATCATTTCATTTCCTGTTTGGAATGGAATAACGAGAAATGAAAACCAGCTCGTTTATTCGTTTTTTAGTTTAGCTTAAAAAACGAAAAATGAGATTTTGGCTCGATTTTTCATTTATGGTTTAAAAGTCGGTTTATGGGTTCGATTTGCACACGTGGGCGGCGCTGAAACGGCCCTTTCATCTGATTGGTCAAACCGCTCCGCCTTCAGTAAGCTATGAGCTTTTCTTTCTGTCAGGCAGAATAAGAGTCAGTACGAGTGCGGCACTGACAAATGCACTTTAATAAAATAATGTCTGAAACCACCACTCACTGTTAACTACACACAATATTTGAAGCAGAAATATGTTGCTGGTCACGTAATTCGTGCTGCTGCGACTTGCAAGCAACCCCATTAATGTGAACTACAGTATATGACAGATTATATTAGCATATTGCCCATTGATAAATACAGTGCAAATAGTTCCGTCTCTTTGGATAAAAGGGAAGTGGAAATAAAAATCAATAATAGGCTGAACTGTACCATGATAATATGTCCGTAACATTTACCACTCTAGTCTTTTATTTACATCAAAAGGCAGGTAGGCGTGTGTGACATATAGCCTATGGGCTATAAATAATTTTGAAAATTGAATAGAAATAAAGTTTATATTTTTGAATATAAGCATGTGTAGCCTACTCAGTTTACATTAAAAGAAAGAGACAGAAAAGAGAGAAGCCAGAATCAGTGAATGTAAATTAATACTGACAAAATTACCAGGTTTGGGATTAATTATTATTATAATGAGAAATTGACTCCGCCTAGAACTTTAATGCTTCACCAGCCTCAGCTCAGACCCTCAGACTGGTCTGCTTATATCTTTTCTAACTGGTCAGACTTACTTTCCCAAAAAAATCCATCGACTTGAGTTATCGGTGTAATGAAGGCCGTAATACTTAATGCTGTCCACTAGAGGGGGCGACAGGATAATACGTGTTTTCTACTCTCTTTCCCTGTTTGCATCAGTTTAAATGACAAATAAATGCATGAATTTCATTCATAATAGGCCATATCTGTGTATCCACTCTCTAGTTTATTTTAAGATATTGTTATTCACACTGGTTTTTGCATTTAATGTTTGTCCATCTGGAACTTTTATTTGTCATGAGCTCTGTAGCCTACTAGAAAAAATATATGATTCAACAACACAAACTCTGTTTTTACTCGGCAAATTTGTTTTTCTTTCAAGTAAGCTATAGCCTACAAGTTATCCTGCTTTTTGCCATGGCTTTGCCATACTGGCCAGAATAAACAACATTTTCCCCACACGAGAAGTTTAAAAACCCTGCATTTAGTTTTTGTGAAGACGAGCGCATATCTTACAAAGGTTCCAGTTCTGTTTAGATGGAAAAATGGCTGCAATCCACTGTTCTGGGATCAGTCACACAGATGATGACCTTGCAGGGGCTTCAGGCCATATGTACAGTGTGACTCCTCAACCACAAACCAACGAATTGAAAGCTGGTGGTCATACTTCAGGAAAACAAAGGTGTAATAGTCCACACAGTCATGATATTTAGGGGGTTTATTTAATATACCTTTTCTTGCAGAATTTTTATTTAGTTTGAATCTAATATTCAATTAAAACACGTTATAAGAAAATAGCCCATTAATTTTATACCCGGCTTCACAGACAAGGCTAGTCCTAGACTAAATTGCATGTTTGAGCTGTTTTAAATGAGAACGTATCTTAAAATATGTCAGTGCAATTGTTTTGTCACAAGATGCACACCAGTAATGTTTTTTTCTGGGACATGTTTATAAATATATATTCGGAGATCGACTACTTTTGACTGACAAAATTCCAGCCACCGGAAAACTGATAAAGTGAGTCGTACAAAACCTTTCTTTTTAGTAAACTGTGTACACAAACCATGCTGGAGTTCATGTGTAGAGCCTCTGGTGATACTTCAGCACAGTTTGGTGTTGTGTCGAGCCGCATTAGTGTTTTAAAAATAGCGATTTTGATGCCATCATAGAAGTGCCCCATTCACTCCCATTCAAAAGGCATTTTGACCTAAAACGAAAATACAGTCAATCTTAAAAGTGGCGTTTCCATCCTATTTATGCTTTTACACGAAAGTTTGACTCGGGTAGATTAACAAAAAGAGCCTAGGTTCAATTTTGGCGAGAGTTACCCTTTAATGAATGCAAAGAACACTCACAATCTACGCTCTTCCACACAGGTCGGTATATGACTATATTAAATATTTAACTTATTTACATTTTTGTAATGGAATTGTTAAAAGGACAGTTAACAACTTCAAACTCTCCCATCATTCACTCACCCTAATGTTGTTCCAAAGACATATGGCTTACTTACATATAACAACATTTTTTGATATTATACACAATGTTAGTCTCACTCTCCGTTTACTTTCATTCAGTGTTCTTCTGTAAAATTAAAGTGAAAGGAGATTGTGGATAACATTCTATTCCACAGAAGAAAGTCATTCAACTTTGGACTGACGAGGTTTAGTAGACAGTTTTATTTTGGGGCAAAGATAGAATTTATAATTAAATACAAATTAACCTTTATTGCTGTACCTTTAGTTATCACACCAAACTTTTTCCTCTTTTACTTAAAGGTTTAATGGGAGAGAATGCGGATTTCGTGTCTCAGAGGAAGACTTGAACCAGTTTTTCATTGAAGCTACTCTTAGTACATGTGGAGATGAACAGCTTCAGGCAAACTCTGAAGAACTACATGCTCAAAGCAATCTGACTACACCTCACACCTGGAGACTGGTGTGGAGAACTATATAACTTTATAAAACATGGCCCGCATTTAAACTCTGGTTAGTTCAGAATTATTTTTTTTCCAAATTAAAGAAAATGATAAAGGGATAGTTCACCCAAAAATGAAAACGGTCATCATTTACTCACCCTCATGTTCCAAACCTGTATGAGTTTCTTTCTTGTGTTGAACACAGATGATGATATTTTGAAGAATGTTGGTAACACATTTGCTTCGTTTTAAAAGTCAAGACAGTCATCTTTATTTATATAGCGCCTTATTTATGACCAATCTGTATATACTGTATAAATAACAATATGGGTCAAAGACGATATTGTCACAGTGTCTGGTTTGTGTTTCCCCGGGTGTCCACTAGAGGTCTCTCTCCCTTACTGTCACCATTCATTCTGGAACTGCATTTCCCACGATCCTTTGTCTGTTCTCATCACTCATCATTGCACGCAGCTGTTTCTCATTAGTTTCTGTGTATAAATAGCCTGTCTGTTTTAGTCCTTGTCATGGAGTCGTCATATATTGTCACTACACTTCTGGTCTGCGTACGACCTGTTTCTTGTTTTGTTTATTGTGTATTTTGGATTGCTATCATGGATTTTGAACCTTGCCTGGATGACCACGAGATGGATTACACTTCAATAAACAACTATTTTCATACTGCATTTGGATCTACCTACTTTCCTGTGTGTCCCCGTGACAGATATGTCACCATTTTGTGTCTGAATCTGAAGACTAAAATTTCATTATTTAATATTATGTATCTGTATTATTATTATTTATTAATATTCATAATCAGTTGTATTATCTTATGAAGTGTAAAATGCACGAGTTAGACTATAGATTGCATGGACACAAGTGTTTAAGGAACATATTTTAGACACAAGGAGGGTAGCTGGGAGGATTATGTATTCTGCTTAAAGGTACGAGTAAAATGCAATGTTCACTTAGCAGAGAGTTCCAGTGATGATGATACTTCAGATGTGTACACTTGGTTTGCTCTTTGCAAGAAAATGAATGTTTCGACTGATGCAAATGTAGCATTTGTATACCACTAATATACACTGAGAAATAGTTTCTTAATGTGGAAAGGGGATTGTATCATGTGTAAGCATTAGCATATACGTTCTATCTTTAAACAATGTTTTTTCCACCTTACAAGGAAGTCGAAAGTCGTTCAGTTGTGTATTTAAGCCATAGACTAAAAAAATATGGACGTAGTGTCCGTGACGTCACCCGTAGGTTTCTGAAGAGCATTTTTGAAGCCTAAAGTGGGCGGATTCGGCCGTCGCCATCTTGGCCTCGCGTCACTCCTTGATAACAGAAAATGGGCAAAGAGGCGGGGCGTGAGTAGCCTGGCTACCAGAGTTAGCTCAGGGAGGTAATGCTATATGCTACTGACAGTACCAAGTCTGCGACTGCACAGAGCCTCGCGCTAAAGTGACAGTTGATGATGTAAAGCCAATTAAAAGTTCCTGTTTTTGCCCTTCGAAATATTATAATAGTTAAAAGACATGGCTACAAGTGAGACTGTGTATCGTGATTCTGTACTATTCTGCTAGTTGAAAATGTATTATGCAGTAACTTAATATGAGAGAGTGTGTGTGACAGTGATTTATGTGCATAACAGTTACATGTCAGTACACTTTTTTATAGTCTATGGTCCGTCAGCGCGGCATCGCTCGTCAAGTTCGTAGAGAGCTTATTCAGTCCATTTTAAATTCTGATTTGGCCGCCTCTCAAATGAGTTAAACCATAGATATATTACCTATGAAGTTCAAGTACGTTAAATGCGCTAGAAATCTGCGCTCATTCAAGGATGTGCATTTATTACATGGACGGAGAAAGCAACGACACCTGCAGGATTTCATCTGACGGTACATAAGCATATTATAATCTATCTGTTCCGTGAGAGCAGAACAAACGAGCCTTTATATCTATAGACGTTTTTAAATCTGAAAACTCAAAAAATGTACGAAATTGTCAGACATCCATTAGTGCATGTTCACAGAGGAAAACAACTGAAATACAGCGCTGATTGTTCTCTCGAACGATACTCGACGACAACGACGGAATCCAAAGCCGTGGGCGAAGTAATGGGTGTATTAAATTGTATGAAATAATCCCTAGAAAAGCACAAACACTGCAGAGATGGCAAGTTCAGCAGCTAAAATTTGCTGAGGTGAAGTGACGCAGGCACGCAGCTAACAGCAGACAAACGGCTAGCATTGACATCAGCGGGAATCCACCTGTCACTCAAAAGTGGACACACCCTTAATTATTCAGAACTTTAAATATTAATCAACTAAACGGATGAGTTAAAAAAAAAATTCACCCCCCTCACAGTTGTCATGAAGGGCAAAATTAGCTGTATAGACCAAAGCCACATAGAGATCCAGGCTGTAAACATGTTTTTTTTCTGCTGTAAAGTTGGTAATTTTAACATGGGGGAGATACAGATTTGACTCACTTCTGCAGCCAGCCTCAAGCGGCCAGTCAATGAATTGCAGTTTAACTCACTTCCGTGTTGGTTTCAAGAGAGAGACGGGGAGGTTGCCGCTTGATTTAAGCTCAATCTTACTGTACTACGGCAGAGAAACACGGAAACGCATAGACCTGGCATGAATATAACATTTTCTCAGAGTTGCTCTCCTGACATATAGACCTTGAGGCTGGGTAATAAGCTGAAGATGGCACATATTCTGTGGAGTAGGGCTGCAACAAACGATTATTTTGATAATCGATTAATCGGACGATTATTTTTACGATTAATTGGTTTATGTACTTATATTTTAGTTTTGCCCATTTTTTCCCAAGTAAATTATTAACAAAGGGTCTTTATCATTCAACATAGACTTTTTAGAGATTTTAACCATTTTGCATTGTCATATCCTCATCAAAAACATACCTGGAGTTGGAGTTGTGTTTTATTATGTGTTAGTAATCCTTTGTCGAACTCTTCTGCAATCAAAACACTGACCCATACGTACTCTAGCAAATTTCACAAGGAGATTTCAAATAATGTTTTCACCATGGCAGTCCTTTGGGCTCCTAAAGTAGTTTAACATCCCGAACAAAGCTTAAGGAATCTTGCAGAACATATTTTCACGAAGAATAAGAATAAAACAGAATACAGTTGCAGTAAATTGCATTTTATAAATTTTTTCCTGTAAACACACAGCTTATACCTGGGAAACAGCTTTATAGCTTATGCTGTGAAATCAATCAGAAAGTTCAAAGTAGCTCAACTTTATGGTAATGAGCTATGACGTGGTTCAGCGGCAAGCAGCGGCAAACGCCAGCAACCAATCGGAATATAGACGTCCTTCGCGCTCGCTGATTCCGGAGAAACATACGATGTAAACTTTCGTTCCTACCAAAACATTAGTTCCGAGAAAAAATAATTAATTGCAGAGTTTAACCATCATAGAGTGAAAGTGTATCATTTGCATGTGTTTTTAAGTCCTGTCAGTTTAACAGGGCGCGCTTGACAGGGCATAAGAACGAGCAGAGAGAGAGAGCCCCGGCCGCGCGCGCGCACTCACCCACCCCAGCGCTGTCTTGCTCTCTCTCTCCCTCGCGCATATTAATCAAAATCGATGGTTTCGAAAAAAAAACCTCTCCAGTGATGAAATGTTTTCTTTGTTGACAAATCTTGTGCGATATCCTAAACTGCCGAATGCTGCTTCGTTCGTTTAGTTTTATCTTCCGTTTTTTTCTTTTTCTTTCCCGAGCTTACTCCACTGCTGCCTCCGCCATCTCGCTGAATGCTGCAGAGACGCTGTGCGGGAAGCACGTGACATAAAACAAGGCCAGCTATTGGCTATTCGCTACTTCTCCTGCTGTACTGGCTGAGTAAAACCTCCGGTGGCTCATTACTGCCACACTTTGGTCACCGCAGATTTAAAATATGCACGAAATGAGCCGCTTACGGCAAATAAAAGTTATTTAGCAACTAATCGATGACTAAATTAGTTGACAACTATTTTAATAATCGATTTTAATCGATTAAATCGATTAGTTGTTTCAGCTCTACTGTGGAGACATCAGAAGATGAAGGTAAATCTTGCTGCTCAAGTTTTCAGCAGCAGCGTTGCAGATGCCCTTGAATTCTGCAACAAGGAACTTCGCTTGCCTCAGTTTCATGGTTCAGAGGAAACCGTCGAATTTCTGAGAACAATCGACTTAGCTTTTGATGTTCTCAACAGCAGGAACCCTCTGGCAAAGGGTTACAAAGCTCCTTCCAAAGTTGTAATAAACTTCACATGCTGAGTCTGTTGGAGAGAGCTGAAAATGTCCTTCTGCAGCTCAGAGATAGCTCTGGGAGACATCTTCATGCAGGTCCTAGGAAAACGGGTCCCATTGGATTTGTTGCCAGCTCCAGAAGCATTTCCAACATTTTTAAAGAGCTGGTTGAAGCACAGGATGCACCTTGTAAGTATCTCCTCACTTACAAACTCAGTCAGGATCATCTTGAGCTGTTCTTTTCTGCAGTTAGGGCACGCGGAGGCTACAACAACAACAACAACCCTACTGCCCGACAGTTCAAAGCTGCGTACAAAACGCCTCCTAGTGAGACATCAAGTGAAAAATGGAACCGGGAACCGTCTCATTAAAGATGGAACCAACATGTTGGCAGTGACAGTCGGTCCAGCTTCTCGTCAATTTGATGTCACACCAGCACTCCCTCTGGATTCTGACCACGACTACAGCATCTCACCTTATGTCGATTCAATATCCGAGTTCAAGGACGCCGCTATCCATTACATTGCTGAATATGTGGTGAAAAAGATGAAGGAGAAATTCTTGTGCATGCCCTGTTCTGTTGCACTGAGTTCTGATTCCAGCATGCATGCTTTCATTGCCCTGAAGAACAGGGGAGGCTTACAGAATCCACCAACAAGCATTGTGGAGGTGTGTAAAGCCTCTGAAAGGTGCTTTCAAAGACTACTGAATACTAGTGGAGGAAAGCTTCCTCAAGAAAAAAGGAGTGACAGCTGCCATTATAATTCAGGTTCTGAGTGATTGTGCTGACAAGAATATTTTTTCAGAGTTGCACGACCACATGTTTGAGACCAGTGTTGAGGACAATCATGTTCACACCTTGGTTAAGATGGCAGCCTCCATGAACTGCAAGATACGCCTTCATCATTTGGCAAGGCGAGAAACTGAAAAAGTATCAGGGGCTCTTGTGAGAAGGAGGATGAACAAATTAATACTTTTCCATCCCCAATAGTATGGTGTTTTTAGTGCACATCTTCCTGTTCAAATAATGTTTACAGCACTTTCTGTGTGTATCGCTCACACTCAGAGCCGGCTCTCCCTATAAGCGAACTAAGCGGCTGCTTAGGGCCCCGCCGCCACTAGCGGGCCCCCTAACTACAGATGGTACTCGCCGGTGCCGCGGTTTAACAGTCAACCGACCGTGTAAAATCGTTGTCTTGGAAATTTGACCGCAAAAATTAAACGAGTCTATCCATCGGGTGCAGAAAAAAGGAAAAAGAAAAAAAAAGGAATCCTATTATAGTAGAGCTGCTACTCTAACGAAATCCACATTTTATGCAGTTTTTACTGTAGAATTATTTTGAATGAATTTTTGAACTTGACATTACACAATGCACAAAGAGCCGCCTATTGCATTTTCTGCACAATTCGCGGTGCTATTTCACGGCAGTCTCGGAGGGTGCGTTACACATTTTAAGCAGTTTTTACTGTAGAATTCTTTTTGTATGAACTACATGTAACGTGTAACAATGTTCAATTTTTTTTTTTTTACTGTAAGTCGTTCCCGCCGCAGTGAATCAGCAGGACATCCGGGGCTGCTCTTCCTCTAAGGGACCGGTAGAAGAAAGGAAGGAGTCCGTGCCATCGAAGTCCACCCCAGCCAAACCAGTGAACCTTGGCCCCTATGGTCTCTCTGGCCCTCTCTTCCCCACGACGAATGTAACTGCTGCCCATGATCCAAATCACTGGACCTGTTAATAGCATACAGCAATCACAATCAAAACATTGTTTTGTCAGTACACATATTTGAACACACACAAGTAACTTGTGTCGGCCATTGATTTCTTTCTATCCAAACAAAACAGAAAAAAATTATATGCAGATTAGGGGTGACCCCGAATAGTCGAAGATTCGATGCTTCGATTGGAGGAGCCTGATTCGACTACCGATCTCACGCTCGAATCTTCGCTGAGGTGTTATGAAACGAGGATCATGCCACTTTGGCTGTATGAGGGGCGCTCAATGTCTGATTTCACTAAGAACTACCGGTTTTCTGTCAATACGTTAATATTCAGCCTATTATGATAATGCTGTATATAAAAATGTTAAAAAAAAAATGTTTTTTAACGTGCGTAAATAAATCCAAACACCCCGTGACAGATTTAAGTTTCACTTTCAATCCGTGACCGACAGAGGAGCGTCTTGGCGGCAAGGATTTAAATCTTTAACAATGTCTGGGATAAGAAAATCTAAAGTGTGGATCATGTACACCATCAGAAAGGATATTCTCCAAGGCTGGATTTAGCATCAGGAAAACCAGTCTTTCACTCTGTCTGTGTCCGTTGGAGTCTTTTGTGCGCGCGGATAAAATACATTCTAAAACACTTAACGTGAAAAACGTTTAACGACTCAATCTCCTAAAATAGTCAAATAAAAAATATAGGAGGAACGCATTGCGTTCATATTCTGGGTTCATCTGCACATAAAGTGTGTAGGCTACTGTGTACATTAAGCCATGTTAAAGTGCCTTTTAAGCGTTTTAAAAGCTTTTTTCACGTTAAAGGTACAATATGCAAGAATTTTTGCCGCTAGAGGGCGCTACATTCCAAACAACAACAACGGCGTAGCTTGATGACGATGTGAAGGAGCGTGGAATGATGGGAACTGTCGTTTTAAACTCCACCGTGGATGTAAATCAGTCAGACGGGAATCGAAAAATCATGTTCATGGATGATGAGGCTAAGTTCTATTTTTATAAATGTTGCGTTTAATGACATGCTTTTTGTGGCGAGGGGGGCGTGGTTCAGCGCGGTCTGTGATGGGAGAGAGAAGAGACGAGCAAGTAGGTCAAGTGCAAATGCACCTGTGTCTTATTGCAGTGATCGGCGTGGAGAGACCGCTTATAAGCCGCGCTGGAACGAGAGAGAGAGACTGGAGAGAAAATTGGACGCAGAGGAAGAAAACCGGTGGATCCGAGCTCTCATTTTTTAACTGTTTTGTGCCGTCGCGGTTGCCACGGTGAATGCGCGTTGTGCGTGGCTTTTGTTTGTTTTGCTTTATTTTAATAAAGTACGAGTCCCAGTCACGACGACGCGTCTTCTTCCTTCCTGACTCTTAAACCTCATCACACTTTTATTTCATTAAAATGAATTAACCGCAAGAAAAGTAAGGTTTAATACTTCATAGATGTTACTGTATTTGTTGAATTCATTGTTGTGATAACGCTGCGCAGTTTTACATGTTCTAAACAATTGTTGTAAAAGTACATTCGAACATGCCCACATCATTTGCCAAAATACTGATTAATCTTTATGTATAACACATGCTATGTTTATTTACATGGCCATAAACACCAGACGTGATAAACAATGTCAATAAACTAAACACAAATCTAAAGCAATAATACTTTCCTTACATAAACATAACTATTACCGAATGCTACATTTGGAAAATATAAAATTAAGCATGCTTTGTCGACAGAACCAGCTGCAATCGGTAAAGAATAATTGTGTCCCATAACGACTGCAAGAAACAAGCTAAAGTTTGTAGCTTGATAGACGCTACAACTACAACTTCCGCATTTGTCCAGGACTCCACGCAGTACGAGCGGAAACCGAGGGTGACGCGGATATGACGCAATTGACTGGCGACTCCCAGCTCCCCCCTGCTCTAACGCCCCGTTTCCTTGGTTAAAATCGCAATTTTCTCACGATTTAAAAATAGTTGGAAACATTTGGGATATTGTAAGTAATCAACTTAACAAAATATATAACACTGGCCTTGAGATTTTGGGATATTTTAATGCAAAATTCTTACATATTGTACCTTTAAGCATTTTAGAATGTCCCGTGGAAAACCAACTTGTTAACGTTGGCCGGCAGAAGTGCGATCATGGTTTTCCTTAATTTTACTATTTTAGGAGATTGAGTCGTTAAACGTTTTTCACGTTAAGTGTTTTAGAATGTATTTTATCCGCGCGCACAAAAGACTCCAACAGACACAGAGTGAAAGACTGGATTTGTTCTCTCGATCAGGTATCGGGTACAAGTGATTTCAAAACTTTTCAGCCGGTTCTAATTAGATTTTTGGATGCTGTGAAAATTTTTAGCTAAAAAGACTGCGACTCCAGTTTAGCATTTATTGTTGTTTCTGCAGTTAAAGGAACACTCCGACTTTTTGAGACTTTAGCTTATTCACATTATCCCCCAGAGTTAGATAAGTCCATACATACCTTTTTCATTTCTGTGCGTTCTGTAAGTGTTATTTGACGCACCCACCGCTAGCCTAGCTTAGCACAAAGACTGGATGTAAATGGATAGTGTTAGCATAGTAATCCCAATAAGTGACAAAATAATTCAAACATTTTCCTATTTACATGTTGTGATCTGTATAGTCACAGCGTGTACAAAAAACAAGGCTATATGAGACAGAGACCATTTTTAATCGTATAAATACTGGGAACTATATTCTCACTCGGCGTAGGAGCACAGCTAGCGTTACTTGGGCGGAGTGGCTACTTGGGCGGAGTGATCAGCGCAGCACACGAGACGCCCTGTTCTGTTGATGGTTCCGTAAACAAAACAAACGTGACTAACTCGCTAGACGTGACTCATGATCATGGCTGACTTTGAGGAATTGTCAGACTCAGAGGAATTTTACTGTGTATCAAACCAAGATCCCGAACCATATAGGTTTGAGCCAGAATACACAGACGAGGAGTTACAAACTTTGGAAGCTGTAAGACAAGATGTCGAACAGATTGATGTCGAAGGGAGAATCAGAACGAACACGGACTGGTGGTGTAAATGTGGAACATGCCAACCTATGCCCACAGAAACCGAGTGTCTTTGTTGTAATGAATGGGACCGGGTATTGCCATCAATGTCAAGGGCTGATGACAATCAAAATATTTGCGTCACTTCCACGGAAGATTTCTCTGCCCTAATACACCCGGCAGTTGTCGTTTTTTTTTCCCAATGTGACAAGATCAACTGGAAGAAACGCCCCATGCCGAGTGAACCTAATGGTCAGCTGTCCACCAAGTAAGTGATTTTGTTATAATGATCATTCAAAGTTCAATGAAATTGTAGTATTGCCATTGCATACAGTGTGTCTCGTGTGGGCGTCTCGTGTGCTGCGCTGATCACTCCGCCCAAGTAGCCACTCCGCCCAAGTAACGCTAGATGTGCTCCTACGCCGAGTGAGAATATAGTTCCCAGTATTTATACGATTAAAAATGGTCTGTCTCATATAGCCTTGTTTTTTGTACACGCTGTGACTATACAGATCACAACATGTAAATAGGAAAATGTTTGAATTATTTTGTCACTTATTGGGATTACTATGCTAACACTATCCATTTACATCCAGTCTTTGTGCTAAGCTAGGCTAGCGGTGGGTGCGTCAAATAACACTTACAGAACGCACAGAAATGAAAAAGGTATGTATGGACTTATCTAACTCTGGGGGATAATGTGAATAAGCTAAAGTCTCAAAAAGTCGGAGTGTTCCTTTAAAAAGACAAAGTTGAAAATTCTGCCTACTATCGTTATTTTAATAATTTCTTTATTTTAATTGTATTTATTGATCTGTCAGGGTTATCTAATCTAACTATTTGTGGCTTGTGTTTTGAATATTATGTTCCCCTGCACTTTAGGCATTTTGCACACATTTGCTCCTCATATTGTGACTTGATTCTGATTTGATTCTGATTTATTTCGTTTTGTATTTTTATTTATTAGAAAGGTATATTCTGTTCATATTTAATTAATTGTTTATTTTTTCGGTGCATCGATGTTGTGCTGTACTTAGAGCCTGCTTGCACAGGTAATTTAGCCGATTAAATATTTTTTTTTGCATGTGAAATGCAAATCCTGTCTGCAGTGTGGCCTTTCTGGAGTTATGTTATTTCTTAGTTTTATTGATCCAAAATGTTTTTATACATTTTCTTCTATATCTTTGTGTGATTTTCTGTACATCGCGGCTTTGAAATGTTAAAGCCCCGCCCCCACACACATGATTCGACTATTAGTCGACTATAGGCAAGACTTGACAATTCTGATTCGACTATGAAAATCCATAGTCGGGGACACCCCTAATGCAGATATACAATAAAACACAAATTAATTGCTCTTATCTGTTCATTGAAATAATAATATGACAGTATAGGTATTACACAAGGGTAATTTATTATTTTATTCTCTCTTACGGTCATTGTGTTGCTTTCAATATTTGACTTTAATCTAAATTACACTATAGCTACATGGCTTACCTTTGTTGTTAGGCATGGTGTAGTGCCACTTCAGTCCAGCTATTAGTATTTGAACCTATGAGGAAAGAAAAATGAAAAGGGCAACCATTAGTTATAGATGTTATGGGTGACATTTGTTATTGTCCATCTATTATCTATGTTATTTAACAGGCCAAAGCAGACGCTTTTGTCCAAAGCGATTTTCTGAATAACTTTTTTATATGACTGATTCGTCCATTTCTCTTGTGATGTAGATAACAGTTAACGCCATTTTGTGGTTATATTCGGCGACCATTAACGTTATACAACATCATGTGCATCAATTAACCAGAGGTGGGTAGAGTATCCAAAAACTGTACTCAAGTAAAAGTACAAGTACTTATAGAAATATTTACTCAAAAGTAAAAGTAATAATATCTATCTATCTATCTATCTATCTCTATATCTATATATGAAGACTTCAGATGCAAAAGCCTCTGAGTGCCATCTGAAACTTTCTTCTAAAACAAGCATTTTTATCGAGCTTGTATATTTAAGTTCAGTAATTTCACTTTAATGACAATTACTAGGTACTTTTCATTGCCATTTAAGTGAAATAACTGAACATAAACATACAAGCTTGATAAAAATGCTCTTTTAGTAGAAAATTTCAGATGGTACTTAGAGGCTTTTGCATCTGACGTCGTCATATATATAAAATTATATATTTTTTTATTTAAATGACTATTATTATCATAAGTAGATAGGCTATCTTTGCAACAAAAAACAGAAGAGACAAGCATTATTTCTGCCATCTGTAGCCCGAAAATCATTGCCTGTCCTTTGGTTTGTATAATAGTAACTTATACAACTACATTTGGATTATTAGACATGTAGAAATAAAGTGAATCTGCAGAGTGTTGCATTCAAAGGCATGTAATTGACACAGAGAAGAAAGAGTTAAAACTCTCCACATGTGCTCGCGCTCATGACTGCTACTGAACATCTGAACACAAAAAAACATCGACGGATCTTATTCTGTCTGTTCTCCAAAATATAATCAAATGTATATTTCTGCAAGCATGTTTAAACTGGTTAACTGTGTCTACGGCAGGCAAAGGCATTCGTTTTCAAGTCGAGTTCGCACGCCACTGCGCAACAATACACACAAACTACCGCGGGACGGCGGGTGTTCATAAACTATGAACAATGGTAGCTTATTTAATGTATAAGTTAATGTATATGTCCAAAAAACGGGTAATGTCATACTTTCTAGTAATAATCTGTTTGGTTGTAAAATGTATGAAATCGAATATATCGTCCTGTGGAATCATTCATTCACAGACAGCATACGTTCAACTAATAAAGATCTTCATCGCTGGCAAAAATATGATGCATTTGAAGATATTTAGAAATAATAATTAGAATAATTATTAATATTGACAGTTGCTATTAAATGGTTTACCTCATCCTTTAGAAAAGGTGCAGTCGGCAGGCCATCTCTCTCTGAACTCCTCAACTACTGTAAATACATAATGAGCAAACATCTCATTTGATATGAAAAAACATAGTTGATTATAAAAATGATAAATACCAGACATGTTCACAAGTCCCTAAAGGCCAAGTCCAAGTCTTTGTACCTAAGCAATATTTAAACAATATTTATTTCAGGAAACCTAGTTATTGTAATTATCAGTGTTTTGAACTTTCAAAACGGATTTCTACTTCAAAAATTTATAATACAGCACATCAATTATTACTTAAATCATTTATTAATGAATGAATTTATAATAAATGTATTCACAATATATAAAATACATAACATTATGTCATTTGGAATGCAGGGAGAGTCACCACGAAAAAAAAAAAAAAAAAAACTAAACCTGGTGTGTATTTTGAGCTATTTGAGTTGCCGTAGTTTGCTGTAGTTCTAGGCAGTGATGGGTAATGTAGTCTTCCAGAGAGCGCCGGCGGTAACAAACCCTTTGTATAAACAAGCGATACAGTGAACAACACAAAGAACAATATTCCCGTCAGTGTGTCGTTAATACACACCAGTGACTCTTTAGAAACGCTGGATTGAATAGGCAGGACACCGCTAGTTAACAACAGCATTGACAAAAGCACCCAAAAGTGTGCGAAATCGGCAGCACTGGTGAATTAGATCAGGCCATCAGTTTGGGAAGAGCACAATATACATCATATATGACAAATAACATACAGTCGATTATAAAAATGATTAACACATACCAGTGATTCTTTAGAAACGCTGAATTGAAGGCAGGACTCCGCTACCGACTTCAAAATTCCGGCCAGTTAATACAGGGTGTCTACAGATATAAACAAGTTAAATTTAAGACTTTTTAAGACCTTTTTAATGCCACTTTGAATTAAATTTAAGACCAAATTTAAGTGATGGAAATACACATTATATTGCATGCGTATATGTAATATTTAACCTAAGTAATTGAAATAATTTAATATTAACTACTTGTTTATTGAACTAAAATCAATGTAACATTTGCAATCGTGAGAATATTCAGCAAAATAGCTCCCGTCATGTTATGTTACTTAACTATATCACATGTTATAAAAAAAATTAAAAAAAATCAACATTTAGAATTTTTACCTCAGTATGTTTCTTCTGTGAGCTTTTTTATGTGTGCCGTTATGCTCATTTGTTTTGATTTCTTACTATAAAATCTATCACAGAGACAAGCAGAGCGAGCCTCAACAGCGTTACCAGAAAAAGCCTACATTAGCATTATCAATAGCTGTTTAAGTAATAAAATCTGAATCATTCTCGCGATTCGATGCTTCACTGGTTATTTGACGGACATTAGGTCCGTCAGACTGGAGAAATTTTAGCGGTAATGTGACCAGAAATATTTAAGACCTATCGAATATGAATTTAAGACATTTTAATACTTTAAGGCCTTTTATTAGGAACATTTTATTTAAGACTTTTTAAGGACCCGCGGCCACCCTGAATAACCAAAATACAATAAAATATATCCAATAAAATATATATTTTAAAGTTAAATAACCAAAATACTATGTTTGATAATTATACTTATAATTTTGTTTCTATTACATGCAGTTCTAACTTGAGCTCTTAGCTCTCCGGTTAGAATATTGGCTTCTTACTGACCCTTTAAAGGGATACTCCACCGAAAAATGAAAATTCTGTCATCATATATTCACCCTCATGTTGTTTCAAACCTGTATGAATTTCTTTCTTTTGCTGAACAGAAAGGAAGATATCTAGAAGAATATCAGTACCCAGACAGTTTTAGATACCATTGACTTCCATAGTATATCTTTTTCTTACTATGGAAGTCAATGGTATCTAAAACTGTCTGGTTACTCACATTCTTCTAGATATCTTCCTTTCTGTTCAGCAAAAGAAAGAAATTCATACAGGTTTGAAACAACATGAGGGTGAGTATATGATGACAGAATTTTCATTTTTCGGTGGAGTATCCCTTTAAGAAACACAGAACTCACTCTTGCACTCACACTTACAATCTCTCTCTCTCTCTCACACACACACACACACACACACACACACACACACACACACACAGAGATATGTGGTTTATGAGGACTCTCCATAGGCGTAATGGTTTTTCTAATGTACAAACTGTATAATCTATCCCCCTACACTAACCCTACCCCTAAACCTACCAATCACAGATTTAGTATGTTTTTTAAGCCGTTTGGTTTAGAAGGACACATATGTCCTCATAAACCATGTTTACGTTGTAATACCCATGTCATTATACACATTTGTGTCCTCATAAACCATATACAACACACACACACACACACACAATAACAATATGCTCTGACAGGAGGAGGACAGAGTAAAGGTACACAGGACCTACAATTTCCACACTTTTATTAGCCCCGGGTCTAGCCGGACAGCCTGTGTGTGTGTGTGAGTGTGTGTGTGTGTGTGTGTGTGTGTGTGTGTGTGTGTGTGTGTGTGGTCATTGAAAATGTGTTCAGATATATATTCTTCACAGAAAATGAGCCAAGACCAATGAGTCTGAGTTTGAAAAAATAATGAATCGTGTAATTTTTCTCTTGATAAAAAATGAAACCGGGTCCTACAGACCCGAACACCATACAAGGGTTAAAACGACACTAACGAGACGCTTAACAACACAGCGTACAAAACAAACATTTTATATAGATATCATATTCTAATTAAATGAATACTTACAATCACAGAAATAATGTCCTTGGCGATGATCAATTTGCTGCCGCCGCAGCTGCTGCTCGTGTCCGAAAGCTGAATCATACGTGTAACAGCTGTTCTAAATAAGCTACATCTGATTGGTTAATAATAATCCTATTTCAGTATCTTGCCGCACTATTGGCTCGACTGATATAGTAGGCAACCGCGTTTGCCTGCATATTTACGGGTCGTGCAATATAATTTCGGGGGAACATGTGCAATAAATGGGAGTGGCAACACTTTTCATATCGTTGAGAATAAAACAACCGTCCCAACTTTACAAATCCAGGTTCTCCCTCCATGGGGATCATCCATTTCGAAAAGTAAAGCAGATACGGAACCTCGGCCCACGCGAGATGCAATGCGATTGGTTGCTGGACCAGCCAATGGAATTAATATGTGTAATATTAATATTTAAAATTGCCTAGTCATTAGATTTGTGAATTCTTTTTCTGAAAAACAAAATTATATCATTAATCTTTTAATTATTGTGGCGAAGTTTTATATCCATAAGACAAAAATTACTCAAAAGAAACCCTCCTATATTACCTTTTATAACACTGATCTCACAATATACTTAGAATATCTTTTAAACATGAGATCATAAAACAAAAAGCTTATAAAAACAATACAAATTTTAAAGCTTTTCAAATACATATAACTGCCCTGATATTATAAACTTTAATTTCTGTATTTATTATTTATTTTATTATTATCATGTACATTTATACTTTAGTTGTTGTTGTTATTCTTTGGTTTATACATTTTGAATTGTATTTACAGTGCCTTGTATTCATTTTGTTTTTTGTTGCATTGTAGGCTACTTGAAATGTTTGTAATTTAACTAAATAAATAAAAAGCACAATATGTTATGTATACCATACGTAATAAGATATATTTCTAAAATCAATACTTTCAATATTATAATATTATATATTATATGACGTTACTGTCACAAAAATAGCTTTAATGGTTCTGTTTTTTTGTTTTTTTTAAGCAAGTCTGGAGGCTAATGAAATGAAACAGATGAGAATCATTTTCCCATCTAAATACAGTTGATTTTATTGTAATGTGATGAATCAGAAAAATAAACAAATATAACATTCGCTTAGGCTGTTTTTTAAATGGACCATAACAAAGTGAAACCAACGTAACAATTTGAAGTGACCAGACCACTGACATTGATAATAAATATTATTAAAAAAATATATAAGATGGCACCACAAGACGACGTTCACTTGCAGAGCAAATTTAGCACGTTTATAGTTAACTCAACTGGGTAGCAATTGTGAACAATTTTAATAGAGAATTCAAAAATAATTTGGATTTCTTCACCACTACTACTAACCGGTTGGATGGTGTATTTGTGATACTGAAATCTGATTGGCCTTGATATATATGCGGAAAAGGGCCAATTTAATTATTAATTTATATGATGTCCGATTTATTCTCTCTTGTGCCTTTTTGCGCACATTTTCCACGGGTTTTAATAATAAAACTGGTCTGAAAGAATGAAAATCATATTAAAGAAAACGTCAACATTAAGGTTGCAATAATTTAATAAATCAGAGTCGATGTGCGCGTGCATTCTGACTGCATATATATTTACACTCGAACCGGTCGCTGTCTGGGCGTGCGTGCATGTTATGATTCAAATGTTAGTTGCTATGGCGACGCGTTTTATGAATTCTGCGATCTGCATGTATCTCTCTGCTCAACGATCGACCGCTGTCTGTTGGTTGAGAGACGAGGCGAATTAACAGACTGACTTTTGCGGAGAATTTTCTGGCCGAAACTTGCTACTTTTAAGCTTTTCTGGATTGCTGAGAAGAGACTTATATTCTTGAAGGACATCGGAGGATATATCCTTTTTGAAAAAGGATATATAATTTAATTATATTATATAATTCATATAATTTCTGATAATACTTTTGTTTGCTATTTTTTTTCAGGGGAGTAACGTTATTTCTGAGGAGATTTCTATTGTATTGTATTGTCTTGTATTTTGTTTGTACCGATTTTATTGCAGTTTGGAGGAGGTTGGCGATGGCTCGTAATTTCATGATGGGCGAAAGAGGAAGTGAGTGCTTTAATTTTTAATTTATTTGTTATGGTGTGTTGTAACGCTACAATGACTGACTGATCACATTTGATCCCATTTATTTGATTCATTGCATGTGAAATAAACTTGAATTGAATTTGAGTAACTTAACTGAAGTAAAAATCTGTAATTGACCGCACAGACATTGATTATTGATTATTATGATTAAACTAACGTTATGTGATATGTGAAATATTCCATCCTAAGAGCACTGGAGATTCAGGAGAGCTGCTTTCGGTCAGACGGCTGGTCAGGAGGTTTGGAGGCCCGATTCTGATGACCGTGATCAGGATCCGCTGCCCAGAGATGGACAAAGTAAGTTACACAATTTCCTTACTTGAGTGAAAGTAAGTTACAGATACTTCTGGTCAAATATTACTCAGTTACAAGTAAAAGTTGAAAAGACTGATTTTTACTTGAGTAAAAGTACAGAAGTACTTGTTTTTAAAAGTACTTAAGTATCAAAAGTAAAAAGTAAATGTCAATGCATTGTTTTATTATTGTTTGTAATACTTACAGTACCTTATGCCTCTGAATCTATGCCTGCCTACCTACCCACCCTCATATCAATATATCATTTATTTCTAGAACACAGGTCCTGTAGTGGGATTGAATGTGAGATTGAATAAGTGCTCTCAATAACGTCCACAATAGTTTCGGGCTGTTCCCTCAAATAGTGCCCTATTTAAAGATTTTTGGCTTTTAGGATGAATATGTCAGCCACTGTTATAAGCTAGTGTGCTCCAAAACAATGACAAAATGAGCATTTAAAAGACCAAACCCAACATTGAAAATGAAAGTCAGATTGATGTCAGAATCCAACTACTTTCTACTCAAGGACCTTGACAGAAATGTAACGTTAGTGGAGTAAAAAGTATGATACTTGTCTTTCAAATGTAGTGAAGTTAAAGTAAAATGTTTCCAGAAAAAATAGTACTCAAGTAAAGTACAGATACTCAAAAAGTGTACTTCAGTACAGTACTCAAATAAATGTACTTTGTTACTGTCCACCTCTGCCGCTGCCAGACCCGACCCAGAGCCAGGATCGTCCTGGATATTTACCATCTCTGTCTTCTGAGTTTTCTGTTTCTGTGTCCACAGGTCAGGCTCACGGGACGAGGGCGAAGCAGAACCCAGATGTTGGACGTCCGTCCACTTCATCTAACCACTCTCGCAGAGGTCAGAATAGGCTTTTAATAAAGATGTAATGGCTTAGTTTCTATTTCTATTTTCAATGGCTGATTTGTCAACTAAACCAACTAAAGTAACGATAACACTTTATTTTGATGGTCCCTTTTGAACATTCTGTCGACTATACGTAACTTTGCAACTACATGTCGACTAACTCTCATTAGAGCATCAGTAGACTCTCTCCTTAATATCTGCAAACTCTTTATTGTAATGCTCCACCAACAGACACTTGTACTGACAACAAGTAACTTTTCAACTACATGTCAACTTATTCTAACCCTACCAGTCTACTAATACTCTACTAATACAGGGTCCCCGCGGATCCTTAAAAAGTCTTAAAAGGTCTTAAATTCCATTTTTTTTTTTTTAAGGCCATAAAAAGTCTTAAAAAGTCTTATTTTTACTTATGAAAGGTCTTAAATTTTAAAAATGACACTTTGACTTAGACTTATCAAAATGCTTTCGAAATTAAAACTATCTAATTAGCGTAGGCCTACGTATTATTATTTTTATTTCTATCTTTGTCATCTTTGTGGATTTGCTTGTTCACGTGACAATTCGCGTCACTTAAGGCAGTATATTAGCCTATCTGTCTCCTGCACGCGAGAGGAGAGAAGAAAACGAGTAAATGTCAGTTCGATTGTAAGTTAATTCTTTATGTGCTTAGGAGTGTGCAATATTGTCTATGAACTATGATGATATTTTAATCATTGTTTTAACTATGTACGAGGCACTGCGAGTGCGAGCTGACATCGCGTTTGTCTCTCAGGCTTGCTTTCACTGCGTGATGTGTAAGTGCAGTTATAGATGTCCCCAAATTAGTTTTTGTCTTATATTTATATCATATTATGTTGTTATATTAGAATATCACATGATCAAGAGTGCCGTTTTCCTTTGCACAATTGCAAATGTGCTATTTATTTTATACAACAGTTAAATTAACAATAAAGTTAACATTGTGAGTTACTTTTTGGACACAATATTGTCAATTTTCACTTTATATCGCCGACGAGAATTTCATAATGAAGCCGTAGTCCAACAGACAGATTTGTTTTTTACTGAAATCCGCGTTTTGAACGAATCATTTTAACGATTCAATGAACAATCACTTGTTTTCCGAATGAATCAGCCATTTGAACCATAGACTTCATATAGATAGACGCCCTATCGACCGCTACTGCCTACTGGCGCGGGCGAGCCGTGGGGCCGCCATCTTAGACCGGTCACTCGCTCCACTCAGTGTAATCTGTATGGCAGGTGCAATGAGCTGTCAGCGCATTTAATTAATCATATCTCACTGAATACCGAACTGATTTTCACGCGGGTTTGTTTGCTGCAAAGGTCATTCATGTCTATTATACAGGACACATGGTTCGGCGTATTTTAATATTCATAGTAGGCTTAACAGTAATATAATATTCTGATATAAGATATAAAGTGACCAGACGTCCAAAATCAAAATATGTGATGTAGGATATAAGCTATTTTATAAATCACACACTATAAATATGATAAAGAAGCAGAAACAGATAGTTGCAGTAAAGTAAGATATTTTAATAAGTTGAAGAAACGTGTGTGTTTTACATTTACATTGCTTCCTGATATCACGTGCGCAAACACAAATAACCTATATTTATATATATATATAAAACAGTTATGTCCGGTCGAACAATGTATGAATTAACTTAAGATTGGATTGCGGTAAAAGTAAGTTTCGTGCCTCTTACAAGTGCTTTCGAACTTCTTGCTGATCTGAATGGTATGTGGAAAACACTTGAGTTGAGGGAGGGAGAAAACACGCAACTGAATGCCTTTTCAAGCGTCTCAATACTTGAAAAACCACAGGAAACTACTTTTAAACACGAAATTACTTGATTTACAGAGGGTCTATTCGCACGTTTATAAACGTTAACGTTACCTGAGGTAATTTTCCTGGACCTTTTTACAGAAGGTAAAAGTCGCCGTAATCTTTACTGACATTGTCCGAAATGATTACTGAGATGCACATTCGGACGGGACTAAAATAACTGAGAAGCTCTTGTAATTATTACTTTACCCCACCTCTCCATGTCAGGTGAACACCGGCTGGTGCAGTAAACATTGCCTAGCTAACGTTAGCTGGCTACGATATCAGTACAGTAATATCAAAGATCCTTGCTCCTTCTCAATTATCTGGTAATATTCTATTCACAAAATACAACCAATAGTACGGTAATGTTAAAAGTAATCCCCCGGGCCCTATTTGCGATGGTCCGTCGATTAGAACAGGAAAATACTCCACAGTGCTCTAGCATCTTCACTGCTGCCACACAACGAAACTAGGAACACGACCGGTTTAAGATGGCGGCCGCATTTCTCAGTGCCCAGCGGCCAATAGGGCATCTAGTCTCTATATAATATCTATGGTTTGAACAAATCGGTTGAATAAATGACTCCAACAACTCGCTTATTAAGACAGTGAATTGCCGCCACCTACTGGTGGTTTTAGTTTCATATTTAAAGTATTCTTTAATTAAAACATTAAAAAACTGTACAGTAAATCATTAAATAATTTTAAAATATCATCTAATTATTATCGACAAAACGTTGAAAATATCGAGACATATTTTTGTCAATATTGCGCACCCCTAATGTACGGTATTCATTTTGATTTCTTCAGGTCTTAAAAAGGTCTTAAAAAGCCTTAAATTTGACTTTAAAAATTGTGCAGGTACCCTGTAATACTCTAATGAGAGTTAGTAGACATGTAGGTGCAATTTTACTTGTAGACAACTGAATGTCTGTTGGGAGGAGCATTTGAATAGTAAAATGTAAGTTATATCATTATGTCATTGCTTAATTTGATGTCAGAGATGGGTCTAATAGTTGTTTTCATTAGTTTTTTCTTCATTTCAGAGAAAGCTCCAGAACGTCTTTGGCTCAGGATCTGGAAGGCTACGAAGGGTGTTTTCAGCTGCTGTTCCGGTAGTGCTGTGACTGAACCATCGTCACCTTCTCCAGATCACTCCGGCGTCAAGCCAAATAATGGTAAATCATTATTTCTCCAACATTATTTTAAACAGTATTATCTTGTTTTCCACTCAAAATAAGGCTTGTTTTTACAGAATATTAAAATTATTTCCCCCATTATAATATTATTTTCTCGACCAGCGCTGACATTTTTTAAATAAAACAATGGATCTAGCAACAGACACTCTACTGAATATAAGTAACTTTTCAACTACATGTCAACTTATTCTAACCCTAACGGTCTACTAATACTCTAATGAGAGTTAGTAGACATGTGCAGTGTTACTTATAGACCAATTATAGGTTTGTAAACATCCGGGATGCGTGCGCATATCGTGGTTGCAGAAAGACCCGTTTAACAGCTGATCCTTACACGGATACGGATAAGAATAATACTAATAGCTCGATTTAAAACATTTTATATTTAATTTTCGTAATGTTCTCCGCATATTTTTTTGATCACTTTTGGTCCCGACATGCGCAGTAGAACCTGCGTGACGCCGTGTGACGTAGGGTGATAATTCCCCTATAGACTCATAGAATGTCTTAAAGGGACCAAAATAAAGTGAAAACAATTTTTTCCAACATTCATCTGACATTTTCGGAACATTCCGAGAACATTCAAAAGTAACGTTCCCATAATGAAAAATTATAAAATAGAATGTTCCTTTAACCAAGATAAAACATTTTTGAAACGTAAAAAAAAACTGGACGTTTTGAACGTTCAGGGAACATTTAGAAATAATGTTTTCTTAATTGAATGGGAATGTTAGCAAAACGTTCTCAATAAGGCATGAGCTCGATGGCTGTCTGACACACACCAGAAACACACGCACAGAAAGCCGCTTCACAGACAGCATACGATCCAGAAAAGAATTCAATTTCACCACTTATTTCTCTTGAATTGTCAAAAACATGCAAAATTGTCAAAATGGCTGTCGTGCCGAGCATTACAGAGTCGGTTATGTCATAAATAAGACATTGCTATGCATAATAAATGTCAGTGTTTAATAAAATATAAATATATATATATATTTAGATATGGCCCATATGATCTTTACCATTACAAGAACTGAGCCACATGTGCCAGAGTTGGCCAAATGAAGCCTGGAAATGTATGTTTTCTTTTTAATTAAAGATCAGATAAAATAAGAAAAATAACTTTAGCGTTGAATCGGAATCACCTCGTAATCGTGATAATAGTGGAATAAAATTACTATTAATATTGTGAAATAATATGTTGGGACATTTATGCAGGCATTAAGCAGAAGTCAGGTGGATAGCGTGAACAATTCCCATTACTTTAGATCTGTAACTTTACAGATAAGATTTGAATAGTAAAATATAAGTTATATCATTATGTCATTGCTTAATTTGACGTCAGAGATGGGTTTAATAGTTGTTTTCATTTGTTTTTTCTTCATTTCAGAAAAAGCTCCAGAACGTATGAAGGAACCTGGTCGTTTCCATAAGCTCTGGAAGGGTGTTTTCAGCAGCTCTTCCAGTGATGCTGTGACTGTTGTGGAGCCTTTTATGCCTGAACCATCATCACCCACTCCAGATCACTCCGGCGTCAAGCCAAATCATGGTAAATCATTATTATCTCCAACATTATTTTCAACAGTATTATCTTGGTTTCCACTCAAAATAAGGCTTGTTTTTAGAGAATATTAATATTATTTCCCCCCATTATAATATTATTTTCTCGACCAGCACTGGATCTAGCAAGCTAATAATTGTCTTTTACATTTTTTTTCATTATTTTTAAACTTTATTAAAGGAGACATTTCAATTGATACAAAAAGCTTTTAAGAATATAGAATAGACTTCTCGTCTCGTTTTCGTCAGGTGATAACGGTTCGTTGACGACAATATTTCGTCATAATTTTCGTTGACGAAAGCAACACTATGTACTGTAAATGTGTCTTATGGTGTGACATAAAAAAAACGAAGAAAAATAATACTCCTAATACAAATAGCATGAGAGATATTTATTTTCATTGTTAGACACTTATTTTCATATAGTGTTTATGTAGTGTAGGAACGGATTATGTCATGGCTGTGCCCTGGGCATGGATGTGTTTGGGTTCCTGTCATAGTTTTAACAAATATGCCTTGTATAATTTGTAAAAACACTTTTTTAATTATAACATGATAACATTTTTATTGTAATTATAACAAAATATAAAATATCTTCCACTTAAAACAATAATACATGTTAAATAAAAAAAACTAATTATAACGAATAGGCCGTAACGTTTTCCAGCTCTGGGAGAGACTGCGACATCAAACATATACTATCATACTGTATAGTACAAGGTTTAAAACATTTAAATAGACACATCAAGTAGTGTGAATGTGTGTGATTCAGTATCTTATAGTTGAGATTAGGCTCTTGACAAGTGATTTCTGAGAGACGCACAGAGAGACGGCAGCGCGGCTGGTTGGTTTCATTCATAGCCTATAGTTCACACTCATTTGTGTTTCATATAGTGGTTTAAAAAGTTTAAATAGACTCTTCAAGTAGTGTGAATGTGTGTGATTCAGTAGCTTGTAGTTGAGATTAGGCTCTTGTCAAAAGAAAAGTAGAAAATGTGCAGTATGTAGTATTTTCAAGTATTTTATTTGATCGGCTGTTATTGATAAAGCTCTGATTTCTGAGACTCATAAGGCAGCGCGATTGATTTGTGATCATGCTGTGCTCATTTCAGTCATAGAGTTCACACTCGTTCACATCACACACTCATTATTGAGTAGTTTATTAGAGGTTTATACAGAGCTCTCAAGTTGTATCAAGAGTTTGGAGTGAGATCTGTTAGGGGACGAGCCACCCACATATTTGCAGCAGCGGCCCCTCGGCCCCACCAAATTCGCTTCAATTTTTGCTAGCAGTTCAATTTTACCTATTGTTTATAATTGACCAGCATAAATGGAAATTATAACAATTGGTAAATCTGATAATTGCAATATACTCCACTGTTCTTTAAGATATTTTGAGATAAAAACACATCTTCTTTTATGCCAGGTCCCTCCAAGATGAAGCAAACGCCGGACAGAAATCCTGTGGATCATGAGATGATGATGTGCCTGCCAGGCCAGGTCTGTGAAGATCTGTGTGTGCCAGGTCCATCCAAGATTAAGAAAACACAGCATGCAGATCCTGTGGATCCTGAGCTGCCGCCTGTGCCAGATGCCTCCAGTTGTGATCTGGATGACAGTGAGTCATTATTACCTTTGTTTCATGAAATTTCTGCCATCTGTTATTTTCTACTTTTCTACTAGGCTATAATTCTCATACTCTGACATCACGTAAAGTAACTTTGATTTGCAGAAGATCAGAAATCAAAAGACTGAAGTCTTTTAAGATTCTTTAAATGGATATTTTATTTTTATTTGATGTATTTCTGTGCTATAGTTTATTTTTAAATGTAGTTATATTTGCATATTTGTATATTTACAGTAGGCATAATTCATGGCCATTTCAGCCTGATGTTTCTGGTGTTAGTCTTCATTTTTCCTTCTCTACTCCTGTTGGCTCCTCAAATATGCATTTAAATGTTTTGTTTGTTTGTTTTGTTAAACACCATTTTAAAAACCCATATATTTATGTAGTGAAGTCTGATGGTTGAGAATTCTTTCTGTTTTTCTTTTTGTTACATTTTTACTGAACTGTACTGTAAATGTGTCTTATGGTGTGACATAACAAAAATTATGAAAAAAAAATCTCATAATAATATACAAATAGCATGAGAAAGATTTATCTTCATTGTTTGACACTTATTGTCCAAAATGTTTTCTTATACTGAAGTATTAGGAGTTCCTTCCACTGGAACTAAGCGGCCAAGCCCAACCCCTGTAAAACACATTTTTAAAATGTATATAAATATATATTTGTATGCTCCTCGAATGTGTATTTCACCAGTCATTCTCGTCATCCTCAGGTTCATTCCTCTCTGAGGTCCATGTTGAGAGGAGATGTAGAGATTCGTTGAGTCTGAGCAGCCGAGACTCGAACAGCGTCGATGGATTGGAGAGCCCAAACCAACAGGGTTTGTCCAGGTCCAACAACCTCAATCCGCACCCGACCCAGACACAGATCCAGGATCTTCCCGGATCATTAACATCTCTGTCTTCTGAGTTTTCTGTGTCCACGGGTCAGGCTCACGGGACGAGGGCGAAGCAGAACCCAGATTGTGGACGTCCGTCCACTTCATCTGAACACTCTCTCAGAGGTCAGAATAGGCTTTTAATAAAGAAGTAATGGCTTAGTTTCTATTTCTATTTTCAATGGCTGATTTGTCATTGAAAATAGAAAGTTGAACCAACTAAAGTAACGGTAATACTTTATTTTGATGGTCCCTTTTGAACATTCTGTCGACTATAAGTAACTTTGCAACTACATGTCAACTAACTCTCATTAGAGCATTAGTAGACTCTCTTATTGTGATGCTCCTCCAACAGACACTCTACTGACTACAAGTAACTTTACAACTACATGTCAACTTATTCTAACCCTAACCCTACCAGTCTACTAATACTCTACTAATACTCTAATGAGAGTTAGTAGGCTTGTAGGTGCAGTGTTACTTATAGTCAACCGAATATCTTAAAGGGACCAAAATAAAGTGAAACCAAAGTAACAATTTGATGTGACCACTGACTGATTATTAATATTATAAAAAATATATAAAACATAAACAGTTTTTGATGTCTGAAATGTTCCATCCTCAGGATTCTGGAGAGCTGTTTCCACAGATTCTTCTCTGGGCTTCACGTCATCCTCAGGTTTGTCCAGGTCCAACAACCTCGAAGGGTTTCTGTGTCCTCCGCTGCCGGGTCAAGTTCCTGTCGAGCCAACAGAGTCTTCAGATGGTATATTTCGTATAAATATATATTTCTAAAATGTATAAATATATAAATATATATATATATTTGTATGGTCCTCGAATGTGTTGGAATATTGGTCAAAATGGCTGTCGTGCCGAGCATTACAGAGTCGGTTATGTTATAAATAAGACATTGCTATGCATTTAATAAAAGTCAATGCTTAATATAATATAAATATATTTTAAGATATGGCCCATATGATCTTTGCCATTCCCAGAACTGAGACACATGTGCCAGAGTTGGTCAAATGAAGCCTGGGAATGTATGTTTTCTTTTTAATAAAAGATCAGATAAAATAAGAAAAATAACTTTATCGTTGACACGGAATCACCAGGCTCTGCCCTCGTAATCGAGATAATTGTGAAATAAAATGACTATAATTATTAATATTGTGAATTGAAATAAGATGTTGGGACATTTATGCAGGCATTAAGCAGAAGTCAGGGGGATAGTGGGAAAAATCGCATTACTTTAGATTTGTAACATTACAGATAAGAATTTAACAGTAAAATGTAAGTTATGTCATTATATCATTGCTTAATTTGACATGTGTGTGTCTAATAGTTGTTTTCAATTGTTTTTTCTTTTCAATTCTTTTCAAATCATTATTTCTTATTCTTCTATTATTTTAAACAGTATTATCTTGTTTTCCACTCAAAGTAAGGCTTGTTTTTAGAGAATATTACAATTATTTCCCCCATTATAATATTATTTTCTCGACCAGCACTGATATTTAAAAAAAACAAAACAAACAATGGATCTAGCAAGCTAATAATTGTCTCATATTTTTCTGTTTGTTTTTCAGAGTCCTTTGAGTCTCTCTATAACGTGGGAGAGATGATTGGATCCGGAGGATTTGGCATGGTGTACCTGGGAACACGCAGATTTGATGGCAAAAAGGTCAATCTTACTTAATTGTACAAACATTTTGCTCTTGCAAAACACATTTAAAACAATGTACAGATGGTTTAATACTTAGTGCAAGGTCAGGTGCTTGAATACTGTTAATGTTATTGAAACTGGGTTTTTGTTTTGCAGGTTGCCATCAAGCGGATACGCAAGATAGACAACGATCGTTATCTTAATATTGTAAGTTGGCCAAAATCTGAATGTGTATTGAGTTGTTTAAGTGCAGATTACTGTAGTTAATACACCTGAAAGTTCACTTTCTACATGAACTAGTTCAAAGTTCAGTTCACAATTTTAAAATGAACTAGTTCATAGTTCATACGCAAAATTTTACTCTGAGTTCACAGTTCCAAAAATGAACTAGTTCGTAGTTCTTTTTTTCCATGTTGCTGCGAGATATAATTTTTCAAAATGATTGCCACAGCCCATATAGAACCACAGACAATTATTTTATCAGTTTTAACACAGAAGCTATGCGTCAGATTTTTCCCATCCTCACCGACCTTGTCATAAAACTTGTTTAAATGATCATACGACGCCTCCTTGCTGCTTTTCGTTTTGATTTGTAACGTAAGTGATGAGTCGTTCATGAACGATCCATTCATTGCGTTTGTCACGTGACAAATGAACGAAAGACTCGGAAGGTAAAGTAATTATTTATGTTCCCTGTAAACGATTTTTTACTGCATTATAATGATTTCTTAATTCAGAATATGATCAAGATTGCGTAGGTGGATGTGTTCTGGGAATTTGCCAGTTAATAGTATAACATTTAAAGCCCATTAAATGAATGAAATGACTCGAAAAAAGATTTGTTCATTTTGATGAACGAGATCGAACAAGAGAGTCAGTAGACACTGGTGGCTGGTGTTGCCAGATTGGGTGTTTTTTCCACTACATATTAAAGGGTTAGTTCACCCAAAAATAAAAATTCTGTCAGTAATCACTCACCCTCATGTTGTTCCAACCCCGTAAGACTTTCGTTCATCTTCGTAACACAAATTAAGATATTTGTGATTAAATCTGAGAGCTGGCTCACTCATCCATAGGCTTCAATGGGATCGAAACTTGCCAGCCCAGAAAAGTTAAAAGCATTAGGTGTAAATGTGATCAACAAATAAGCCTAGAGGCACCAAAATAACTTTTGAACACATCTAAAAAGATCAAAGAAAAGTACATTTCAAAATGATAGGTTTTCTTCAGATTTTTACCCAGCTAACCTTCCATCTGCTACTTCTCTCTAGCCTGGGAATCCCAAACCTCTCGTTACAGAAGTGGCGCTGCTGATGATGATGAGGCAAGAACCCATAAGCCCCTTCGTCATACAGCTATACGAGTGGTTTGAAGATCCTAGAGGTTTCACTCTGGTTATGGAGTATCCCAAACCCTACGAGAACTTGCTGGACCTCATCACTCGTTTTCATCATTTGTCTGAAGCAACAGCATGGGACATCATGAGACAGGCTGTGCTGGCAGTGCAACACTGCATCCATCGTGGCGTTTTCCATAATGACATTCATGCGCAGAATTTCCTGTTGAAGAAAGCCCCGCTACAGGTCAAGCTGATAGACTTTGGCTGCGGTCAGCTGTTTAGTAGCGATGGCTACGACAGCAAAATATACATTGGTGAGCATTCTGGGAGTGTGGAAACCTGAATGTAGTGACTTACTAATTATTTGATGCTTTAAAAAAAAAAGCTCAACAATGTGCAAATGTCTTTCTTCCAGGAGTTCAGGATTACTGCCCACCTGAAGTCTTGACAGAGCCTCGATTCCACGCCGTCCCAGCAAATGTCTGGTCTCTAGGAGTGTTGCTGTACAAGATGGTGAACGGATGTTCTCCTTTTCACAATAGAACGGAAATCACACGAGCCAAAGTTACATTTAAGAACCCCAAATTATCCAAAGGTGAGTGAATAATATTGATAACATTGATAAACACACACATAAAGCAAAGGCTTTGTACAGAAACAGTTAAAGGTGAAGTATGTAAGATGTTTTATATATAGCTCAACGTATAGCGAGAGTTTGGCGCGAGAGCCGTGGGAAAATAAATGCCGCTTTAGTGACAGAAGTGAAAGCCAAAATTCACTGCATTTATTCCTTCAAAGATTAAACAGCTCATGAACACGTCAAAGTGAACAGAGCATTGTGATGCGGAAAGGCACATTTTCATAAAGACAAGCGCAACACAGCTGAAATTATCCCTAATATGTTGGACCTGAAACATGCCTTCACATGAACCAGTAAGAGCTGCGTTTGTGATGTTTGAGTCGGGGAAGACGCGATGCACGGAAGAAGGGGCCTTTGCAAGAAAATATGTAATATTTATATATATATAATATATATATATGTAATATATATATTTTTGAAAATATGCTTTATTTTGTCATTTATTCCACTCGCTGCCACTAGTGTCGCAGAAACGACATACTTCACTTTTAAACTAACGATAAGGAACATTTTACAGTATATTAATCATGTTTTAGATGCTGTTTTCAAAAATGCCAGGTCACATGGTCATGACTAACCAGCTCTCTCCTTATTGTACAGAATGCAGGGATCTGATTAGCCAGTGTCTAGCGCGGGATCCGACTAAACGCCCGACGTTAGAGCAGATGTTACAACATGAATGGATTAGTAATGGTCTACAGTAGATTGGAGAAGTTCAGGAGATTCACTCCATCAGTTTCAGGTGTGAGGAAGTGTAACAGGCAGAGAAGGATTATTATATGTTGTCTTAAATTCTGGATTATTTGTAGTGAGATTTTCAAATGTGTGTTCATTGTAATGTTCTTGTTATAGTCAAGTCACCTTCATTTATATAGCGCTTGATACTATACAGATTGTTTTAAAGCGGCTTCACTGTAGTAAACAGGAGAATAACAGAATCAGTGAACCAAGCAGAATTCAATTCTGTTCTAGCTCTAAGAAATCATTCATGAGTTGACTTGTTCATATCATCTTTGTATTGGATAGGAAATCACAACTCACAGGCGGCTGCTCTGCGCGGGTGTGTCCGACTACCACGTACCCGGCCGTCAGCGGACTAGTTCACCGGTTAGCAACCTACAATGCTCTGACAAGAGGTTTGTGTTTAAAAACTCTGGCCAACCAGCTTCTCATCAGCCATTGTCTTTCTCCATCCAAACTATTATTTTTCACCGGTGGGTAACTGATGTTAAAGCAAATGACTCTGATGAAAATTAAAATAAGTCTAAATACGTTTTAAGTGCATCAAGACTTTTAATAACTATTCTCCTGTTTATTGGAAATGTTGAGCTAAATCCCGGGCCTGACTCAAATACTTTTTTGACAACTTTAGGCATATTGCATTTGTGGGGACTATATGCATAATTTGCAAACTATACCAGATTTCTTACCGCTGTACCGCAACCACAGCGTATGTTTTTACCGATAACTCGCAAATATTTTCCCCATTCTAGATTTCCAACCCCGATTATCTTTACTCCCCCATTTTTTCCGATCTTACCCTCTGAAGTATCTTCTTCTAGTCCTTTAGTCAAAACAGTTATAGTACAAAGAAGAAGACCTCATCCAAGAAAAAGTCCAACTAATTTAAGTCAACTCGGTAGCACCAGAGGCTTTAAGATTTGCCATTTAAACACCCGAAGCCTTGTTCCCAAACTAGACGAATTTAAAATCTTGCTTGCGCAGTCGAAAGCACATGTAATGGCAATCTCTGAATCATGGTTAACTCCTAATATTCCAGATTCTTTTATGAATTGTATCGTAAAGATCGCATTAGCAAGACCGGCGGCGGAGTGGCCTTCTATGTGAGTCGGAAATATGCACACTTAATATCAAAGTTTGAAACCGAAACTGAAACATTAAAACTGATCGTACATTTTACACCTCAACATGCAATTACCATTATTGTCACCTACAAACCCCCTAATGTCAGTGAAAGTTCTTATCTATCTCAGCTTTCTGACATAATTAAATCTGTTACATCAAAGGAGCTTGTCATTCTGGGCGATATCAACCTTGACTGGAATGATAGCTCATCAAAATCTTTAAAAGCTATTGTAGTGAAACTCGGATGAAACTCGGACAGCTCCATTTTCACATTTAGCTCCTAAACTCTGGAATGGCCTTCCTGATATTGTTCGAGGCTCAGACTCGCTGTCCCAGTTTAAAACTAGATTAAAGACACATCTCTTTAGCCAAGCATTCACATAATACTTACCTTTTATTCTACAGTTGAAGAGACGACGCGACACCTGGGAAGAGACGACGAGACGACGCCTGGGAAGAGACGACGCGACACCTGGGAAGAGACGACGAGACGACGCCTGGGAAGAGACGACTCGACGCCTGGGAAGAGACGACTCGACGCCTGGGAAGAGACGACTCGACACCTGGGAAGAGACGACTCGACGCCTGGGAAGAGACGACGAGACGACGCCTGGGAAGAGACGACGAGACGACGCCTGGGAAGAGAAGACGCGACGCCTGGGAAGAGACGACACGACGCCGGCGATATGTTGTGCCCTAAATTAATACATGATTAAACAACTGTAGTTTTGTATTTTTGTATCAGACTTTCTATCTTTCCTACTAACTGGAAAACAGCACAAATTACTCCAACTTTAAATCTGATGATCACACCCTTGTTTCTGTCATGAATTTGAGGATGAACCCAAGCGCAGACATGATGCTTGACACACAGTTTATTTATGGACAAAAAACAGGGAAAACAAAACCCACAAGGGGGCAAAACATGGACAGGACAAGGAGTGACTAAACTAAACTAAGACTTGACAGATAACTAGACGATAAACCAACAGCAAATACAGAATCAGAACTTTCTCTAGACAATACTCTTGCCAGGATACTCACAAGGTAAGATAGGCAAGGCAAGGCAAGTTTATTTATATAGCACATTTCATACACAATGGCAATTCAAAGTGCTTTACATAGAAGAAATTAAAATAATAAAAAGAAATAAGAATAATTAAAACAGTTTAGAAAAATAAAATAAAATACAGTACTTATAAAAATAAAAAAAGAATATTATTATAGATCTTTCCTTCAAAAGGATTCCCTTAAGACTTAAATCTTTCAACCTTTTTTTAACCTTCAATCTTCTTACGACTTCCATCTATCAACTTTCCTTTAACTTTCTTTTCTCCCTCATTTACTCACACGTTCACATTCTTTCTCAGATGAAAACTTTAATATCGTCATTTAAATACTGTTCTACTTTCAAACCCACATTAATACACGTCACTTTCACATTATCACTTTCTTTTACACCTTCTGAGTGGGCATTTACAGTTACGGGCTAAATGCCCTACTGACCATAATTAAAACCCTCTCTGTCACCTTGCCTATAGTTTGATCATTGAGCTTACTTTTGAAAGCAAAACAAACAGTCGGATGAACAGCGGCACAGTGCTCATTCAGTAAATGCACAGCTAAACAGAAGTGTTTTGAGTCTGGATTTGAATGTGACTACTGTAGGAGCACATCTGATCTCTTCTGGAAGCTGGTTCCAGCATAATAGCTAAAAGCAGACTCGCCATGCTTAGAGTGAACCCTTGGTATTTCTAGCTGATATGATCCTAATGATCTGAGTGATCTGTTGGGTTTATATTCAGTGAGCATATCTGCAATGTATTGAGGTCCTAGGCCATTGAATGATTTATATACCAGTAATAATACTTTAAAATCAATCCTAAATCTAACTGGGAGCCAGTGTAAAGACCTGAGGACTGGTGTGATATGTTCATATTTCCTGGTTCTGCTCAGAATCCTGGCGGCAGCGTTCTGTATGAGCTGCAACTGTCTTATGGTCTTTTGGGGAAGGCCAGTCCATTACAATAATCCACCCTGCTGGTGATGAAAGCATGCACAAGTTTCTCTAAGTTTTGTCTGGAAACAAAGCATCTAATTCTTGCAATATTTTTGAGATGATAGTATGCTGATTTAGTTATTGCTTTGACATGACTACTGAAACTAAGGTCTGACTCTAGTGTCACACCAAGATTCCTGACTTGATTTTTAGTTGTTTGACCCCTAGAGTGAAGGTATGCGTTCACCTTGAGAACTTCATCTTTGTTTCCAAACGTAATGACTTCAGTTTTGTCTTTGTTTAACTGAAGAAAGTTTTGGCACATCCAACTGTTGACCTCATCAATGCATCGGCACAGGGAGTCAATGGGGCTGTAATCGTTAGGCGAAAGGGCTAAGTACAGCTGTGTGTCGTCTGCATAGCTGTGGTAAGCAATTTGGTTCTTTCTCATTATTTGGCTCATTGGGAGCATATACAGGTTGAACAGGAGTGGCGCAAGAATTGAGCCTTGAGGGACTCCGCATGTCATGGATGTCCACTAGACTTATGGTCTCCTATACTCACATAATAACCTCTCCCATCTAAGTATGACCTGAACCATTTTAGGACTATCCCAGAAAGCCCCACACAGTTTTCCAGCCTGTCAAGAAGTATGTTATGATCGACAGTGTCAAATGCAGCACTGAGGTCGAGTAGTACCAGCACTGATCATTTGCCTGAATCAGTATTTAAGCGAATATCGTTTATTATCTTTATGAGCGCTGTCTCTGTGCTGTGGTGCGGTCGGAAACCAGATTGAAAATTGTCAAAGTATCCATTCGAGCTTAAGAATTTGTTCAGCTGGTTGAAGACAACTTTTTCAATGATCTTGCCTATGAAAGGAAGATTCGAGATCAGTTGCTTAATATGGTCTTATCCAGATTGCTCAAGATAATGAACCAACACAGGACAGCAAAAACAAGGGGATTAAATAGGGAGACTAATGATAACATAACAGGTGACACAGGTAAAGCAATAATGACAAAACGAGGATAACAAGGGGGCGGGGTTAAGTAACGAGACAACACAAGCACATGGCCCAAACAAAAGGCCATGTGCTTGCACACAAAACACGGGTCTGTCATGATCCTGCCTCAAGACTAGAGAAAATCAAGGACACGAGGGCAGAATCATGACAGTTTCAAATTACAGACCTATTGCAATACTTCCAGCAATGTCTAAGTTGCTGGAAAAAGTCTTGCATAACCAGCTAAGGTTTTACCTTGAAACTAATAACTGGCTCAGTGACTGTCAACACGGTTTTCGTGATAAGAGATCAACCATGTCGGCGTTATTACTTTTCACTGAAAAATTACGTGACGCTCTTAACAAAGGTCACATTACTGGAGCTATTTTTATTGATTTCCGTAAAGCCTTCGACACAGTGAACCACCAGATCTTGCTAAACAAACTTCACTCATTTGAACTGTCTCCATCTGTGATAGAAATGCTCTCTTCTTATTTGACCTTTAGTTTGTGACATGGGTGTTCCACAAGGCAGCATTCTTGGACCCTTATACTTTTTCTTTTATACATCAATGATTTCCCTCGAGTGTGTCAACACTCAAAATGCTTACTGTACGCTGATGATACTGTGATTTTTCTCTCTGATGCAAATCCTAATGTCATAAATTCCAAACTATCATCTGATCTTCACCTCTTACATGATTGGTTGAAAGAGAACCATCTGACCATCAATGTAAAGAAAACTGAATGTATGTATTTTCATTCACCCAGAAAAACTATACAAGTTAGACTATAGATTGCATGGACACACGTGTTTAAGGAACATATTTTAGACACAAGGAGGGTAGCTGGGACTGGGAGGATTATGTATTCTGCTTAAAGGTACGAGTAAAATGCAATGTTCACTTAGCAGAGAGTTCCAGTGATGATGATACTTCAGATGTGTACACTTGGTTTGCTCTTTACAAGAAAATGAATGTTTCGACTGATGCAAATGTAGCATTTGTATACCACTAATATACACTGAGAAATAGTTTCTTAATGTGGAAAGGGGATTGTACCATGTGTAAGCATTAGCATATACGTTCTATCTTTAAACAATGTTTTTTCCACCTTAAGGAAGTGGAAAGTCGTTCAGTTGTGTATTTAAGCTCAATCTTACTGTACTACGGCAGAGAAACACGGAAACGCATAGACCTGGCATGAATATAACATCTTCTCAGAGTTTCTCTCCTGACATACAACAACAACAACAACAACAACCTTTATTTATAAAGCACATTTAACACAATAAAAATGGATCCAAAGTGCTGTACGTAGTGCATAGCAGGACTACACTATAAAAAACAACAATTACAAATTTCCAAAAGCTAAGGAATAAAAATGTGTTTTCAGAGTAGATTTAAAAATGTCCAGTGAAGAAGCAGACCTCACATGATAAGGGAGAGCATTCCAAAGCTTGGGCCCAACCACAGAAAAGGCCCGATCACCCTTTAATTTGTAGCGACTTCGTGACACATTTAAAAGCAAGTGATTTGAAGATCTAAGTGCCCTAGCAGGACAGTATGGCACAATAAGATCACAAATATACCTTGGTGCACAGCCAGACAACGCCTTATAAACAAACATAAGGATCTTAAAATCAACTCGAAACTTAATGGGAAGCCAGTGAAGGGATGCCAAAACAGGAGAAATATGATCCCTCTTTCTAGACCCAGTCAACAGTCTTGCAGCTGCATTTTGAACAAGTTGTAATCGAGATAGTGAAGATTGAGGAAGACCACAATAAAGAGAGTTGCAATAGTCTAATCGTGATGTTACAAATGCATGAATTGCAACTTCTAAATCTTTGCTTGAAAGAAGGTTCTTCAACTTTGCAATAGATCTTAAATGGAAAAAGCTTCCTCTAATAACCGCACTAATTTGTTTATCAAAGAATAGTGAAGAGTCAAAGATCACTCCAAGGTTTTTGATTTGTTTGCATACATTTGTTGAGAGAGGACCTAACTGGGCTTTCAGAGCAGGAGAGGAATCTGCCGGACAACCCAGAATTAAAACCTCTGTTTTATCCTCATTTAGCTGCAAAAAATTATTTGTCATCCACCTCTTGATATCATCTACACATTCCAATAACACATCAAATGGAGCAGTGGTGTCAAGCCTTACTGGAAGGTAAAGCTGAGAATCATCTGCATAACAGTGATATGAAATGTTGTACTTCTGAAAAATGAGGGCCAAGGGGAGCATATAAAGTGAAAACAATAACGGTCCCAAAATAGATCCCTGGGGCACACCAAACAAAACAGGCGCAGATGGCGAGGAACAATTTCCTAAATTTACAGAAAAAGTCCTCTTTTCGAGGTAGGAAGCAAACCATTTTAGTACAGTGCCCTTGACACCTACCATATATTCTAGCCTTTCAAGAAGAATGTTGTGGTCAATGGTATCAAATGCAGCGCTCAGGTCTAGCAAAACCAGCACAACACAAGAGCCTGAATCTAGAGCAAGCAAGATATCATTTGTAACCCTCAACAGAGCTGACTCAGTGCTATGTAACGATCTAAAGCCAGACTGGAACATGTCCAAAATATTAAAAGAATTCAAATAAAACTGGAGCTGTGAGAAAACCACTTTCTCTAAAAGTTTAGAGATAAAAGGCAGTTTAGAAATCGGTCGATAGTTACTGCACATTTCTGGATCAAGTTGAGGTTCTCTTTCATCATCTCATTTCGAGATCCACCTATGGGAAGGGCATCCGTACCTGACCTCTGCAGAAGCATCCAATTGCACCAAGTCTGGCTAGACAGACAGAAGCGCGCAGCCAATGCCAGGTAAGGCCACACCCCCTTACCTAAGGCATATAGCTGTCAGGCGCGCTGCTATTCCTCAGTTGACATTCGCTTCTCGCGATCTCTGCACTGACACAGTTCGGTTGGATTAACGTTACGCTGCTCACTTTCGAGTCTTCAGGAGGACATATCGCCAGATCAGCCTCCGCCAGACGTGAGTGACAGTCGTTTCTTCAGCCTATCCGCTGTGTTTTTTGCATCCGGAGCCGCCCGCGCTCTCGCTGTCCTTCACCTGCTCCTCCTTACATGGCTGCCCGCCACGGATTTTTCCGAGTTCTTCACCGCTAGCCCACCCATGGCTATGTGACCGTCTAAACAGCCGCTTCTCCGGGGAACAGCCTATCACGACGAGCCTGCCCGGCCGCGTGTGGTGCTCTAATCGCCGCTAAGGACCCTCTCGTTCTGCGCTGTTTGCTTGAGCTTAACACGCTCAAGAAGCTTTGGAGAACCCGGAGAATTGCGGTCATTGTAATTGCTGCACATGTAGCTTTTTACTAAGCCGGCTTTTAGTTGCACGACCCAGCGCGCCGTGCTCGGCCTTTCTGACTCGGATGGGGGACACGGTGATGATGACGCACTACCGGGGGACTCCCGGAGCGCCACCTCTCTAAATATTTGAGCTGACATCAGCCCAATCCGCATTCCCTGAAGAGGACATCTTCGCGGGAAAACCTCACTCTCGTTGACGAACCGGCCGGTTCCGGCGACGGGGATGACGCGGTCCTTTTAGCGTTCCCTAGGCTAGCGCTCACGCGGCTTTGCCTCAGTCCATCCTCCTGGAAGTTTGTGAGCGAGCGGCCATTCGTCTCAACATTGTGTGGCCAGCTCCACCGAGCGCCACCGACCAGGATAGGAATATTTATGACGGGTAAGCGCTGAGACCACCGCCCAGTCTGAGGAAACAACTCTTAAAACTGGAGCGTCCCGCTAGACTGTTAACACGGTCTCACGGGCCTTGATGTGTTACGATTACGTGTTGAGGCTTTCAATTTATGCCCCGAACGCAAGCGGCCTGCCTGTTGTTCGACCGTTGGGAGTATCGAGCCCGCGTTCACGGGCCACGAGGACGTTGTGTGTGTGTACCCCCCCAAGCGGGGCTGTCGTGAGGAAAAGTACGTAGCAGTGTTACCACACTGCACGCACTTGGTTCCCCTCACCCAGTTATTAAAGGCTTCGGCCCCAGTGTTTCCCAACACAAAACACACACATTACTAAACAACACATTTAACAAACGAATCAAATGAATTCGTGCAGATTTATATATCTGCCAACATAGAGAGCCAATCTCTCTGATCCCATGCATGTCGCCCTGAGTCCGTCCACAAGAGGGCTCCATTGCCTCACAAATCAACTAGCTGGGCTCACACAGCTCAGTTGCGGCTGCCCAGCCATGTGTTTTTAGTGGACGTTGTGTGTGGAAGGCTTCGGCCCCTGTGTTCCCCAACACAAAACACACACATAACTAAATAACACTTTAAAACAAACGAATTAAATAAATCCGTTACAGAGAGAGTATCTCTCTCCGTGGATATTATTTTTCTGCCTGCAGTGTGTTTTTAGTGGACGTTGTGTGTGGAAGGCTTAGGCCCCTGTGTTCCCCAACACAAACACACACATAACTAAATAACACTTTAAAACATACAAATTAAATAAATCCGTTACAGAGAGAATATCTCTCTCCGCGGATATTATTTTTCTGCCTGCACTTAAGACTGCCCAGTTCATGTGTTCAGGAGATATGTGTGTTTTCCGCCCACTTTCAGGCCTTGTGAGGGAAAGTTTAGCACAGTGGACACCACACTATGTTCCCCTCACTCTGTCAATAAAGGCTCCGGCCCCAGTGTTTGCCCAACACAAAACACACAAAGTTACGAATCAAATGAATTTGTTTTGGAGAGAAGACCTCTCTCCGCAGAGAAAACTTCTCACTGCAGAGGGAGGAAATCCCTCCGAACCCCTGCATGTCGCCTCTAGTGTGCCCACTAGATGGCGCCTTTGCATCACGAATGAACCAGCTGGGCCCATACACCCCCGCTCCGGCCCGAGCGGGGGCGCTCTCTAGTCACGAAGCGGCTTGGCAAGCCATTTCAGCGCCCGAGTGGGTTTTGCGTACCGTAACCTAGGGTTACAGGCTGCAGTTTGCAATAAAACCTCCACTTTTCAACGGCGTTCTCTCTTCTTACACAGAAGAAAATGCCTCACACATTCTGAAAGAGGAAATTTCCTCCCTCCTTAACAAGGGAGCGATTCAGATGGATCTTATAAACCATGGTTTTTATTCCTGGTATTTTTATGTTTCCAAAAGGCGTGGTGCCCCCCGCCCTATATGGACCTTCGAATGTTGAACAAACATTTGAGGAAATACAATTTCAGAATGTGACACAAGGCTCTCTCACCCGTGCCATAAAGCAGAACGACTGGTTCACATCAGTCGATCTGAAAGATGCTTTCTTTCACATAAGTATCTACCCTCCACACAGGAAATATCTTCGTCTCGCCTACCAAGGCATTTGTTACGAATTCACAGTTCTTCCGTTCGGGCGAAATTTGAGTCCCCGAACTTTCTGTCTGTGTGTGGAGGCGGGCGTGGCGCCCCTGAGACTATCAGGGCTGAGAATTCTGAATTACATATACGATTGGTTCATCATAGCCAAATCGAAGGAGAAGGTGTCGCTGGACACCGGCCGGGTGCTCGCGCACATCACATCCCTCGGGTTCAAGGTGAATGCGAGCAAAAACAATCTGACTCCCAGTCAGAATGTCTTTTTCCTGGGCTTAGAATTGAACTCAGTCTCCTTGCGAGTGTGTCTCTCTCAAGAGCGCGTTCGCTCTCTGATGAACTGTCTGTCTCAGTTCAGAGAAGGGGCGAGAGTACAGTATCGCACATGCCTCAGGCTGCAGGGTCTCATGGCTTCATCTATCCAAGTTGTGCCGTTGGGTCTCCTGAGAATGAGAGCGTTCACGAAATGGGTTTTGTCACTACATTTCAGCCCGATTCGCGATCTCTGCCGCTCGGTAACAGTGACGCGCGCCTGCTCGGCGGCCCTGCGCCATTGGGAGAGCGAGAACTTTACGCTCGGGGAACCCCCTTGGGACGGTTACGATGCGGAAAGTTGTGACGACAGATGCGTCCTTAATAGGCAGGGGAACCACCCAGGAAGGCAGAATGGTGAACGGTCTGTGGCTGAGCAGACTACGTTCAGCGCACATTAACTATTTAGAGCTTTTACCATTTGGAAAGCTCTGAATCATTTTCTGCCTCGCCTGCAGGGACATCCCGTTCTAGTACGGTGCGATAATACCACGGCAGTGGCTTATATCAACCGTCAGGGCGGCATGCGCTCGTCGAAACTCCACGCTCTAGCTTACAGGCTGTTGGTGTGGAGCAGACGGGTTTTTCTGTCATTACACGTGACTCATGTTCGGGCATTCTGAACAGAGGCGCGGATCTGCTATCGAGGGGAAACCCAATCTAAGGGGATTGGCGTCTTCACCCGCAGATAGTGGAGATGTTATGGATGAGATTTAGACAGGCAGCCGTAGATCTTTTCGCCTCGCGCGAAAACCACCATTGTCCTATGTTCTTCTCGACTAAGGGACGTGGACGCGCCCCTCAGGGCAGACGCACTGGCCCACCCATGGCCCAAAGTGCTGCTGTATGCTTTTCCTCCCCTGTGCCTGATATTTTCACACTGGCCAGGGTGAGAGAGCACGGCCTGTCTCTCATTCTGATAGCACCCAGGTGGCTCAAATCCCCGTGGCTGGCAGAGATAATCCCTCTGTTGTACGCCGAGCCATGGCGCCTTCCCCCTCGCACGGACATACTGTCCCAAGCCAACGGGGAGATTTACCACCCCCACCCGGACAGGGTGACTCTCTGGGCCTGGCCTGTGAGAGGACGAACCTAAATGCACTGGGGCTCCCGCCGCGTGTAATCGCCACTACTCAGAATGCCAGGGCCGTTTCCACACGATCCCTATATGGCTGGAAGTGGCAAGTGTTCGAAGGGTGGTGTGATGGGCGTGGTCTCACATCTTATCAGTGCTCGGTGCCTGATATTTTGTGTTTCCTGCAAGACCTCATGGAAAGAGGCAGGTCTTTTTCCACCATTAAGGTCTACCTGGCTGCGTTTTCAGCCTGTCATGTGGGTTTTGAGGGCTCCACCGTCAGGCAGCACCCTCTAACCCGCAGTTTTATGAAGGGTGCACGCCGCTCTTTGCCGGTCATCAGGAGATCTGTTCCAGGGTAGGACCTCTCCATGGTGCTGGAAGCGCGGCCTCTTTATCCTTTTGAGCCTCTGGGAAGTATTTCCCTTAAGCTGCTGTCCCTCAAGACAGCTTTGCTCTCGGCCTTGGCATCTGCTAAACGGGTCAGTGAGCTACATGCACTCTCGGTTCAACCCTCGTGCGCCAAATTCTCCCTAAGTGGAGATAAGGTTTCCCTTAAGCCTAACCCGGCCTTCATGCCGAAATGCTTCCCTGTGTTCACTTCGGAGGTTTTGGAGCTATCCGCTTTTCACCCTCCACCCTTTGCCTCCTCGGAGGATCAGGGGCTGAATGCTCTGTGTCCCGGTCGCGCTCTGCAAGCATGTATGACCAGGACCAGTGCTTTCCGCAAGAGCGACCAGCTCTTTGTTTCAAGGGCTCCCCCGCACAAGGGGAGTCCCATTTCAAAGCAATGCCTCTCACATTGGCTTGTGGACGCTATACTATGGCTTATGAAGCAAAGGGAGTGCAGCCCCCAGGGGGCATCAGAGCTCATTCTACAAGGGGCTTAGCCGCCTCTTGGGCTTTGTTCAGGGGAGTGCCACTGCAAGACATCTGCTCCGCGGCCAGCTGGGCCTCTCCTCATACCTTTGAGCGTTACTACCGGTTGGATGTCACCAGAACCTCGGTGGCACACTCGGTCCTAGGGGTAGGGTCCTCTTAGCCCTTTCCCACAGCCCCGTTGGGTTAACCAACGAAGAGTGAATGGGCCGGCTGGCCATGTTCATTCCTGTCACCAAGCATTCGCATTCCTTCTTGGGTTTAGCTATGTGCATTGGTGGTGCGGGGGCCATTATCATGTATGGGTCTCATGCATGTTTCATGCCCTGCTTGTCCACAGCAGTTTAGCGTGGCATCACCCTTGCAGGGTCATGTTTGTGGGACGTGTCAGGCACCGCCTCTCTGAGGTGACCGTCCTTCTCTGGCTTTCAGAACCTCACTGTGAGTGTATTGGGCAATCGGGGAGCTGTCCATGTCTCTCCCATAGGTGGATCTCGAAATGAGATGATGAAAGAGAACAATAGGTTACTGTCGTAACCCCGGTTCTCTGAAACATCGAGTGGAGAGATCCACCAGCTTCGCCCCGCTTGCCGCACGAGAAGCGAATATACTTACTGAGGAATAGCAGCGCGCCTGACAGCTATATGCCTTAGGTAAGGGGGTGTGGCCTTACCTGGCATTGGCTGCGCGCTTCTGTCTGTCTAGCCAGACTTGGTGCAATTGGATGCTTCTGCAGAGGTCAGGTACGGATGCCCTTCCCATAGGTGGATCTCTCCACTCGATGTTTCAGAGAACCGGGGTTACGACAGTAACCTATTGTTTTTTCAACATAGGTTGCACAATTGCATGTTTAAAACTAGCTGGAACGACACCTTTGGCTAGAGAGCTGTTTATGATAGCGGTTACCATATGACTAATGGTAGAGAAAACATCCTTAAAAAGACGAGCCGGGATAATATCTAACTTAGAACCAGAACACTTCATAGTAGAGATAATATCAGCTAGCTGAGTTGGAGAGACAGGTTTAAAGTTTGACAGACAACTCATAGGACAGGGCAGTTGCAAATGACATGGTTCAGATGGAACAATGGAGCTTCTAATATCATCAATTTTTTGAGTGACATGTTTTAAAAAATCTTCACAAAGCTCAATAGAGGCCTCAGATAAAATATTCGTGGTCGGGTTTAGAATAGAGTCAATCGTATCAAACAGGACTTTTGGTCGCTTAGCGTTGTCAGAAATTAATTGAGAAAAGAAATTTGATTTTGCCTGTTTTACTGCTGTTTGATAGTTGAACAGACTTGATTTTAAAATGTCAAATGAAACCTGTAGCCTATCTTTTTTCCACTTTCGCTCCGCTTTTCGACAGGTGTCGGGTGTCATCATTTAACCACGGCTGGCCAGCAACCTTAATCTTTTTACGCTTAAGCGGAGCAACAGCGTCCATAGATATAGAGGATGCTTTATAAAATATCTCAGTCAAGCATTCAGTATCTGTTTCATTCAGAAAATTATTATTAAAATGTGAAGAAAAATGTTCCGAAAACAAATTTGCAGTATTTGAATGAATAGCTCGAGAGAGAAATGAAGGCTGAGGGCAAATAGAAGACGGGAGAAAGCACTCAGATTCAAACAAAATAGGATAATGGTCAGACACACATGCATCAATAACCTCCAGTTTTGAAATCAAAAAGCCACGAGACAGTACCAAATCTAGTGTGTGACCCAGATTGTGAGTTGGACCACATACAGATTGTACAAAGTTCAAAGACTCTAAAATAGTCACAAATTCTTTGACCAACGTTTTAGAAGGGCAGCAGAGATGAATGTTAAAATCCCCAAGAATCAATAGTCTATCAGCCCGAGTCACCAGATCAGAGAGAAAATCAGAAAATTGTTGAATAAAATCCTTATTGTATTTAGGGGGTCTAAATACAATAAGTATTTAGACCCCCTAAATACAATATAAGAATAAAGAATAAATTCTTTATTCTTTATTCTTTATTCTTATATCGATCATGTGATAGACTGGAGTAATGATCCTGAAAATTCAGCTTTGCATCACAGAAATAAATGATCATTTAAACCAATTATTTTAAATTGTAAAAAATATATCACAATATTACTTTTTTTTCTGTATTTTTGATCAAATAAATGCAGGCTTGATGAGCAGAGGAAACTTCTTTCAAAAACATTAAAAATACTAATACTTATACTTGCCCTGTAATACATGTATTCTTTGTTTTAGATGTTATTAACTTAAATTCTTATGAATAATAAAAATGTTGTAATGTCTATTTGTTATTTATGGCCTGTACGCCTCATTATTGATCTGAGCTTCTACATCTTGAATTCGAATAACATTCGATAAAACATAATTGCTGGATTATTTTGACTATAATAAATAAGCAGATGAAACATAGTAGGCCTATACACTGTTTATCACAGATTACTTTGGACCAAAGTTACCATATTATAATTAATTATTATATAGTTCTATTCATTCATTTTATTTAAATTAGCACTGGTTAAAATGTATAAAGCATGAACAAGATATGAAACAATATTTATTAATAATACACAGTTTAAATATCACAAATATCAAATTGTATTTTCATTTGCGTCCTATGCTGGCTAATTACGACGTTTAACCTGTTATCATAATGAAATTCATGCATTTATTTGTCATTTAAACTGATGCAAACAGGGAAAGAGAGTAGAAAACACTTATTATCCTGTCGCCCCCTCTAGTGGACAGCATTAAGTATTACGGCCTTCATTGCTCAGATAACTCAAGTCGATGGATTTTTTGGGAAAGTCTGACCAGTTAGAAGCAAGTTAGACCAGTCTGAGGGTCTGAGCTGAGTTTGGTGAAGCATCAAAGTTCTAGGCGGAGTCAATTTCTCATAATAATAATAACAATTAATCCCAAACCTGGTAATTTTGTCAGTATTTAATTTACGTTCACTGATTCTGGCTTCTCTCTTTTCTGTCTCTTTCTTTTCATGTGAACTGAGTAGGCTACACATGCTTAAATTCAAAAAATATAAACTTTATTTCTATTCAAAATTATTTATAGCCCATAGGCTATATGTCACACACGCCTACCTGCCTTTTGATGTAAATAAAAGACTAGAGTGGTAAATGTTACGGACATATTATCATGGTACAGTTCAGCCTATTATTGATTTTTATTTCCACTTCCCTTTTATCCAAAGAGACGGAACTATTTGCACTGTATTTATCAATGGGAAATATGCTAATATAATCTGTCATATACTGTGGCTCACATTAATGGGGTTGCTTGCAAGTCGCAGCAGCACGAATTACGTGACCAGCAACATATTTCTAAATCAAATAGTGTGTGTAGTTAACAGTGAGTGGTGGTTTCAGACATTATTTCATTAAAGGGCATTTGTCAGTGCCGCACTCGTAGCCTACTGACTCTTATTCTGCCTGACAGAAAGAAAAGCTCACAGCTTACTGAAGGCGGAGCGGTTTGACCAATCAGATGAAAGGGGCGTTTCAGCGCCGCCCACGTGTGCAAATGAAATATCGAACCCATAAACCGACTTGTAAACCATAAACGAAAAATGAAAAATCTAGCCAAAATCTAGCCAAAAAAAAACGAATAAACGAGCTGGTTTTCATTTCTCCTTATTCCATTCTAAACAGGAAATGAAATGATCAAAAAGTGCACGGACCCTATGACTAGATGTCGCCTTGGCTACGGCAGTTTGGAATATTCTGGGCTCATCTGATTTTTTTGTACATAGCATAACCTACTTTTGTTATGATTTTAGTATCATAATGATTAATAAATGCACGCACAATTATCATGAACTTGATTTGAACAAATGCCTATCAACTTGTGTGTGCAAAATTCAGAATTAAATGAATGTGCAGCAATTTGTACAAATAGAGAGTCTGTAGGCCTATACTGTTGTAGCCATTAAATAAGCGCATTTATTTTCATATTTGTTCAAATGTTATAATGTTATTTTTTTCCCCATGTATGTTGATTTATGAAAAGTGAACAGCACGAGTAAAAGTGAATTTCGTTTTGTATAAATTGTATCTTAATTTTAATACATTTTTCATCAGCCTGTATTTAATAAATAAGATAAATAAGATTTAATAAATAATAATAAAAAAATGATAATCTTGCATTGCACGTTAACTGGAGCGCATCTCATCCTAACTTAACGAAACTCATTGTATGCCTCACACACAGACATGAGAAATACATCAAATACACAAAGCTTGAAATGTCTTTAAACGAAATAATTCAAAACGAAAAGAAAAAGGCTACTCTCTGATTATGTAATCCATTATGTGCATTTCTCTCTATAGGCGCGTTCACTATACGGCGATCGTCAACTTCATCTTTGCAGCCGAGTCGACACTGTCAGAAAACACTAGATTATTAATAAAAATCAATGCACGCGTCACCGGATTTACAAATGCACATCTTGCTTGTTGCACCCACACATAGGCTATTATGTCGAAATAACGAGATATTATGTTGAAATAACATTATTAATAATAATACATATTTTAGAATATTTGATTGAATGCTGAATGTTGCGCTTGTTCAGTTAATAAAATTAAAACTTTAATTGTGATCATTAAAATAATTGAATATGAAATATTTAGTGGCCAAGTTTTGCTAATTTATTTATTTATTTATATATGTAAGGCATTTGTTCCAATCAACTGCCTTAGCCAAGGCCACTGGTCTAGTGTATATATCTATGACTTGATCAGTCAAATGAAATACAATAAACGTATAAATAAATATTACAAATTAAAAACCGATCGGAAATGTGGTCCAATTTTCTAATACTATTATTTGATGACAACAATACATTTGTAAAACAAAATCCAGCCATTTGTGTTTTTTTGTTTATTTTTTTTAAAGCAAAAAACCAAGCTGCACCCTTTTTTAAATGTCATCTTTCATTCCGAAAGAGAATAATTTGCAGATTGTAAATATTAAAAATGATTGAATGATTTGATTGTGTCATTATGATGAAGAAACAAGGCAAAAAGTGTCAAAAAAGCATTTGTAGAAGGCATCCGATGACCCGGCCAGATCAGCAAGTGCATCAAGGCAACCACGATTAGCCGGTGCACCAGCCAGCAAAGTGATTCAATGGTGCATAGGTGTAGCTCGCAGCCTCACCGCCCTACCCTCCACATCTTAAAGAATGTACAGGCGATTATTTATATAGGGCAGATAAGACCTGTGTTTCTCTTCGACGGTAACTGTAAATTGAATTGAAGCTGCGATTTTTGAAGTTGGATATACTCGCGCGGGCAAATACAGATGTGTTAAACACGATAAGAACACAAATTGTACCTTTATTCGTTAATACAGTCGGTATTTCCCACAATGATTCTGCTTTGCTATTGGCCCACGTCACGATCAGTAAGCGCTGCTATTGGCGGTCACGATTATTAAGTATGAAAATGAAAATTCTGTCAGTAATTCCTCACCCTCATGTTGTTCCAACCCCTTCGTTCATCTTCGGAACACAAATTAAGATATTTTTGATTAAATGACTAAATTGGACTATATTAACGATGTATTTAATGAACAAGTTTCAAACCCTTAGAAGCCTGAAGAAGTCTCGTTCCGAACACATCGCGATATTTGGCATCAGTTCACTTCACGTGTGTCAGATGTTGGTAAGTAGTAAATATGCTGTCCGAATAATGTGTGATATATATAATGTATTTTCTGTTTGTCGATATTAATCAGATTAGCTCACGTTCAGTCACGGCATTATATCTGTCATCTCCACTGAGGCTTTGCGTTTTATTGCTTTCTAATTCAAAACAGGGTGATTAAGTTACACTGCCTGTCACATGACGTGAGCATAGGCCTAAAGACCTTAAATCAGTTAATCATATTCATATCAGATTAAAAGTAGTACAATTAGTTCCAAAGTTGTATTTGTAGTAGAAGCACAGTACAAACAACACTTACCATGCTTTTACCACATTAACATTAGTTTTACTGTGGTAAGTGTAGTAAAAAGACAGTAATCACAAAACTTACCATGCTTTTACCACACTATTGGTAGTTTTAATGTGATACTTATTGTAAATGCACATTAACCACAACGCTTACCATGCTTTTACCACAGGAATGATGTAAAACAACATAATGATATTTTATTTTCTCTTTTTTCAGCTGAAAAGACCAAAAGGACCTTTCGGACTATTATTGTTTGAGGACAAGTAAACGGAGGAGACAGACAGCTGCAAAGGCAAATATTCGCAATGGTATATACATGTGTTGGTTCGAACCCTAAATCAAACATTTTATCAAGCATTTGTTGTTTCTTAAACCTTTTCTCGCAAAACCCATAGCCCAATCAGTACGAAGATAGTCTGAAAGTCTTAATAATTCACAAGATTTAACAAGTTGTCAAATTCGTACGATACTCGTACATATTTGTATACTCGTACACACACTGTCAGAAAGTTGATATTAATTGCATTGTATTGATTACAATTAGTGATGCACCGATGTGAAAATTGAGGCCGATACCGATAACCGATATTAATATTGCTGTTATGGCCGATACCGATATTTGCCGATGTCGATATCTCTGTATAGAAAACAAATTTGAATGATTATCAAATAAAGAGCTATTTTCCAAAACACTTTTTTTTTTACTTTAGAAATGACTGACATTGGGCACCTTTACCTGTGTGCAAAATATGTCACATACGACACACATGCATTATACTGCATTGCATATACAGTAATGTGTGCTGGTCAACTTGTCTAAAATTAAGAAACCCTTAGAAAACAGTAAAAAAAACCACACAAAAAACAGGAACATTGTGTAAAATTAAGATAGGCTACTTTATTTATTATTCCAATATCCAAATATCGAGGGCTTGGAACCAGAGGGGCGTAAGTGGCATTTGACAAACTTTACAGGAGAGCCAAAACAAAATTTTGACCACACTTCAATCAACTGTATTTATTAACCTTCAACCACAACATTGCAACCACATACATACTTATATGAGTAAGTTCTTAAGTGAACATATTATGGAATATTAACACGATGAACATATTCTAAAACCTTGCAAAATCTTGAAAATATGGCAAAAACATCAAATACGCCTTTTTGGCACCAAACATTTCCAATTCTTCTAAAGAAAAATAGGGCGTATCTGCTGATCAATGCAGAAATGATTGGTCAAAACATTGGTTAAAAACACTCTAACTTCATAACTTTTCATTTTATTTAAAATACTGTATACATAGTCATTTCATCATTTCAAACTGTTTAACATTTCATTTCTAACCGTTTAATTTCAATTCTCATTTATGAGTTCACATTCATGTCAAACAGTTTAACATTTAATTTCAAACAGTTTAATTTCTCTTGTTTATTACACATTTCACTTTTTAGTTCACTTTAGTTGAACTAAAAAGTTCACTCACTGCCCACTGTCAGAGTGTTATAGAACTCTGCATAACAGTGAGGAATACTCCCATTGGTGCACAGGGTGAGTAGGTCTTTTTTCTTTAAGGCACTGATCACTGGAGGATTTTCATACAATGAGCTGGGGTGTGTGGTTCTGGTGCCTCTGGTGCCTCTTGTTGCCTGTTGTGCCACCGTCAGTTTTCGGAAGGTTGGGGCGGTGAAATCATACTTGAAGAAGATTGTTTTTGGTTCATCTTTCGTGTAGCGGAACCATTTAATCTTCTGCCAATGAACTGATTGTCCCTCCTCATCTTTTGTTCTGTTTTTGAGTATGTGGTTGGAGAGGGACTTGAAGTCCAGAAAGTCCTTGTGTTCAAGTTCATGTACACTGTATGGGTCGTTCCTTCTTGCCATTCTCACAAGTGTGTAGTAGCCATCAGTAAATAGAAGTATGGGAGTAAATAGAAATGGGAGTAAATAGAAACTTTTCTTCTTGCAGTTTCCACAGCATGCACACTATCACACTCCATGTCTAGTAGCCATCCATGATGGCTACTACACACTTGTGAGAATGGAAAGAAAGAACGACCCATAGTGTACATGAACTTGGACACAAGGACTTTCTGTACTTCAAGTCCCTCTCCAACCACATACTCAAAAACAGAACAAAAGATGAGGAGGGACAATCAGTTCATTGGCAGAAGATTAAATGGTTCCGCTACACGAAAGATGAACCAAAAACAATCTTCTTCAAGTATGATTTCACCGCCCCAACCTTCCGAAAACTGACGGTGGCACAACAGGCAACAAGAGGCACCAGAGGCACCAGAACCACACACCCCAGCTCATTGTATGAAAATCCTCCAGTGATCAGTGCCTTAAAGAAAAAAGACCTACTCACCCTGTGCACCAATGGGAGTATTCCTCACTGTTATGCAGAGTTCTATAACACTCTGACAGTGGGCAGTGAGTGAACTTTTTAGTTCAACTAATGCCTAGTTCACACTACATGATTTTAAGCCCGATTTAAGCCCGATTTGCAAGTTAACGACAGGTCAGGCTGTAATCGCGTGCAAATCTGCGGGTGATCCGCGCTCGCCAATCTTTGAGTGTGAAATACTTAACGACGCATCAAAACCCCTCGCTGACACATCGCCGACGCCAGAAAAATATGTAGCATGCCAAATATCTGGAATTGTCGGCCGACTCGATAGCCTGTGGTGTCACGTGTCGCGACGAGCAACAGCCAATGATCATCTTGTTATGATATTACAAAAGCCCTTTGTATTTGTAACCATCGTTGCCAAACCACAACAGGCAGCTGAAAGAAATATTCAAATATTTTTTTCTTTTTTTTCTTTCGGGGTTCTAAACAGATCATTGCACAAACAATATAGGCCTATATATATATATATATATATGGGGTGTGCGTGTGCCGGTTTCAGAATTGGTGTGACGGTTATGACGTGAGTCAAATGACATAACTCATCGGTTATTATATTGCCTATTTCCTTTTTATTTTATAAATAGGCGTACATGCAATTGGTTGATGAAACATTTATTAAAATTAAGATACAATTTGTACAAAACGAAATTCGTTTTAAATAAATTATTTCTACAAAGCAAAGTGGTAAAAATCATGTCTCACGATTTACAAAACAAAACTTCATTAAGTGGTAAAAACCCAATATAGCATCTTATGATCCTATCTTTTATTACAATTGTTTTTGAGCTAAAATGTAATACACATCATATATACACACCGTAAATGTTTCTTTTATCAAACATGTTTGGGGCCAGTCAAGGGGTAATTAAACTGCACGATCAGTTATCGGTAATGATATTGTTTATTATTGCAAATGTTTATTGCTAATGTTTATTATTGGAAATGTTTTTCATTTGTTTAATAAATCTCATAATGATGGCACATCACTATATCATAGTCATAGCTTTTATTTCTATCTCAAATGATTGAAAGAATCAATTACAGTTGGAAACGTATAGACCAATAATAACACAGACTGTCAACAATTGTTTTTAATTAGTATTTAAACATTCTCTATAATAGAAAAGATAGAAATTTAAAAATATTTTAATAACACGTTTTTTTGCGGTTATAGAGTTCTAATGACGGTGCTCAACTATATATATATATATATATATATATATATATACCAACAATTTTGTCCCGCCGTCCATTTGCCATTGGAATGCGCCAAGACTTGTTGTCAGCTCCTGTAGTGTGTAAGCCCCTGTTGCAGAAGATTTACGTAGTGTCACATAGTCTGAACACCACAACGACTTCAAGACTCCAGAGCAAGTCATGTAGTCTGAACAGCACAGCGATCTGCCGACGTTTAAAGTTGTGTAGTGTGAACTAGGCATAAAGTGAACTAAAAAGTGAAATGTGTAATAAACAAGAGAAATTAAACTGTGTGAACTTAAATGTTAAACTGTTTGACATGAATGTGAACTCATAAATGAGAATTGAAATTAAACGGTTAGAAATGAAATGTTAAACAGTTTGAAATGATGAAATGACTATGTATACAGTATTTTAAATAAAATGAAAAGTTATGAAGTTAGAGTGTTTTTAACCAATGTTTTGACCAATCATTTCTGCATTGATCAGCAGATACGCCCTATTTTTCTTTAGAGGAATTGGAAATGTTTGGTGCCAAAAAGGCGTATTTGATGTTTTTGCCATATTTTCAAGATTTTGCAAGGTTTTAGAATATGTTCATCGTGTTAATATTCCATAATATGTTCACTTAAGAACTTACTCATATAAGTATGTATGTGGTTGCAATGTTGTGGTTGAAGGTTAATAAATACAGTTGATTGAAGCGTGGTCAAAATTTTGTTTTGGCTCTCCTGTAAAGTTTGTCAAATGCCACTTGCGCCCTTCTGGCTCCAAACAATGTGTAGGCCATACATGTATTTTTTAGAGCCAGAAGGGCGTAAGTGGACATACGCCCCTCTGGCTCCAAACAATGCTCAAACTTTTGTGTTAGGTCTTTGTTGTTTTGTCGCTTTATTCAATACAAGTTGATTTCTGATGCGTCTTTTTGGCACAACTAGATAGAGCTCATCAAGACCTTTAATTTGATATATAGAACTCATTTTCGCCCAAAATGCCACTTACGCCCCTCTGGTTCCAAGCCCTCGATATGATACTAAAAAAAATACCACAGGGAAAAGGGCTTCTATTTGTGACGTGCTGTCTTTGCGTTTGAACATTGCACATTTTAAACAGGACACTCATTAACTGAATAAATGTTAGCCAATACAAACATATTTATAGAAAACAGTTGACAATGAATAGACAGGAGTCCAATAATAGCATAACGAATCATTCTTAAAATAATAACAAGTAGCCTAGGCTATAAGACCAATCCGACATGGGCTGTGTTAACAATAAAACGTCCGTCATTTAACGAATTTTAAAAACACGGATGGATAATACAAAATACTTTCTGATATTTTGACAGAAAAAAAACAAGCAAGAACAAAATTTAAACTTAGCCCGTCAATTTTTCATTTTACAATTATCTTCTCTCTCTGTGTGTGCGTGCGTCCGTGTTTGTGAGAGAGAGAGCTCGAGCAGCACTGATACAACGGTAGCCTACTTTTTAATCCATAAGTAACGAACGCGCTAGTTTTCATACAAAATAAATATGTAACATAATTAGGTAGGCTACTTTAGTTATTATTAATACAATAACGTAACACATGAAGGCTATACGTTTCTCAACACTGAGAATGAATCAATAAACGCCTGTTTCTCCACTCGCGCTTATCAGTAATCCACAAATCACACGTGCTGTCACTTTTGAGAAAAATCTAATTCGAACGGGTATCAAATATCAAGCAATATATTCAAATATCTACGAGTCAAAGAACGATCAGTCAAAAATGTGTCATGAAGAGGAAAAAAACATAAGTCGCACTGGACTGCGTTAACAATGTTACGGACGGGACAGTTGACGTGAGCGCTCTGAAAGCGCCACTAAGACTGCTTTAAAACTTTCACAGAGACCTCAAACAGAAAGCACAAAAAGCCTGTCTTTAAATTTAATTTCGTTTTGTATTAATTGTATATTAATTTTGATAAATGTTTCATCAACCAATTGCCTGGATTGAATTAAATAAGAAGTAAATATAGTCGAAAATATTTAATCAGGACACGGAGGCGAGGGCGCATGAACCTGGAGCGCGTCTCATCAATGAACCGAAATCTACCTGCCTCACAGACCGGAGACATATATAGAAAGCTTGAAATGTCTATTTTTAAACAGAACAATTCAGAACGAAAGAAAACAGACTGTTCTCTGCTTATGTCATCTGTATGAAATGTGTATTTATCTCAGGCACATTCACTACTGCTAAGATCGAGTCAGCATCGTCAACTTCATCTTCAACTTCACACGTCAAATGTCGGCCTGTTCACATCGGCCATATTTTGACATCGGAACGATACCGATGTGTAAAAAAATGACCATATCGGCCGATATATCGTGCACCACTAATTACAATTATTACAAATTGGTCCCCGTCTGTTTATGTTCCAGTGATACATGACGTCTCTCCACACCTCATAACCTACCTCTGTTTGCAGGGGTGGAAAAGCTTATCTTACTTGTCACATGACATCAGATACTCGATTATTTTGTCATAATCAGATCAGTTACACTGCTGATAACTGTCCCGTTTGCATGTAAATCATTTTCACATGATTATTGCTTGCTATTAAAGACGTACTTTTATTCATAGAAATGCCCCCACATATCAGTGAACTTATAATATAAAAATGCTTTTAAAATTTAATTATTCAACACTCTTTACAGAAAAATATATCCTACAGTCATACATAAACTGACTATTTGCAAGTAATGTATTAAAATTACCTTCCTTTCCGTCTTGCAGGATTACTTGGTCCTTTTTTTTTTTTTAAAGCTCTACAATATCAAACTCAACAGCTCTTTTAAGAGCCAACCCTCACAAGAGCTACTAGTGAGTGGCAGCGAATCTTGCCGGGATCAGCCCTTCCCAGGTAAAGTTTCTAGAATATTGAAATCGGTATTTACTCATCAAATGCTCTCTCCTGAATCGCCGCCGCTAGAGTTCTTACGAGATCAAGAAAATATGATCATATAACAGCGATTTTATCATCACTGCATTGGTTACCTATAAAGTTCCGTATTAATTATAAGGTATTGCTACTGACTTATAAAGCTCTAAACGGCTTAGCTCCAGTCTATTTAACGGATCTTCTATCGCCCCTATAATCCATCGCGCTCTTTAAGATCACTAAATTCAAGGCTTTTGGTCATACCTAGGATATCCAGAACCACCAAAGGAGGGAGAGCATTTTCACATTTGGCTCCAAAACTCTGGAATAGTCTTCCTGATACTGTTCGTTGCTCAGACTCGCTCTCCCAGTTTAAAACTAGATTAAAGTCGCATCTCTTCAGCCAGGCATTCATATAATCCTACAGTTCAAACTACAATCCGGCCTGTAGCTCATAAATGCCAGAGGAGAACTGGCCCCCGACTGAGCCTGGGTTCTCCCAAGGTTTTTTTTCTCCATTAGGTCACCTGATGGAGTTTTAGGACACCATTAGGTCACTTGATGGAGTTTTTCGGTTCCTTGCCACTGTTGCCTTTGCCTTGCTCAGTTGGGGATATTTTGGGGATATTTAATTTAATTTGATCAATCAATAAATTCCTCTTGAAACAAACATTGTTGTATTAATTTAATACTGTGAAGCTGCTTTGATACAATCTGTATTGTGAAAAGCGCTATACAAATAAACTTGACTTGACTTGACTTGAATCGTATGGTAAATTAACTTATTTATAACTGTCTTAATTTTTGTTTCAAGAACAATAGTAATTGCACATAGAGTAAGTCGAGACTTTCTTGTTTTACAGCAGAGAAGGAAGACCAGTCCTTATATCAACGCAAGCTAATCGAATAAGTCCTTTGTTTCGGGTGAGGAAGGAACATCTGGTGCCCAAAGAAGACAGAAAGCTGCGCGAGTCCATTGGTATGTCTTGTATTGAAACAATGCTGTAATATGTAGTACATAATTTGATGTTGACAATTTTACATTGTACAGGTTATCACTTGGTTTTTGACCAAGTGAAGCTCTTGAAACAAGTGACAGGAGAGTATGTAACTTGTCTGGAAAGTATCAGAGTCGCATTTGGCACGCGTGCCTTAGGTTGCCGACCCCTGGTCTAGCCTATAGTCTATGGTACCAATCACGTTAGTGAAGCCTGAGTAACATATACTGTAATCGGCATGGTCATGAATGCATGATCTTCATAAAAAATTATGATAGCCTAAAAAAAAACTGCTTAAAAAAAAAACTGCTTTACAACATTGGGTCTTAAAGGTGCTGTATGTAGCTTTTCTACTAAAACGAATCCTTTTTTTATTGCCTGTGTGTGAAGGGGTTGTAATATCACATTAAAATGATCCACTTTTCGGGTTTTGCTATTACCTCTGAAAGCAAGTATTCTTATGTTTATGTGAAGGTGCCGGGTCGGATTTACCGCGAAATCCAGTGACGTCACCTGCATGCGCGGAGCGCTCCCGAGCCTCTCGCCTCGTCTAGCCTACTGATTTTGCACTCAACAGCGACGACACTGCAACTTATGACATGGACTTATGACTTATGCAACTTATGACATGTCTGATAACACTAGGAAACGACCTGCTCCCAGCACAACACAGACTCCAACACAAACTCCACATATTGATAAAAAAAAAACAATAAAACGTTTTTTTCTTTCTGCTGAAGCTCGTATTAAAGGCCAGACGTGAATCGGATGAACTTCGGGTGAAAAAACACGGATCAACATCGGCAGGGCGTTTGAATCATGGAGAGACCTTATCTACAAACCTAGAATGTATACATTTCCTGAAGAAAATGTGAAGTAGTGCTTGCAGTGGCAAAATTCGGCACGGTTGATAGGGTTCCATTCTTATCATGGTACGAGCATGGAGCATTAGTTCAACGTCAAGCTGATAAAAGTAGCCTATTATTGTAACGTTGCAGTGGGAGTTTACCTGAGTTTCTAGCATGTTGTGGGATGCTCTCTCTGGTGTGTTGCATGACGCGTCTCAGTCTGGCCGGTATCCACAGTGCTCGCTCATAAATTCGAGCACGCGCAAGAGCACGCGCTTGTCAACTTATTGGTTGCAATCTGAAACATCACCGCTAGAGGCCGCTGAAAACTACATACAGCTCCTTTAAGTGGCTTGGAAATGCCACAAAAAAACCTAAAATGTTTTTTTAAACCTAAAAGCGCCAGGTAAACTCCGAATGACACGACAGACAGCACTTTCCATCAAGTTCTCCGCATCTCCAATAGTGTAAAGGAAAGAGCCACTCGCAAATAATCTTAAGGCAATGCAAACAGTTTGTGCTGTAGTTAAAGCCCGACTCCGACAAGTCGAAAATAAGTGTGCGTTTCCAACAAATTAATCATGTAAACGACAATCTCACCAGTCACGAGAAAAAATATATATCTCAGAAAGTGCACTATTGTAACGCAAAATCTCAGTTCTTCGTACCTCAGGGCCCGTTCTTCGTACGTCGCTAACTCAGTTAGCTGGATTTGATTATTGGCGATTTGGCATGATCTGGGATTGTTTGGTTCTTCGACGCTCATCCTGGACTTGCTGTCATAGCAACAGGTGCGCAAGCTTATTTCATGTTAACAGGATTAGATCCCGGCTTCATAAGCGCTGGACTTCCCGTATCAGCTCCGCTTATGAAGCCGCAGTCTAATCCTGTTAACATGAAATAAGCCTGCTCCCGAGCAGGTTTAAGCTTGCGCACCTGGGGCCCGTTCTTCGTACGTCGCTAACTCAGTTAGCTGGATTTGATTATTGGCGATTTGGCATGATCTGGGATTGTTTGGTTCTTCGACGCTCCTCCTGGACTTGCTGTCATAGCAACAGGTGCGCAAGCTTATTTCATGTTAACAGGATTAGATCCCGGCTTCATAAGCGGAGCTGATACTGTACCAGCCATTTGGATTATAGACATACTTAATTTAATGCAGCAACAAATTATTTACAGTGTAGCAAGATGATTTAAAACTCATTTACCTGTAATTAAGGTGTTGCTGTTACTGGTCCCTGGCTTTAGGTCTAAAGGCCTATTTATACTTCTGCGTCGAACTTACGCAGGACAACGACGCAGAAGTATAAATTAAAACCAACGCGTTGCCTACAGCGTAGAGGCTCCGGCGTATGTCCGACGCAGAAGTATAAATAGGCCTTAAGGAAGAGCTGCCCCCAGGAATGCCCTCCACAATGGGTCGGTTCTCATTTAGCCCAAGGGCCAGCTCTTCTGCCGGGGTATAACGTGGGGGTGAAGGACCACCACCTGTTTTTTTCTGCTCCGCCTTTTCCTTGGTTGCAGATAACCATAAACAGACAAACACATCATTTAAAATGTCTTTGCTAAAAGAGACTAATCAGTAGAAGTAGAAAAGATTACCAGTTTGAAGAATATTCTTGTACTTCACTTTTACTTGTTCCCATGTTCTAGTGGGTCCTGAGGTGGCTCTGACATTAAGCAATTATGAAATTATTAAAATACAAGAATATATACTGTAATAAGTGATATAACCATAACATGGAACACTTACGCATTTAATTTGTCCGTTACTTTTTGCCAGCCCTCTCTCCTGGCTTTTGCACACTTTGATTCCCAGTGTTCCCTGGCGTTTTAATTATATTTTTCAAACTCTGCATACCCTTCCAGTAAAAATTCCTGCTCTGCTGCGTTGAAAAACTGAGTGCGCTCTTTGGCCATGGTGAGCAGCCAATAGCAGCGTTGCTGATCAATGTTTCTACTATCGATACATATCCCCTTTTAAACCAGAGCGTGAACGCGCAATTATCTCACTAACTCAATCCAGCTATACTAATCATATCCGGCAGGTGTGTTCGAAGAACCAAATTAGTCAGATCATGATTAGCACGATGATATCATCTTGGATGTCTCGTTTGATCTCAGATGTTTTAAGCAACGTACGAAGAACGGGCCCCAGTTGCTATGACAGCAAGTCCAGGATGAGCGTCGAAGACCCAAACAATCCAAGATCATGCCAAATCGCAAACAATCAAATCCAGCTAACTGAGTTCTTCGACGCTCATCCTGGACTTGCTGTCATAGCAACTGGGGCCCGTTCTTCGTACGTTGCTTGAAACATCCAAGATCAAATTATGAGACATCCAAGGTGATATCATCGGCCTAATCATGATCTGACTAATTCGTTTCTTCGAACACACCTGCCAGTTATGATTAGTATAGCTGGATTGAGTTATCTGAGATAACTGCGCGTTCATGCGCTGGTTTAAAAGGGGATATGTATCGATAGTAGAAACATTGATCAGCAACGCTGCTATTGGCTGCTCACCATGGCCAAAGAGCGCGCACAGTTTTTCTCCGCAGCAGAGCAAGAGTTATTGAAGGTTATGCAGAATATGAAACCTTAATTAAAACGCCAGGGAACACCTCAAAGTGTGCAAAAGCCAGGAGAGAGGGCTGGCAAAAAGTGGCAGACAAATGAAATGCGTAAGTGTTCCATGTTATGGTTATATCACTTATTACAGTGTATATTCTGCACGAGAAGCGAATATACTTACTGAGGAATAGCAGCGCGCCTGACAGCTATATGCCTTAGGTAAGGGGGTGTGGCCTTACCTGGCATTGGCTGCGCGCTTCTGTCTGTCTAGCCAGACTTGGTGCAATTGGATGCTTCTGCAGAGGTCAGGTACGGATGCCCTTCCCTTGCTGTTTATAACAGCAACCAAGAAAAAGGCTGAGCTGAAAAAAAACAAACAGGTGGTGGTCCTGCTCCCTCACATTATACCACATTATACCCCAGCAGTAGAGCTGGCCCTGGGGTTAAATGTGAACCGACCCATTGTGGAGGGCATCCCTGGGGGCAGCTCTTCCTCAGACCAACAGCCAGGAACCAGTAGCAGCAACACCTTCATTACTGGTAAATGAGCTTTAAATGATCTTGCTCCACTGTAAAATATATCTTTTTTTTGCCGCATTAAATTAAGTAGGCCTATATAATCCAAATGGCTGGTACAGTAATTTCAGCTGTTAAATATTGAGTAGTGATCAATTGCTTTGACTTGTGAAGGTGAAAACTGCTGAACTTAATGTAAGAATATTTTGCCATGAGTTACTGATCACATTTGTTCATATAGTGTAGTTCATTGTAATGCCATTGTGTTTCCTCTTTTGTGCAGTTTTACATAATACACCAACACTTGTACCTGTTCCCAAGAAAGTAGTGGCTGAAATGTGTGCAGTAAGTGGACTTTTTCTAACTTTACATCAAAAGGGAAGAAAGTGCAACACTTTGTAATGCCCATTTGTTTCCATTGCACAGGACAGTGAAGAAACCCTCTCAGATGACTGTCCTTTGGAGGAAGTACTTGTAAGTGCATAAATAACTTTACTTCATTTATAGTAACTTGTGTACATATTATTTCTGACTGCAATATGAGTTGCAGGAGGAAAGGCCTACTGCACAAAGTGATACAGAGGTGGGCAGTGTAGTAACCTACTTGTACTTTTTATTTTTGTTGCATGAGGCTTGTGTTGACAGTTCTTTTTTATTTTTTTTTATTTTTTTATTCTTTTTATCCAAACATGGCACAGGGTGATATCCGTATATAAACGGAATCTACAACAGAAAATTTAGTATTTTGACCTGAAAAAACAGAAAAATGAAGGGGAGAAATAGAACTTGACACCTTAAAGAAGAAAAAACTGGCACTAGAGATTGAGTTGCTTCAAAAGGAACTTCAGAGTAAGTGCTAAATACACTATTTCACACAGAGTACTATTGCTGACCTTGGATAACAATATATCTTATTGCAGGCAAAAGATGACCATCATTGGCTTTTCTTGACAAAGAATAATTGAAATAAAACTCAAGGAACTAAGCATGTTGTCTTGTCTTCTATTCATTTAATGAAGGTTTTTGTTTTAAAAAAAAAAAAAAAAAATGGTGTTCCACAATTCTGTCCCGTGCAGCTCTGCCACTAGGTTGGTCCAAGTGCACTGGCTGGAGGTCATCATCAGGCTGCACCTCCACCACAGGGGTCCTCTCCTTTCTGATGGTGGCACTATTGTGGAGTATGGCACATGCAACAATAATGTCACAGGCCCTGTCAGGTGCAACCCTCAGACACTGAAATCTTTCCTTTAGTTGCCCAAAGGTCATTTCAATGCGTGCCCTTGTCCTGGCTAGAGCTGCATTGAAACGGGTTTGGGTCAGGGAATGGCGTCATGAAATACTGCCTGCAGGTATAGCCCCTGTCACCAAGCAGGATCCCGTCGTAAGCACCTGGAAAAATGCAGTTTTGTTAGGCTCAGAATAAATGTATGTAATACAGTGAGCTTGATATTAAATATTTCCTTACCACGTTCAAATAATGTGCATGAATGTGACTCTCTGAAAATCCTGGAGTCATGCACAGAACCAGGCCATTTTGCTTCCACATTTGTGATGTAGGACATGGAGTCACACACCATCTAAGATATTTTTAATCAGTCAACTGCATACTTTTTGATTACATTACTTTTTGTATTATTTGATATATTCTGGACTCGCTTCTCCAAGGTAAATGGTGAATTGTTTGATGTCAGGCTGCATGCTCAGAAAGCGGCAGTGGATTGTGCAGCGTGAGACCACCTTCAGCGACAGGTTCTTGTCGTAAAAACGGACAAGACATGGCTGCGAAAGACTTCCCGTATCACCTCCGCTTATAAAGCCGGGATCTAATCCTGTTAACATGAAATAAGCCTGCTCCCGAGCAGGTTTAAGCTTGGGCACCTGTTGCTATGACAGCAAGTCCAGGATGAGCGTCGAAGAACCAAACAATCCAAGATCATGCCAAATCTCCAACAATCAAATCCAGCTAACTGAGTTAGCGACGTACGAAGAACGGGCCCCTGGGGCCTGTTTCAGAAAGGAGGTTCAACTGAGTTGACTTACCCTGAGATGGGAAACTCTGAGTTTTCGGTTACAGAACAGCGGAAATTAGTTAGTTCAATCAACTCTGAGTTGACTGACTCTGAGTTAAGCGCGTGCACCACCACTATAAAAAGCCATTATCAATGGAGTGCAGATATTATGAGTCACCATGGTAACAGCGCCAGACAAAAAGAGGTCTGCATATTTCTCACCAGCTTCTGCAAGCGTAAGAAGACATATTATTATTTTTTAAATATCGGCTGCAGCAGCGAAGGACAACTAGAGTTAGCTAGGGAGAAAATAGTTGCTCGAGTCAATGCGTATGTTTACATTTTAATTAGTTATACAGTGTTGGGTGTAATTAATTACCAAGTCATCTAAATACTGTCATTTAATTAAAGGGATTACTCTTAATTCTTCTGTAATTTGAAGTAAAATCTGATGTAATTGCATTAGACTATAGAACAATTCTGTATATTTAACATACATTTTTAAAAGGTATATTTTTTATGTAACCTTCTCCCTCTACACACTTTGGTCAATTCAAGAATAATCCATGCAATTGTATATTGTTTATTTGAAAGCATTAAAAGTGCAGTTTCTTGTCTCTCCTTGTATTGTTCAAGTGGTTGAGGTTGATATGGGATTTATTAATAAGTAGACCAATACTTTCTAAAGATAGTCATTATTACATGAATCTAATTACACGGTTGAAGATGTCATTTGTAGTTAGTAATTAATAACTATTTTAGAGTAACTTACCCAACTGTTATAATATCAGAGGTGAAACTGGAAGAACAGTATGTTATTCAACCTAATTTTAATTTTCATGGGTGCAATCCTGCAGGTATTAAAAAGAACATGGCAGCAGCTGAAAATTAAATATAAGAACATAATTCAATCAGGTAAGGTTTGAGCATATCATGGGTGTAGGGCTACCTGAATTTACAAATATTTGACATATTAAATAACTAAATAGCATCCCAGTGTCTAGCAGTGCAGCAGCATTTTTGGCTGGGGGAATTCCTGGAGGGACTTCAGAGCCAGTCACTCCCGAAGATCCAAGGGCCTTCATAAAATGTAAGAGGTTTACATATGTGTTATTTCTTATATAGGCTATTTTTGATATTTCCATTTATTTTACTTTGGGTTGGGTTTTTTGTTGGTCCCAACAGATTCCGATGGTAATATCTGTCTTTTGGAGCCTCCTGTCCCAACAAAACCTGCAGGCAGTTGTAAGTAGCCTACTCAATACACCAGAAATTATGACAAATAGTGTTATAAAGTGTACTCATCTTCACAGGACGATGGGGATAATGTTATGTGTCACATCAAACAATCTACACATTCAGATTTTTTCACATTTTTATGTGGAGTAGAATCTAAGTTTAAAGCTAAGTATAAATGGGTAGTCTTATCTCTCCCCCCCCGCCCCCAAAGTGGAAGAACAGCAGGAGGACGGTCCATCAACTTCTGTTGCACAGATGAACAGAGTTCAGTGATTTTCAGTAAATGCCACAGTTTAATTCTGTAGAATTTGTTTAGAACTACATTATGTAACTCTAATCTACTACTGTATATTCAGTTGCCAGTTAAGGAGTTAATAGACTTCATCTTATTTAAAAAATTAAAAAAAAAAAAAAAAAACTGTAAAAATAGCAATATTGTATTTATTAATTAAAGATTAATTTTATTAATAAAAATGTACTGAAAGAATGAATGAGGTGTTTAAACACCACTTCCTCTTTAAAAAAAAGGGGAGGAGACCGAAAGAAACTCTGGGTTTACCGAAGAAAACCTGCTCCCGACCAGGTTAGGTTCACAGAGTAAGTTACCATGGTAACTGACTCTGAGTATAAGTTACCTCTCTTTCAGAAACGGGCTTGACTTACTCTGCTTTCTCAGGTTTAACATACCTCCCATTCTGAAACAGAAAACCCAGAGTTTCCCTCATTTCAGGGTTAACATACTCTGAGTTTTCACTTAACCTCCTTTCTGAAACAGGCGCCCCTGGTCTTTTCACGATCGGATAGCTATCCGATCTGAGAAAACGCATGAAGTGGCCAGGTGTAAACAGCCCCAGAAATCATTCTAATATTCTGATTTATTATGAGTGTTGGAAACAGTTCTGCTGCCTAATATATTTGATGAATAAAAGGTTAAAAAGAACTGCATTTATTAAAAAATATATATAATTTCTAATAATATAAATCTTCTTTACTATCACTTTTTTTAAATCAATTTAACACATCCTTGCTGAATAAAAGTATTGATTTATTTAAAAAAAAAAAAAAAAAAATACTGACCTCAAATTACTGACCAGTAGTGTATATTGTTGTTACAAAAGATTTCTATTTTTAAAAAAATTGCTTTTTTTTTTTTTTTTTTTTTACTTTTTATTCATCAAAGTATCCTAAAAAAAGTATCACAGGTTATGAAAACATATTAAGCAGCAGAACTGTTTCCAACTTTGATAATGAATCATCATATTAGAATTATTTCTAAAGGATCATGTGATAGACTGGAGTAATGATCCTGAAAATTCAGCTTTGCATCACAGAAATAAATGATCATTTAAACCAATTATTTTAAATTGTAAAAATATATCACAATATTACTAGTATTTTTGATCAAATAAATGCAGGCTTGATGAGCAGAGGAAACTTCTTTCAAAAACATTAAAAATACTAATACTTATACTTGCCCTGTAATACATGTATTCTTTGTTTTAGATGTTATTAACTTAAATTCTTATGAATAATAAAAATGTTGTAATGTCTATTTGTTATTTATGGCCTGTACGCCTCATTATTGATCTGAGCTTCTACATCTTGAATTCGAATAACATTCGATAAAACATAATTGCTGGATTATTTTGACTATAATAAATAAGCAGATGAAACATAGTAGGCCTATACACTGTTTATCACAGATTACTTTGGACCAAAGTTACCATATTATAATTAATTATTATATAGTTCTATTCATTCATTTTATTTAAATTAGCACTGGTTAAAATGTATAAAGCATGAACAAGATATGAAACAATATTTATTAATAATACACAGTTTAAATATCACAAATATCAAATTGTATTTTCATTTGCGTCCTATGCTGGCTAATTACGACGTTTAACCTGTTATCATAATGAAATTCATGCATTTATTTGCAGTGGTGGAATGTAACCAAGTACAAATACTTCACATTTTTCACGTATCTGTACTTTACTTAAGTAGAATCAATAGTGCATACTTTTGACTTTTACTTCTTTACTTTTTGCAGCAATTATTATACTTTCTACTCCACTACATTTCTACAACGTTTCGTTACATTTTCGGATCAGTTTTTCCCCTGCCAAAACAGGGATTGAAAAAAATCTCCATGTTTTCGGTGCTGATCGCGTTGGTGGCGCTAACAATAAAGCACCTAAAAGCTGTCACAAAGAACCAGCAAAAGTAATGAATATGTCAAATATAGCAAGAAGACATTTTAATTGTTTATTAATAAACAAGTGTTTTCTGTGTCGGCTGCAAAGATGAGGTTGACGATACTGATACGCGATCTTCGCAGTAGTGAACGCGCCAGAGAGAAATGCGCATTTCATACGGATTATAAGCAGAGAGCAGTCGGTTTTCTTTCGTTTTGAATTGTTCTGTTTAAAAGTACACATTTAAAGCTGTCTAAAGATATATTTATCAGGTCTGTGAGGCAAGTAGGATACCTTATAGCCTACGCTGAGTTTCGGTTCATTTATGAGACGAGCTCCAGTTCACTCGCCAGCGCCTACGTGTCGTGATTATCTATTTTCTACTTATTTATTAAATCCTGGCAATTGTTTGATGAAACATTGATTAAAATTGAGATACAATTAATACAAAACGAAATTCAAATTTAAAAAAGGCTTTGTGCTTTCTGTTTGAGGTCTCAGTGAAAGTTTTAAAGCAGTCTTTTAGTGCCTTTCAGAGCGGTCACGTCTGTAACATTGTTTTTTCCTCATAAATGGGAACACGAAAAATAAAATAAAATGAATATGTTATGTTCTGTGGAGAGAGCCAACCCTTCATCCGGTGGGTATTACTTTTGGTTTGCGCAGTGTAATTCACAGAATTACAAAAAAATATTTTTCTACCTAAAAGTTAAATATTGCTTGTGTCCCGTAACGCATGTGTAGCCTAGATTTCCCATTAAATATAAAACGCATACTGATATTTTTCAATATGTATTAAATGCATTTTCTGAGAATTTATATTTCAAGTTTTTACTGCAAATGTCCCGTTTATAACGATGGAATTGCCAAATATTAAATAATTTATCCTCAACTAGTTTTGTGGTGTAGGTCTACGTATTGTATAATGTTAACTTCAAAAAAGGGGTGTGTCGCGATTCTGCCTTCTCCCTTCTCACACCGCGACACAGGTTCGTAGATCTGAGTGTAGCGATTTCGGATTCATATTGTTACAGCCCTAATTATTAGAATATAGACATTAAGAGAATAAATTGTTATGCAAGTACTTTTACTTTTAATACTTAAAGTACATTTAAAATCAGGTACTTTTTACTTTTTACTTAAGTAGGGTTTTCATTGTGGTAGGCTACTTCTACTTTTACTAAAGTAAATATGTCTCTGGTTATTTGTACTTTTACTTAAGTACTGAGATTCAGTACTTCCTCCACCACTGTTTATTTATTTGTCATTTAAACTGATGCAAACAGGGAAAGAGAGTAGAAAACACTTATTATCCTGTCGCCCCCTCTAGTGGACAGCATTAAGTATTACGGCCTTCATTGCTCAGATAACTCAAGTCGATGGATTTTTTGGGAAAGTCTGACCAGTTAGAAGCAAGTTAGACCAGTCTGAGGGTCTGAGCTGAGTTTGGTGAAGCATCAAAGTTCTAGGCGGAGTCAATTTCTCATAATAATAATAACAATTAATCCCAAACCTGGTAATTTTGTCAGTATTTAATTTACGTTCACTGATTCTGGCTTCTCTCTTTTCTGTCTCTTTCTTTTCATGTGAACTGAGCAGGCTACACATGCTTAAATTCAAAAAATATAAACTTTATTTCTATTCAAAATTATTTATAGCCCATAGGCTATATGTCACACACGCCTACCTGCCTTTTGATGTAAATAAAAGACTAGAGTGGTAAATGTTACGGACATATTATCATGGTACAGTTCAGCCTATTATTGATTTTTATTTCCACTTCCCTTTTATCCAAAGAGACGGAACTATTTGCACTGTATTTATCAATGGGAGATATGCTAATATAATCTGTCATATACTGTGGCTCACATTAATGGGGTTGCTTGCAAGTCGCAGCAGCACGAATTACGTGACCAGCAACATATTTCTAAATCAAATAGTGTGTGTAGTTAACAGTGAGTGGTGGTTTCAGACATTATTTCATTAAAGGGCATTTGTCAGTGCCGCACTCGTAGCCTACTGACTCTTATTCTGCCTGACAGAAAGAAAAGCTCACAGCTTACTGAAGGCGGAGCGGTTTGACCAATCAGATGAAAGGGGCGTTTCAGCGCCGCCCACGTGTGCAAATGAAATATCGAACCCATAAACCGACTTGTAAACCATAAACGAAAAATGAAAAATCTAGCCAAAATCTAGCCAAAAAAAACGAATAAACGAGCTGGTTTTCATTTCTCCTTATTCCATTCTAAACAGGAAATGAAATGATCAAAAAGTGCACGGACCCTATGACTAGATGTCGCCTTGGCTACGGCAGTTTGGAATATTCTGGGCTCATCTGATTTTTTTGTACATAGCATAACCTACTTTTGTTATGATTTTAGTATCATAATGATTAATAAATGCACGCACAATTATCATGAACTTGATTTGAACAAATGCCTATCAACTTGTGTGTGCAAAATTCAGAATTAAATGAATGTGCAGCAATTTGTACAAATAGAGAGTCTGTAGGCCTATACTGTTGTAGCCATTAAATAAGCGCATTTATTTTCATATTTGTTCAAATGTTATAATATTATTTTTTTCCCCATGTATGTTGATTTATGAAAAGTGAACAGCACGAGTAAAAGTGAATTTCGTTTTGTATAAATTGTATCTTAATTTTAATACATTTTTCATCAGCCTGTATTTAATAAATAAGATAAATAAGATTTAATAAATAATAATAAAAAAATGATAATCTTGCATTGCACGTTAACTGGAGCGCATCTCATCCTAACTTAACGAAACTCATTGTATGCCTCACACACAGACATGAGAAATACATCAAATACACAAAGCTTGAAATGTCTTTAAACGAAATAATTCAAAACGAAAAGAAAAAGGCTACTCTCTGATTATGTAATCCATTATGTGCATTTCTCTCTATAGGCGCGTTCACTATACGGCGATCGTCAACTTCATCTTTGCAGCCGAGTCGACACTGTCAGAAAACACTAGATTATTAATAAAAATCAATGCACGCGTCACCGGATTTACAAATGCACATCTTGTTGCACCCACACATATTATGTCGAAATAACGAGATATTATGTTGAAATAACATTATTAATAATAATACATATTTTAGAATATTTGATTGAATGCTGAATGTTGCGCTTGTTCAGTTAATAAAATTCAAACTTTAATTGTGATCATTAAAATAATTGAATATGAAATATTTAGTGTCCAAGTTTTGCTAATTAATTTATTTATATATGTAAGGCATTCGTTCCAATCAACTGCCTTAGCCAAGGCCACTGGTCTAGTGTATATATCTATGACTTGATCAGTCAAATGAAATACAATAAACGTATAAATAAATATTACAAATTAAAAACCGATGGGAAATGTGGTCCAATTTTCTAATACTATTATTTGATGACAACAATAGATTTGTAAAACAAAATCCAGCCATTTGTGTTTTTTTGTTTAGTTTTTTTAAAGCAAAAAACCAAGCTGCACCCTTTTTTAAATGTCATCTTTCATTCCGAAAGAGAATAATGAACGGGGCGATGTGCAGATTGTAAATATTTAAAATGATTGAATGATTTGATTGTGTCATTATGATGAAGAAACAAGGCAAAAAATGTCAAAAAAAACCATTTGTGGAAGGCATCCGATGAGTGTCAACCCGGCCAGATCAGCAGGTGCATCAAGGCAACCACGATTAGCCGGTGCACCAGCCAGCAAAGTGATTCAATGGTTCATAGGTGTAGCTCGCAGCCTCATCGCCCTACCCTCCACATCTTAAAGAGTGTACAGGCGGTTATTTATATAGGGCAGATAAGAGCTGTGTTTCTCTTCGACGGTAACTGTAAATTGAATTCAAGCTGCGATTTTTGAAGTTGGATATACTCGCGCGGGCAAATACAGATGTGTTAAACACGATAAGAACACAAATTGTACCTTTATTCGTTAATACAGTCGGTATTTCCCACAATGATTCTGCTTTGCTATTGGCCCACGTCACGATCAGTAAGCGCTGCTATTGGCGGTCACGATTATTAAGTATGAAAATGAAAATTCTGTCAGTAATTCCTCCCCCTCATGTTGTTCCAACCCCTTCGTTCATCTTCGGAACACAAATTAAGATATTTTTGATTAAATGACTAAATTGGACTATATTAACGATGTGTTTAATGAACAAGTTTCAAACCCTTAGAAGCCTGAAGAAGTCTCGTTCCGAACACATCGCGATATTTGGCATCAGTTCACGTGTGTCAGATGTTGGTAAGTAGTAAATACGCTGTCCGAATAATGTGTGATATATAATGTATTTTCTGTTTGTCGATATTAATCAGATTAGCTCACGTTCAGTCACGGCATTATATCTGTCATCTCCGTCCACTGAGGCTTTGCGTTTTATTGCTTTCTAATTCAAAACAGGGTGATTAAGTTACACTGCCTGTCACATGACGTGAGCATAGGCCTAAAGACCTTAAATCAGTTAATCATATTCATATCAGATTAAAAGTAGTACAATTAGTTCCAAAGTTGTATTTGTAGTAGAAGCACAGTACAAACAACACTTACCATGCTTTTACCACATTAACATTAGTTTTACTGTGGTAAGTGTAGTAAAAAGACAGTAATCACAAAACTTACCATGCTTTTACCACACTATTGGTAGTTTTAATGTGATACTTATTGTAAATGCACATTAACCACAACGCTTACCATGCTTTTACCACAGGAATGATGTAAAACAACATAATGATATTTTATTTTCTCTTTTTTCAGCTGAAAAGACCAAAAGGACCTTTCGGACTATTATTGTTTGAGGACAAGTAAACGGAGGAGACAGACAGCTGCAAAGGCAAATATTCGCAATGGTATATACATGTGTTGGTTCGAACCCTAAATCAAACATTTTATCAAGCATTTGTTGTTTCTTAAACCTTTTCTCGCAAAACCCATAGCCCAATCAGTACGAAGATAGTCTGAAAGTCTTAATAATTCACAAGATTTAACAAGTTGTCAAATTCGTACGATACTCGTACATATTTGTATACTCGTACACACACTGTCAGAAAGTTGATATTAATTGCATTGTATTGATTACAATTAGTGATGCACCGATGTGAAAATTGAGGCCGATACCGATATTAATATTGCTGTTATGGCCGATACCGATATTTGCCGATGTCGATATCTCTGTATAGAAAACAAATTTTAATGATTATCAAATAAAGAGCTATTTTCCAAAACACTTTTTTTTTTACTTTAGAAATGACTGATATTGGGCACCTTTACCTGTGTGCAAAATATGTCACATACGACACACATGCATTATACTGCATTGCATATACAGTAATGTGTGCTGGTCAACTTGTCTAAAATTAAGAAACCCTTAGAAAACAGTAAAAAAAACACACACAAAAAACAGGAACATTGTGTAAAATTAAGATAGGCTACTTTATTTATTATTCCAATATCCAAATATCGAGGGCTTGGAACCAGAGGGGCGTAAGTGGCATTTGACAAACTTTACAGGAGAGCCAAAACAAAATTTTGACCACACTTCAATCAACTGTATTTATTAACCTTCAACCACAACATTGCAACCACATACATACTTATATGAGTAAGTTCTTAAGTGAACATATTATGGAATATTAACACGATGAACATATTCTAAAACCTTGCAAAATCTTGAAAATATGGCAAAAACATCAAATACGCCTTTTTGGCACTTTTTGGCACCAAACATTTCCAATTCTTCTAAAGAAAAATAGGGCGTATCTGCTGATCAATGCAGAAATGATTGGTCAAAACATTGGTTAAAAACACTCTAACTTCATAACTTTTCATTTTATTTAAAATACTGTATACATAGTCATTTCATCATTTCAAACTGTTTAACATTTCATTTCTAACCGTTTAATTTCAATTCTCATTTATGAGTTCACATTCATGTCAAACAGTTTAACATTTAATTTCAAACAGTTTAATTTCTCTTGTTTATTACACATTTCACTTTTTAGTTCACTTTAGTTGAACTAAAAAGTTCACTCACTGCCCACTGTCAGAGTGTTATAGAACTCTGCATAACAGTGAGGAATACTCCCATTGGTGCACAGGGTGAGTAGGTCTTTTTTCTTTAAGGCACTGATCACTGGAGGATTTTCATACAATGAGCTGGGGTGTGTGGTTCTGGTGCCTCTGGTGCCTCTTGTTGCCTGTTGTGCCACCGTCAGTTTTCGAAAGGTTGGGGCGGTGAAATCATACTTGAAGAAGATTGTTTTTGGTTCATCTTTCGTGTAGCGGAACCATTTAATCTTCTGCCAATGAACTGATTGTCCCTCCTCATCTTTTGTTCTGTTTTTGAGTATATGGTTGGAGAGGGACTTGAAGTCCAGAAAGTCCTTGTGTTCAAGTTCATGTACACTGTATGGGTCGTTCCTTCTTGCCATTCTCACAAGTGTGTAGTAGCCATCAGTAAATAGAAGTATGGGAGTAAATAGAAATGGGAGTAAATAGAAACTTTTCTTCTTGCAGTTTACACTGCAGCATGCACACTATCACACTCCATGTCTAGTAGCCATCCATGATGGCTACTACACACTTGTGAGAATGGAAAGAAAGAACGACCCATAGTGTACATGAACTTGGACACAAGGACTTTCTGTACTTCAAGTCCCTCTCCAACCACATACTCAAAAACAGAACAAAAGATGAGGAGGGACAATCAGTTCATTGGCAGAAGATTAAATGGTTCCGCTACACGAAAGATGAACCAAAAACAATCTTCTTCAAGTATGATTTCATCGCCCCAACCTTCCGAAAACTGATGGTGGCACAACAGGCAACAAGAGGCACCAGAGGCACCAGAACCACACCCCCCAGCTCATTGTATGAAAATCCTCCAGTGATCAGTGCCTTAAAGAAAAAAGACCTACTCACCCTGTGCACCAATGGGAGTATTCCTCACTGTTATGCAGAGTTCTATACTGTTCGTTGCTCAGACTCGCTCTCCCAGTTTAAAACTAGATTAAAGTCGCATCTCTTCAGCCAGGCATTCATATAATCCTACAGTTCAAACTACAATCCGGCCTGTAGCTCATAAATGCCAGAGGAGAACTGGCCCCCGACTGAGCCTGGGTTCTCCCAAGGTTTTTTTTCTCCATTAGGTCACCTGATGGAGTTTTAGGACACCATTAGGTCACTTGATGGAGTTTTTCGGTTCCTTGCCACTGTTGCCTTTGGCTTGCTCAGTTGGGGATATTTTGGGGATATTTAATTTAATTTTATCAATCAATAAATTCCTCTTGAAACAAACATTGTTGTATTATTTTAATTTAATACTGTGAAGCTGCTTAGATACAATCTGTATTGTGAAAAGCGCTATACAAATAAACTTGACTTGACTTGACTTGACTTGAATCGTATGGTAAATTAACTTATTTATAACTGTCTTAATTTATGTTTCAAGAACAATAGTAATTGCACATAGAGTAAGTCGAGACTTTCTTGTTTTACAGCAGAGAAGGAAGACCAGTCCTTATATCAACGCAAGCTAATCGAATAAGTCCTTTGTTTCGGGTGAGGAAGGAACATCTGGTGCCCAAAGAAGACAGCGAGTCCATTGGTATGTCTTGTATTGAAACAATGCTGTAATATGTAGTACATAATTTGATGTTGACAATTTTACATTGTACAGGTTATCACTTGGTTTTTGACCAAGTGAAGCTCTTGAAACAAGTGACAGGAGAGTATGTAACTTGTCTGGAAAGTATCAGAGTCGCATTTGGCACGCGTGCCTTAGGTTGCCGACCCCTGGTCTAGCCTATAGTCTATGGTACCAATCACGTTAGTGAAGCCTGAGTAACATATACTGTAATCGGCATGGTCATGAATGCATGATCTTCATAAAAAATTATGATAGCCTAAAAAAAAACTGCTTAAAAAAAAAACTGCTTTACAACATTGGGTCTTAAAGGTGCTGTATGTAGCTTTTCTACTAAAACGAATCCTTTTTTTATTGCCTGTGTGTGAAGGGGTTGTAATATCACATTAAAATGATCCACTTTTCGGGTTTTGCTATTACCTCTGAAAGCAAGTATTCTTATGTTTATGTGAAGGTGCCGGGTCGGATTTACCGCGAAATCCAGTGACGTCACCTGCATGCGCGGAGCGCTCCCGAGCCTCTCGCCTCGTCTAGCCTACTGATTTTGCACTCAACAGCGACGACACTGCAACTTATGACATCGACTTATGACTTATGCAACTTATGACATGTCTGATAACACTAAGAAACGACCTGCTCCCAGCACAACACAGACTCCAACACAAACTCCACATATTGATAAAAAAAACAATAAAAAGTTTTTTTCTTTCTGCTGAAGCTCGTATTAAAGGCCAGACGTGAATCGGATGAACTTCGGGTGAAAAAACACGGATCAACATCGGCAGGGCGTTTGAATCATGGAGAGACCTTATCTACAAACCTAGAATGTATACATTTCCTGAAGAAAATGTGAAGTAGTGCTTGCAGTGGCAAAATTCGGCACGGTTGATAGGGTTCCATTCTTATCATGGTACGAGCATGGAGCATTAGTTCAACGTCAAGCTGATAAAAGTAGCCTATTATTGTAACGTTGCAGTGGGAGTTTACCTGAGTTTCTAGCATGTTGTGGGATGCTCTCTCTGGTGTGTTGCGTGACGCGTCTCAGTCTGGCCGGTATCCACAGTGCTCGCTCATAAATTCGAGCACGCGCAAGAGCACGCGCTTGTCAACTTATTGGTTGCAATCTGAAACATCACCGCTAGAGGCAGCTGAAAACTACATACAGCTCCTTTAAGTGGCTTGGAAATGCCACAAAAAAAACCTAAAACTGTTTTTCTAAACCTAAAAGCGCCAGGTAAACTCCGAATGACACGACAGACAGCACTTTCCATCAAGTTCTCCGCATCTCCAATAGTGTAAAGGAAAGAGCCACTCGCAAATAATCTTAAGGCAATGCAAACAGTTTGTGCTGTAGTTAAAGCCCGACTCCGACAAGTGGAAAATAAGTGTGCGTTTCCAACAAATGAATCATGTAAACGACAATCTCACCAGTCACGAGAAAAAATATATGTCTCAGAAAGTGCACTATTGTAACGCAAAATCTCAGTTCTTCGTACCTCAGGGCCCGTTCTTCGTACGCCGCTAACTCAGTTAGCTGGATTTGATTATTGGCGATTTGGCATGATCTGGGATTGTTTGGTTCTTCGACGCTCATCCTGGACTTGCTGTCATAGCAACAGGTGCGCAAGCTTATTTCATGTTAACAGGATTAGATCCCGGCTTCATAAGCGCTGGACTTCCCGTATCAGCTCCGCTTATGAAGCCGCAGTCTAATCCTGTTAACATGAAATAAGCCTGCTCCCGAGCAGGTTTAAGCTTGCGCACCTGGGGCCCGTTCTTCGTACGTCGCTAACTCAGTTAGCTGGATTTGATTATTGGCGATTTGGCATGATCTGGGATTGTTTGGTTCTTCGACGCTCCTCCTGGACTTGCTGTCATAGCAACAGGTGCGCAAGCTTATTTCATGTTAACAGGATTAGATCCCGGCTTCATAAGCGGAGCTGATACTGTACCAGCCATTTGGATTATGGACATACTTAATTTAATGCAGCAACAAATTATTTACAGTGTAGCAAGATGATTTAAAACTCATTTACCTGTAATTAAGGTGTTGCTGTTACTGGTCCCTGGCTTTAGGTCTAAAGGCCTATTTATACTTCTGCGTCGAACTTACGCCGTAGCTACGTCGTAGGCTGTGCTTAGCGCGCGTACCCTTTGGCGTACCCTGATGCGCACCTCTCCAAAAATGTAACAACGCGTCAATTCTACGCGGACGCAAGCGCTGTGATTGGTCTGCTAGAACCCCTCCCTCGGGTTTCACATGGTCCCTCTGCATGAGTAATTGCGCGTCAACGCGGACAACGACGCAGAAGTATAAATTAAAACCAACGCGTTGCCTACAGCGTAGAGGCTCCGGCGTAGGTCCGACGCAGAAGTATAAATAGGCCTTAAGGAAGAGCTGCCCCCAGGAATGCCCTCCACAATGGGTCGGTTCTCATTTAGCCCAAGGGCCAGCTCTTCTGCCGGGGTATAACGTGGGGGTGCAGGACCACCACCTGTTTTTTTCTGCTCCGCCTTTTCCTTGGTTGCAGATAACCATAAACAGACAAACACATCATTTAAAATGTCTTTGCTAAAAGAGACTAATCAGTAGAAGTAGAAAAGATTACCAGTTTGAAGAATATTCTTGTACTTCACTTTTACTTGTTCCCATGTTCTAGTGGGTCCTGAGGTGGCTCTGACATTAAGCAATTATGAAATTATTAAAATACAAGAATATATACTGTAATAAGTGATATAACCATAACATGGAACACTTACGCATTTAATTTGTCTGTTACTTTTTGCCAGCCCTCTCTCCTGGCTTTTGCACACTTTGATTCCCAGTGTTCCCTGGCGTTTTAATTATATTTTTCAAACTCTGCATACCCTTCCAGTAAAAATTCCTGCTCTGCTGCGTTGAAAAACTGAGCGCGCTCTTTGGCCATGGTGAGCAGCCAATAGCAGCGTTGCTGATCAATGTTTCTACTATCGATACATATCCCCTTTTAAACCAGCGCGTGAACGCGCAATTATCTCACTAACTCAATCCAGCTATACTAATCATATCCGGCAGGTGTGTTCGAAGAACCAAATTAGTCAGATCATGATTAGCACGATGATATCATCTTGGATGTCTCGTTTGATCTCAGATGTTTTAAGCAACGTACGAAGAACGGGCCCCAGTTGCTATGACAGCAAGTCCAGGATGAGCGTCGAAGACCCAAACAATCCAAGATCATGCCAAATCGCCAACAATCAAATCCAGCTAACTGAGTTCTTCGACGCTCATCCTGGACTTGCTGTCATAGCAACTGGGGCCCGTTCTTCGTACGTTGCTTGAAACATCCAAGATCAAATTATGAGACATCCAAGGTGATATCATCGGCCTAATCATGATCTGACTAATTCGTTTCTTCGAACACACCTGCCAGTTATGATTAGTATAGCTGGATTGAGTTATCTGAGATAACTGCGCGTTCATGCGCTGGTTTAAAAGGGGATATGTATCGATAGTAGAAACATTGATCAGCAACGCTGCTATTGGCTGCTCACCATGGCCAAAGAGCGCGCACAGTTTTTCTCCGCAGCAGAGCAAGAGTTATTGAAGGTTATGCAGAATATGAAACCTTAATTAAAACGCCAGGGAACACCTCAAAGTGTGCAAAAGCCAGGAGAGAGGGCTGGCAAAAAGTAGCAGACAAATGAAATGCGTAAGTGTTCCATGTTATGGTTATATCACTTATTACAGTGTATATTCTTGTATTTTAATCATTTCATAATTGCTTAATGTCAGAGCCACCTCAGGACCCCCTAGAACAGTGTTCTTCAACCCTGCTCCTGGAGGACCCCCAACACTGCACGTTTTCTTTGTCTCCCTAATCAAACACACCTGATTCAACTCATCAGCTCATTAACCCATGTGATAATGAGTTGATGAATTGAATCCGGTGTGTTTGATTAGGGAGACAAAGAAAACCAGCAGTGTTGGGGGTCCTCCGGGAGCAGGGTTGAAGAACACTGCACTAGAACATGGGAACAAGTAAAAGGGAAGTACAAGAATATTCTTCAAAATGGTAATCTTTTCTACTTCTACTGTTCTTTGTCTCTTTTACAAAAGAAAAGCACCGTTAAATGTGTTTGTCTGTTTATAACAGCAACCAAGAAAAAGGCTGAGCTGAAAAAAAAAAAAACAGGTGGTGGTCCTGCTCCCTCACATTATACCACATTATACCCCAGCAGTAGAGCTGGCCCTGGGGTTAAATGTGAACCGACCCATTGTGGAGGGCATCCCTGGGGGCAGCTCTTCCTCAGACCAACAGCCAGGAACCAGTAGCAGCAACACCTTCATTACTGGTAAATGAGCTTTAAATGATCTTGCTACACTGTAAAATATATCTTTTTTTTTTGCCGCATTAAATTAAGTAGGCCTATATAATCCAAATGGCTGGTACAGTAATTTCAGCTGTTAAATATTGAGTAGTGATCAATTGCTTTGACTTGTGAAGGTGAAAACTGCTGAACTTAATGTAAGAATATTTTGCCATGAGTTACTGATCACATTTGTTCATATAGTGTAGTTCATTGTAATGCCATTGTGTTTCCTCTTTTGTGCAGTTTTACATAATACACCAACACTTGTACCTGTTCCCAAGAAAGTAGTGGCTGAAATGTGTGCAGTAAGTGGACTTTTTCTAACTTTACATCAAAAGGGAAGAAAGTGCAACACTTTGTAATGCCCATTTGTTTCCATTGCACAGGACAGTGAAGAAACCCTCTCAGATGACTGTCCTTTGGAGGAAGTACTTGTAAGTGCATAAATAACTTTACTTCATTTATAGTAACTTGTGTACATATTATTTCTGACTGCAATATGAGTTGCAGGAGGAAAGGCCTACTGCACAAAGTGATACAGAGGTGGGCAGTGTAGTAACCTACTTGTACTTTTTATTTTTGTTGCATGAGGCTTGTGTTGACAGTTCTTTTTTATTTATTTTTATTTTTTTATTCTTTTTATCCAAACATGGCACAGGGTGATATCCGTATATAAACGGAATCTACAACAGAAAATTTAGTATTTTGACCTGAAAAAACAGAAAAATGAAGGGGAGAAATAGAACTTGACACCTTAAAGAAGAAAAAACTGGCACTAGAGATTGAGTTGCTTCAAAAGGAACTTCAGAGTAAGTGCTAAATACACTATTTCACACAGAGTACTATTGCTGACCTTGGATAACAATATATCTTATTGCAGGCAAAAGATGACCATCATTGGCTTTTTTTGACAAAGAATAATTGAAATAAAACTCAAGGAACTAAGCATGTTGTCTTGTCTTCTATTCATTTAATGAAGGTTTTTGTTTTGAAAAAAAATAAATAAAAAATGGTGTTCCACAATTCTGTCCCGTGCAGCTCTGCCACTAGGTTGGTCCAAGTGCACTGGCTGGAGGTCATCATCAGGCTGCACCTCCACCACAGGGGTCCTCTCCTTTCTGATGGTGGCACTATTGTGGAGTATGGCACATGCAACAATAATGTCACAGGCCCTGTCAGGTGCAACCCTCAGACACTGAAATCGTTCCTTTAGTTGCCCAAAGGTCATTTCAATGCGTGCCCTTGTCCTGGCTAGAGCTGCATTGAAACGGGTTTGGGTCAGGGAATGGCGTCATGAAATACTGCCTGCAGGTATAGCCCCTGTCACCAAGCAGGATCCCGTCGTAAGCACCTGGAAAAATGCAGTTTTGTTAGGCTCAGAATAAATGTATGTAATACAGTGAGCTTGATATTAAATATTTCCTTACCACGTTCAAATAATGTGCATAAATGTGACTCTCTGAAAATCCTGGAGTCATGCACAGAACCAGGCCATTTTGCTTCCACATTTGTGATGTAGGACATGGAGTCACACACCATCTAAGATATTTTTAATCAGTCAACTGCATACTTTTTGATTACATTACTTTTTGTATTATTTGATATATTCTGGACTCGCTTCTCCAAGGTAAATGGTGAATTGTTTGATGTCAGGCTGCATGCTCAGAAAGCGGCAGTGGATTGTGCAGCGTGAGACCACCTTCAGCGACAGGTTCTTGTCGTAAAAACGGACAAGACATGGCTGCGAAAGACTTCCCGTATCACCTCCGCTTATAAAGCCGGGATCTAATCCTGTTAACATAAAATAAGCCTGCTCCCGAGCAGGTTTAAGCTTGGGCACCTGTTGCTATGACAGCAAGTCCAGGATGAGCGTCGAAGAACCAAACAATCCAAGATCATGCCAAATCTCCAACAATCAAATCCAGCTAACTGAGTTAGCGACGTACGAAGAACGGGCCCCTGGGGCCTGTTTCAGAAAGGAGGTTCAACTGAGTTGACTTACCCTGAGATGGGAAACTCTGAGTTTTCGGTTACAGAACAGCGGAAATTAGTTAGTTCAATCAACTCTGAGTTGACTGACTCTGAGTTAAGCGCGTGCACCACCACTATAAAAAGCCATTATCAATGGAGTGCAGATATTATGAGTCACCATGGTAACAGCGCCAGACAAAAAGAGGTCTGCATATTTCTCACCAGCTTCTGCAAGCGTAAGAAGACATATTATTATTTTTTAAATATCGGCTGCAGCAGCGAAGGACAACTAGAGTTAGCTAGGGAGAAAATAGTTGCTCGAGTCAATGCGTATGTTTACATTTTAATTAGTTATACAGTGTTGGGTGTAATTAATTACCAAGTCATCTAAATACTGTCATTTAATTAAAGGGATTACTCTTAATTCTTCTGTAATTTGAAGTAAAATCTGATGTAATTGCATTAGACTATAGAACAATTCTGTATATTTAACATACATTTTTAAAAGGTATATTTTTTATGTAACCTTCTCCCTCTACACACTTTGGTCAATTCAAGAATAATCCATGCAATTGTATATTGTTTATTTGAAAGCATTAAAGGTGCAGTTTCTTGTCTCTCCTTGTATTGTTCAAGTGGTTGAGGTTGATATGGGATTTATTAATAAGTAGACCAATACTTTCTAAAGATAGTCATTATTACATGAATCTAATTACACGGTTGAAGATGTCATTTGTAGTTAGTAATTAATAACTATTTTAGAGTAACTTACCCAACTGTTATAATATCAGAGGTGAAACTGGAAGAACAGTATGTTATTCAACCTAATTTTAATTTTCATGGGTGCAATCCTGCAGGTATTAAAAGAACATGGCAGCAGCTGAAAATTAAATATAAGAACATAATTCAATCAGGTAAGGTTTGAGCATATCATGGGTGTAGGGCTACCTGAATTTACAAATATTTGACATATTAAATAACTAAATAGCATCCCAGTGTCTAGCAGTGCAGCAGCATTTTTGGCTGGGGGAATTCCTGGAGGGACTTCAGAGCCAGTCATTCCCGAAGATCCAAGGGCCTTCATAAAATGTAAGAGGTTTACATATGTGTTATTTCTTATATAGGCTATTTTTGATATTTCCATTTATTTTACTTTGGGTTGGGTTTTTTGTTGGTCCCAACAGATTCCGATGGTAATATCTGTCTTTTGGAGCCTCCTGTCCCAACAAAACCTGCAGGCAGTTGTAAGTAGCCTACTCAATACACCAGAAATTATGACAAATCGTGTTATAAAGTGTACTCATCTTCACAGGACGATGGGGATAATGTTATGTGTCACATCAAACAATCTACACATTCAGATTTTTTCACATTTTTATGTGGAGTAGAATCTAAGTTTAAAGCTAAGTATAAATGGGTAGTCTTATCTCTCCCCCCCGCCCCCAAAGTGGAAGAACAGCAGGAGGACGGTCCATCAACTTCTGTTGCACAGATGAACAGAGTTCAGTGATTTTCAGTAAATGCCACAGTTTAATTCTGTAGAATTTGTTTAGAACTACATTATGTAACTCTAATCTACTACTGTATATTCAGTTGCCAGTTAAGGAGTTAATAGACTTCATCTTATTTAAAAAATTGAAAAAAAAAAAAAAAACAGTAAAAATAGCAATATTGTATTTATTAATTAAAGATTAATTTTATTAATAAAAATGTACTGAAAGAATGAATGAGGTGTTTAAACACCACTTCCTCTTTAAAAAAGGGGAGGAGACCGAAAGAAACTCTGGGTTTACCGAAGAAAACCTGCTCCCGGCCAGGTTAGGTTCACAGAGTAAGTTACCATGGTAACTGACTCTGAGTATAAGTTACCTCTCTTTCAGAAACGGGCTTGACTTACTCTGCTTTCTCAGGTTTAACATACCTCCCATTCTGAAACAGAAAACCCAGAGTTTCCCTCATTTCAGGGTTAACATACTCTGAGTTTTCACTTAACCTCCTTTCTGAAACAGGCGCCCCTGGTCTTTTCACGATCGGATAGCTATCCGATCTGAGAAAACGCATGAAGTGGCCAGGTGTAAACAGCCCCAGAAATCATTCTAATATTCTGATTTATTATGAGTGTTGGAAACAGTTCTGCTGCCTAATATATTTGATGAATAAAAGGTTAAAAAGAACTGCATTTATTAAAAAAAATATATAATTTCTAATAATATAAATCTTCTTTACTATCACTTTTTTTTAAATCAATTTAACACATCCTTGCTGAATAAAAGTATTGATTTATTTTAAAAAAATAAAAATTAAATACTGACCTCAAATTACTGACCAGTAGTGTATATTGTTGTTACAAAAGATTTCTATTTTTAAAAAAATTGCTTTTTTTTTCTTTTTTTTACTTTTTATTCATCAAAGTATCCTAAAAAAAGTATCACAGGTTATGAAAACATATTAAGCAGCAGAACTGTTTCCAACTTTGATAATGAATCATCATATTAGAATTATTTCTAAAGGATCATGTGATAGACTGGAGTAATGATCCTGAAAATTCAGCTTTGCATCACAGAAATAAATGATCATTTAAACCAATTATTTTAAATTGTAAAAATATATCACAATATTACTAGTATTTTTGATCAAATAAATGCAGGCTTGATGAGCAGAGGAAACTTCTTTCAAAAACATTAAAAATACTAATACTTATACTTGCCCTGTAATACATGTATTCTTTGTTTTAGATGTTATTAACTTAAATTCTTATGAATAATAAAAATGTTGTAATGTCTATTTGTTATTTATGGCCTGTACGCCTCATTATTGATCTGAGCTTCTACATCTTGAATTCAAATAACATTCGATAAAACATAATTGCTGGATTATTTTGACTATAATAAATAAGCAGATGAAACATAGTAGGCCTATACACTGTTTATCACAGATTACTTTGGACCAAAGTTACCATATTATAATTAATTATTATATAGTTCTATTCATTCATTTTATTTAAATTAGCACTGGTTAAAATGTATAAAGCATGAACAAGATATGAAACAATATTTATTAATAATACACAGTTTAAATATCACAAATATCAAATTGTATTTTCATTTGCGTCCTATGCTGGCTAATTACGACGTTTAACCTGTTATCATAATGAAATTCATGCATTTATTTGCAGTGGTGGAATGTAACCAAGTACAAATACTTCGTTACTTTACTTAAGTACATTTTTCACGTATCTGTACTTTACTTAAGTAGAATCAATAGTGCATACTTTTGACTTTTACTTCGTTACTTTTTGCAGCAATTATTATACTTTCTACTCCACTACATTTCTACAACGTTTCGTTACATTTTCGGATCAGTTTTTCCCCTGCCAAAACAGGGATTGAAAAAAATCTCCATGTTTTCGGTGCTGATCGCGTTGGTGGCGCTAACAATAAAGCACCTAAAAGCTGTCACAAAGAACCAGCAAAAGTAATGAATATGTCAAATATAGCAAGAAGACATTTTAATTGTTTATTAATAAACAAGTGTTTTCTGTGTCGGCTGCAAAGATGAGGTTGACGATACTGATACGCGATCTTCGCAGTAGTGAACGCGCCAGAGAGAAATGCGCATTTCATACGGATTATAAGCAGAGAGCAGTCGGTTTTCTTTCGTTTTGAATTGTTCTGTTTAAAAGTACACATTTAAAGCTGTCTAAAGATATATTTATCAGGTCTGTGAGGCAAGTAGGATACCTTATAGCCTACGCTGAGTTTCGGTTCATTTATGAGACGAGCTCCAGTTCACTCGCCAGCGCCTACGTGTCGTGATTATCTATTTTCTACTTATTTATTAAATCCTGGCAATTGTTTGATGAAACATTGATTAAAATTGAGATACAATTAATACAAAACGAAATTCAAATTTAAAAAAGGCTTTGTGCTTTCTGTTTGAGGTCTCAGTGAAAGTTTTAAAGCAGTCTTTTAGTGCCTGTCAGAGCGGTCACGTCTGTAACATTGTTTTTTCCTCATAAATGGGAACACGAAAAATAAAATAAAATGAATATGTTATGTTCTGTGGAGAGAGCCAACCCTTCATCCGGTGGGTATTACTTTTGGTTTGCGCAGTGTAATTCACAGAATTACAAAAAAATATTTTTCTACCTAAAAGTTAAATATTGTTTGTGTCCCGTAACGCATGTGTAGCCTAGATTTCCCATTAAATATAAAACGCATACTGATATTTTTCAATATGTATTAAATGCATTTTCTGAGAATTTATATTTCAAGTTTTTACTGCAAATGTCCCGTTTATAACGATGGAATTGCCAAATATTAAATAATTTATCCTCAACTAGTTTTGTGGTGTAGGTCTACGTATTGTATAATGTTAACTTCAAAAAAGGGGTGTGTCGCGATTCTGCCTTCTCCCTTCTCACACCGCGACACAGGTTCGTAGATCTGAGTGTAGCGATTTCGGATTCATATTGTTACAGCCCTAATTATTAGAATATAGACATTAAGAGAATAAATTGTTATGCAAGTACTTTTACTTTTAATACTTAAAGTACATTTAAAATCAGGTACTTTTTACTTTTTACTTAAGTAGGGTTTTCATTGTGGTAGGCTACTTCTACTTTTACTAAAGTAAATATGTCTGGTTATTTGTACTTTTACTTAAGTACTGAGATTCAGTACTTCCTCCACCACTGTTTATTTATTTGTCATTTAAACTGATGCAAACAGGGAAAGAGAGTAGAAAACACTTATTATCCTGTCGCCCCCTCTAGTGGACAGCATTAAGTATTACGGCCTTCATTGCTCAGATAACTCAAGTCGATGGATTTTTTGGGAAAGTCTGACCAGTTAGAAGCAAGTTAGACCAGTCTGAGCTGAGTTTGGTGAAGCATCAAAGTTCTAGGCGGAGTCAATTTCTCATAATAATAATAACAATTAATCCCAAACCTGGTAATTTTGTCAGTATTTAATTTACGTTCACTGATTCTGGCTTCTCTCTTTTCTGTCTCTTTCTTTTCATGTGAACTGAGCAGGCTACACATGCTTAAATTCAAAAAATATAAACTTTATTTCTATTCAAAATTATTTATAGCCCATAGGCTATATGTCACACACGCCTACCTGCCTTTTGATGTAAATAAAAGACTAGAGTGGTAAATGTTACGGACATATTATCATGGTACAGTTCAGCCTATTATTGATTTTTATTTCCACTTCCCTTTTATCCAAAGAGACGGAACTATTTGCACTGTATTTATCAATGGGAGATATGCTAATATAATCTGTCATATACTGTGGCTCACATTAATGGGGTTGCTTGCAAGTCGCAGCAGCACGAATTACTTGACCAGCAACATATTTCTAAATCAAATAGTGTGTGTAGTTAACAGTGAGTGGTGGTTTCAGACATTATTTCATTAAAGGGCATTTGTCAGTGCCGCACTCGTAGCCTACTGACTCTTATTCTGCCTGACAGAAAGAAAAGCTCACAGCTTACTGAAGGCGGAGCGGTTTGACCAATCAGATGAAAGGGGCGTTTCAGCGCCGCCCACGTGTGCAAATGAAATATCGAACCCATAAACCGACTTGTAAACCATAAACGAAAAATGAAAAATCTAGCCAAAATCTAGCCAAAAAAAACGAATAAACGAGCTGGTTTTCATTTCTCCTTATTCCATTCTAAACAGGAAATGAAATGATCAAAAAGTGCACGGACCCTATGACTAGATGTCGCCTTGGCTACGGCAGTTTGGAATATTCTGGGCTCATCTGATTTTTTTGTACATAGCATAACCTACTTTGTTATGATTTTAGTATCATAATGATTAATAAATGCACGCACAATTATCATGAACTTGATTTGAACAAATGCCTATCAACTTGTGTGTGCAAAATTCAGAATTAAATGAATGTGCAGCAATTTGTACAAATAGAGAGTCTGTAGGCCTATACTGTTGTAGCCATTAAATAAGCGCATTTATTTTCATATTTGTTCAAATGTTATAATGTTATTTTTTTCCCCATGTATGTTGATTTATGAAAAGTGAACAGCACGAGTAAAAGTGAATTTCGTTTTGTATAAATTGTATCTTAATTTTAATACATTTTTCATCAGCCTGTATTTAATAAATAAGATAAATAAGATTTAATAAATAATAATAAAAAAATGATAATCTTGCATTGCACGTTAACTGGAGCGCATCTCATCCTAACTTAACGAAACTCATTGTATGCCTCACACACAGACATGAGAAATACATCAAATACACAAAGCTTGAAATGTCTTTAAACGAAATAATTCAAAACGAAAAGAAAAAGGCTACTCTCTGATTATGTAATCCATTATGTGCATTTCTCTCTATAGGCGCGTTCACTATACGGCGATCGTCAACTTCATCTTTGCAGCCGAGTCGACACTGTCAGAAAACACTAGATTATAAAAAAAAAATCAATGCACGCGTCACCGGATTTACAAATGCACATCTTGTTGCACCCACACATATTATGTTGAAATAACGAGATATTATGTTGAAATAACATTATTAATAATAATACATATTTTAGAATATTTGATTGAATGCTGAATGTTGCGCTTGTTCAGTTAATAAAATTCAAACTTTAATTGTGATCATTAAAATAATTGAATATGAAATATTTAGTGGCCAAGTTTTGCTAATTAATTTATTTATATATGTAAGGCATTCGTTCCAATCAACTGCCTTAGCCAAGGCCACTGGTCTAGTGTATATATCTATGACTTGATCAGTCAAATGAAATACAATAAACGTATAAATAAATATTACAAATTAAAAACCGATCGGAAATGTGGTCCAATTTTCTAATACTATTATTTGATGACAACAATAGATTTGTAAAACAAAATCCAGCCATTTGTGTTTTTTTGTTTCGTTTTTTTAAAGCAAAAAACCAAGCTGCACCCTTTTTTAAATGTCATCTTTCATTCCGAAAGAGAATAATGAACGGGGCGATGTACAGATTGTAAATATTTAAAATGATTGAATGATTTGATTGTGTCATTATGATGAAGAAACAAGGCAAAAAATGTCAAAAAAACCATTTGTGGAAGGCATCCGATGAGTGTCAACCCGGCCAGATCAGCAAGTGCATCAAGGCAACCACGATTAGCCGGTGCACCAGCCAGCAAAGTGATTCAATGGTTCATAGGTGTAGCTCGCAGCCTCATCGCCCTACCCTCCACATCTTAAAGAGTGTACAGGCGGTTATTTATATAGGGCAGATAAGAGCTGTGTTTCTCTTCGACGGTAACTGTAAATTGAATTCAAGCTGCGATTTTTGAAGTTGGATATACTCGCGCGGGCAAATACAGATGTGTTAAACACGATAAGAACACAAATTGTACCTTTATTCGTTAATACAGTCGGTATTTCCCACAATGATTCTGCTTTGCTATTGGCCCACGTCACGATCAGTAAGCGCTGCTATTGGCGGTCACGATTATTAAGTATGAAAATGAAAATTCTGTCAGTAATTCCTCACCCTCATGTTGTTCCAACCCCTTCGTTCATCTTCGGAACACAAATTAAGATATTTTTGATTAAATGACTAAATTGGACTATATTAACGATGTGTTTAATGAACTTTTCTGGGCCAGCAAGTTTCAAAGCCTTAGAAGCCTGAAGAAGTCTCGTTCCGAACACATCGCGATATTTGGCATCAGTTCACGTGTGTCAGATGTTGGTAAGTAGTAAATACGCTGTCCGAATAATGTGTGATATATAATGTATTTTCTGTTTGTCGATATTAATCAGATTAGCTCACGTTCAGTCACGGCATTATATCTGTCATCTCCACTGAGGCTTTGCGTTTTATTGCTTTCTAATTCAAAACAGGGTGATTAAGTTACACTGCCTGTCACATGACGTGAGCATAGGCCTAAAGACCTTAAATCAGTTAATCATATTCATATCAGATTAAAAGTAGTACAATTAGTTCCAAAGTTGTATTTGTAGTAGAAGCACAGTACAAACAACACTTACCATGCTTTTACCACATTAACATTAGTTTTACTGTGGTAAGTGTAGTAAAAAGACAGTAATCACAAAACTTACCATGCTTTTACCACACTATTGGTAGTTTTAATGTGATACTTATTGTAAATGCACATTAACCACAACGCTTACCATGCTTTTACCACAGGAATGATGTAAAACAACATAATGATATTTTATTTTCTCTTTTTTCAGCTGAAAAGACCAAAAGGACCTTTCGGACTATTATTGTTTGGAGGACAAGTAAACGGAGGAGACAGACAGCTGCAAAGGCAAATATTCGCAATGGTATATACATGTGTTGGTTCGAACCCTAAATCAAACATTTTATCAAGCATTTGTTGTTTCTTAAACCTTTTCTCGCAAAACCCATAGCCCAATCAGTACGAAGATAGTCTGAAAGTCTTAATAATTCACAAGATTTTACAAGTTGTCAAATTCGTACGATACTCGTACATATTTGTATACTCGTACACACACTGTCAGAAAGTTGATATTAATTGCATTGTATTGATTACAATTAGTGATGCACCGATGTGAAAATTGAGGCCGATACCGATAACCGATATTAATATTGCTGTTATGGCCGATACCGATATTTGCCGATGTCGATATCTCTGTATAGAAAACAAATTTTAATGATTATCAAATAAAGAGCTATTTTCCAAAACACTTTTTTTTTACTTTAGAAATGACTGATATTGGGCACCTTTACCTGTGTGCAAAATATGTCACATACGACACACATGCATTATACTGCATTGCATATACAGTAATGTGTGCTGGTCAACTTGTCTAAAATTAAGAAACCCTTAGAAAACAGTAAAAAAAAAAAAAACACACAAAAAACAGGAACATTGTGTAAAATTAAGATAGGCTACTTTATTTATTATTCCAATATCCAAATATCGAGGGCTTGGAACCAGAGGGGCGTAAGTGGCATTTGACAAACTTTACAGGAGAGCCAAAACAAAATTTTGACCACACTTCAATCAACTGTATTTATTAACCTTCAACCACAACATTGCAACCACATACATACTTATATGAGTAAGTTCTTAAGTGAACATATTATGGAATATTAACACGATGAACATATTCTAAAACCTTGCAAAATCTTGAAAATATGGCAAAAACATCAAATACGCCTTTTTGGCACTTTTTGGCACCAAACATTTCCAATTCTTCTAAAGAAAAATAGGGCGTATCTGCTGATCAATGCAGAAATGATTGGTCAAAACATTGGTTAAAAACACTCTAACTTCATAACTTTTCATTTTATTTAAAATACTGTATACATAGTCATTTCATCATTTCAAACTGTTTAACATTTCATTTCTAACCGTTTAATTTCAATTCTCATTTATGAGTTCACATTCATGTCAAACAGTTTAACATTTAATTTCAAACAGTTTAATTTCTCTTGTTTATTACACATTTCACTTTTTAGTTCACTTTAGTTGAACTAAAAAGTTCACTCACTGCCCACTGTCAGAGTGTTATAGAACTCTGCATAACAGTGAGGAATACTCCCATTGGTGCACAGGGTGAGTAGGTCTTTTTTCTTTAAGGCACTGATCACTGGAGGATTTTCATACAATGAGCTGGGGTGTGTGGTTCTGGTGCCTCTGGTGCCTCTTGTTGCCTGTTGTGCCACCGTCAGTTTTCGGAAGGTTGGGGCGGTGAAATCATACTTGAAGAAGATTGTTTTTGGTTCATCTTTCGTGTAGCGGAACCATTTAATCTTCTGCCAATGAACTGATTGTCCCTCCTCATCTTTTGTTCTGTTTTTGAGTATGTGGTTGGAGAGGGACTTGAAGTCCAGAAAGTCCTTGTGTTCAAGTTCATGTACACTGTATGGGTCGTTCCTTCTTGCCATTCTCACAAGTGTGTAGTAGCCATCAGTAAATAGAAGTATGGGAGTAAATAGAAATGGGAGTAAATAGAAACTTTTCTTCTTGCAGTTTCCACTGCAGCATGCACACTATCACACTCCATGTCTAGTAGCCATCCATGATGGCTACTACACACTTGTGAGAATGGAAAGAAAGAACGACCCATAGTGTACATGAACTTGGACACAAGGACTTTCTGTACTTCAAGTCCCTCTCCAACCACATACTCAAAAACAGAACAAAAGATGAGGAGGGACAATCAGTTCATTGGCAGAAGATTAAATGGTTCCGCTACACGAAAGATGAACCAAAAACAATCTTCTTCAAGTATGATTTCACCGCCCCAACCTTCCGAAAACTGACGGTGGCACAACAGGCAACAAGAGGCACCAGAGGCACCAGAACCACACCCCCCAGCTCATTGTATGAAAATACTCCAGTGATCAGTGCCTTAAAGAAAAAAGACCTACTCACCCTGTGCACCAATGGGAGTATTCCTCACTGTTATGCAGAGTTCTATACTGTTCGTTGCTCAGACTCGCTCTCCCAGTTTAAAACTAGATTAAAGTCGCATCTCTTCAGCCAGGCATTCATATAATCCTACAGTTCAAACTACAATCCGGCCTGTAGCTCATAAATGCCAGAGGAGAACTGGCCCCCGACTGAGCCTGGGTTCTCCCAAGGTTTTTTTTCTCCATTAGGTCACCTGATGGAGTTTTAGGACACCATTAGGTCACTTGATGGAGTTTTTCGGTTCCTTGCCACTGTTGCCTTTGGCTTGCTCAGTTGGGGATATTTTGGGGATATTTAATTTAATTTTATCAATCAATAAATTCCTCTTGAAACAAACATTGTTGTATTATTTTAATTTAATACTGTGAAGCTGCTTAGATACAATCTGTATTGTGAAAAGCGCTATACAAATAAACTTGACTTGACTTGACTTGAATCGTATGGTAAATTAACTTATTTATAACTGTCTTAATTTATGTTTCAAGAACAATAGTAATTGCACATAGAGTAAGTCGAGACTTTCTTGTTTTACAGCAGAGAAGGAAGACCAGTCCTTATATCAACGCAAGCTAATCGAATAAGTCCTTTGTTTCGGGTGAGGAAGGAACATCTGGTGCCCAAAGAAGACAGAAAGCTGAGCGAGTCCATTGGTATGTCTTGTATTGAAACAATGCTGTAATATGTAGTACATAATTTGATGTTGACAATTTTACATTGTACAGGTTATCACTTGGTTTTTGACCAAGTGAAGCTCTTGAAACAAGTGACAGGAGAGTATGTAACTTGTCTGGAAAGTATCAGAGTCGCATTTGGCACGCGTGCCTTAGGTTGCCGACCCCTGGTCTAGCCTATAGTCTATGGTACCAATCACGTTAGTGAAGCCTGAGTAACATATACTGTAATCGGCATGGTCATGAATGCATGATCTTCATAAAAAATTATGATAGCCTAAAAAAAAACTGCTTAAAAAAAAAACTGCTTTACAACATTGGGTCTTAAAGGTGCTGTATGTAGCTTTTCTACTAAAACGAATCCTTTTTTTATTGCCTGTGTGTGAAGGGGTTGTAATATCACATTAAAATGATCCACTTTTCGGGTTTTGCTATTACCTCTGAAAGCAAGTATTCTTATGTTTATGTGAAGGTGCCGGGTCGGATTTACCGCGAAATCCAGTGACGTCACCTGCATGCGCGGAGCGCTCCCGAGCCTCTCGCCTCGTCTAGCCTACTGATTTTGCACTCAACAGCGACGACACTGCAACTTATGACATGGACTTATGACTTATGCAACTTATGACATGTCTGATAACACTAAGAAACGACCTGCTCCCAGCACAACACAGACTCCAACACAAACTCCACATATTGATAAAAAAAACAATAAAACGTTTTTTTCTTTCTGCTGAAGCTCGTATTAAAGGCCAGACGTGAATCGGATGAACTTCGGGTGAAAAAACACGGATCAACATCGGCAGGGCGTTTGAATCATGGAGAGACCTTATCTACAAACCTAGAATGTATACATTTCCTGAAGAAAATGTGAAGTAGTGCTTGCAGTGGCAAAATTCGGCACGGTTGATAGGGTTCCATTCTTATCATGGTACGAGCATGGAGCATTAGTTCAACGTCAAGCTGATAAAAGTAGCCTATTATTGTAACGTTGCAGTGGGAGTTTACCTGAGTTTCTAGCATGTTGTGGGATGCTCTCTCTGGTGTGTTGCGTGACGCGTCTCAGTCTGGCCGGTATCCACAGTGCTCGCTCATAAATTCGAGCACGCGCAAGAGCACGCGCTTGTCAACTTATTGGTTGCAATCTGAAACATCACCGCTAGAGGCAGCTGAAAACTACATACAGCTCCTTTAAGTGGCTTGGAAATGCCACAAAAAAAACCTAAAACTGTTTTTCTAAACCTAAAAGCGCCAGGTAAACTCCGAATGACACGACAGACAGCACTTTCCATCAAGTTCTCCGCATCTCCAATAGTGTAAAGGAAAGAGCCACTCGCAAATAATCTTAAGGCAATGCAAACAGTTTGTGCTGTAGTTAAAGCCCGACTCCGACAAGTCGAAAATAAGTGTGCGTTTCCAACAAATTAATCATGTAAACGACAATCTCACCAGTCACGAGAAAAAATATATGTCTCAGAAAGTGCACTATTGTAACGCAAAATCTCAGTTCTTCGTACCTCAGGGCCCGTTCTTCGTACGCCGCTAACTCAGTTAGCTGGATTTGATTATTGGCGATTTGGCATGATCTGGGATTGTTTGGTTCTTCGACGCTCATCCTGGACTTGCTGTCATAGCAACAGGTGCGCAAGCTTATTTCATGTTAACAGGATTAGATCCCGGCTTCATAAGCGCTGGACTTCCCGTATCAGCTCCGCTTATGAAGCCGCAGTCTAATCCTGTTAACATGAAATAAGCCTGCTCCCGAGCAGGTTTAAGCTTGCGCACCTGGGGCCCGTTCTTCGTACGTCGCTAACTCAGTTAGCTGGATTTGATTATTGGCGATTTGGCATGATCTGGGATTGTTTGGTTCTTCGACGCTCCTCCTGGACTTGCTGTCATAGCAACAGGTGCGCAAGCTTATTTCATGTTAACAGGATTAGATCCCGGCTTCATAAGCGGAGCTGATACTGTACCAGCCATTTGGATTATGGACATACTTAATTTAATGCAGCAACAAATTATTTACAGTGTAGCAAGATGATTTAAAACTCATTTACCTGTAATTAAGGTGTTGCTGTTACTGGTCCCTGGCTTTAGGTCTAAAGGCCTATTTATACTTCTGTGTCGAACTTACGCCGTAGCTACGTCGTAGGCTGTGCTTAGCGCGCGTACCCTTTGGCGTACCCTGATGCGCACCTCTCCAAAAATGTAACAACGCGTCAATTCTACGCGGACGCAAGCGCTGTGATTGGTCTGCTAGAACCCCTCCCTCGGGTTTCACATGGTCCCTCTGCATGAGTAATTGCGCGTCAACGCGGACAACGACGCAGAAGTATAAATTAAAACCAACGCGTTGCCTACAGCGTAGAGGCTCCGGCGTAGGTCCGACGCAGAAGTATAAATAGGCCTTAAGGAAGAGCTGCCCCCAGGAATGCCCTCCACAATGGGTCGGTTCTCATTTAGCCCAAGGGCCAGCTCTTCTGCCGGGGTATAACGTGGGGGTGCAGGACCACCACCTGTTTTTTTCTGCTCCGCCTTTTCCTTGGTTGCAGATAACCATAAACAGACAAACACATCATTTAAAATGTCTTTGCTAAAAGAGACTAATCAGTAGAAGTAGAAAAGATTACCAGTTTGAAGAATATTCTTGTACTTCACTTTTACTTGTTCCCATGTTCTAGTGGGTCCTGAGGTGGCTCTGACATTAAGCAATTATGAAATTATTAAAATACAAGAATATATACTGTAATAAGTGATATAACCATAACATGGAACACTTACGCATTTAATTTGTCTGTTACTTTTTGCCAGCCCTCTCTCCTGGCTTTTGCACACTTTGATTCCCAGTGTTCCCTGGCGTTTTAATTATATTTTTCAAACTCTGCATACCCTTCCAGTAAAAATTCCTGCTCTGCTGCGTTGAAAAACTGAGCGCGCTCTTTGGCCATGGTGAGCAGCCAATAGCAGCGTTGCTGATCAATGTTTCTACTATCGATACATATCCCCTTTTAAACCAGCGCGTGAACGCGCAATTATCTCACTAACTCAATCCAGCTATACTAATCATATCCGGCAGGTGTGTTCGAAGAACCAAATTAGTCAGATCATGATTAGCACGATGATATCATCTTGGATGTCTCGTTTGATCTCAGATGTTTTAAGCAACGTACGAAGAACGGGCCCCAGTTGCTATGACAGCAAGTCCAGGATGAGCGTCGAAGACCCAAACAATCCAAGATCATGCCAAATCGCCAACAATCAAATCCAGCTAACTGAGTTCTTCGACGCTCATCCTGGACTTGCTGTCATAGCAACTGGGGCCCGTTCTTCGTACGTTGCTTGAAACATCCAAGATCAAATTATGAGACATCCAAGGTGATATCATCGGCCTAATCATGATCTGACTAATTCGTTTCTTCGAACACACCTGCCAGTTATGATTAGTATAGCTGGATTGAGTTATCTGAGATAACTGCGCGTTCATGCGCTGGTTTAAAAGGGGATATGTATCGATAGTAGAAACATTGATCAGCAACGCTGCTATTGGCTGCTCACCATGGCCAAAGAGCGCGCACAGTTTTTCTCCGCAGCAGAGCAAGAGTTATTGAAGGTTATGCAGAATATGAAACCTTAATTAAAACGCCAGGGAACACCTCAAAGTGTGCAAAAGCCAGGAGAGAGGGCTGGCAAAAAGTAGCAGACAAATGAAATGCGTAAGTGTTCCATGTTATGGTTATATCACTTATTACAGTGTATATTCTTGTATTTTAATCATTTCATAATTGCTTAATGTCAGAGCCACCTCAGGACCCCCTAGAACAGTGTTCTTCAACCCTGCTCCTGGAGGACCCCCAACACTGCACGTTTTCTTTGTCTCCCTAATCAAACACACCTGATTCAACTCATCAGCTCATTAACCCATGTGATAATGAGTTGATGAATTGAATCCGGTGTGTTTGATTAGGGAGACAAAGAAAACCAGCAGTGTTGGGGGTCCTCCGGGAGCAGGGTTGAAGAACACTGCACTAGAACATGGGAACAAGTAAAAGGGAAGTACAAGAATATTCTTCAAAATGGTAATCTTTTCTACTTCTACTGTTCTTTGTCTCTTTTACAAAAGAAAAGCACCGTTAAATGTGTTTGTCTGTTTATAACAGCAACCAAGAAAAAGGCTGAGCTGAAAAAAAAAAAAACAGGTGGTGGTCCTGCTCCCTCACATTATACCACATTATACCCCAGCAGTAGAGCTGGCCCTGGGGTTAAATGTGAACCGACCCATTGTGGAGGGCATCCCTGGGGGCAGCTCTTCCTCAGACCAACAGCCAGGAACCAGTAGCAGCAACACCTTCATTACTGGTAAATGAGCTTTAAATGATCTTGCTACACTGTAAAATATATCTTTTTTTTTTGCCGCATTAAATTAAGTAGGCCTATATAATCCAAATGGCTGGTACAGTAATTTCAGCTGTTAAATATTGAGTAGTGATCAATTGCTTTGACTTGTGAAGGTGAAAACTGCTGAACTTAATGTAAGAATATTTTGCCATGAGTTACTGATCACATTTGTTCATATAGTGTAGTTCATTGTAATGCCATTGTGTTTCCTCTTTTGTGCAGTTTTACATAATACACCAACACTTGTACCTGTTCCCAAGAAAGTAGTGGCTGAAATGTGTGCAGTAAGTGGACTTTTTCTAACTTTACATCAAAAGGGAAGAAAGTGCAACACTTTGTAATGCCCATTTGTTTCCATTGCACAGGACAGTGAAGAAACCCTCTCAGATGACTGTCCTTTGGAGGAAGTACTTGTAAGTGCATAAATAACTTTACTTCATTTATAGTAACTTGTGTACATATTATTTCTGACTGCAATATGAGTTGCAGGAGGAAAGGCCTACTGCACAAAGTGATACAGAGGTGGGCAGTGTAGTAACCTACTTGTACTTTTTATTTTTGTTGCATGAGGCTTGTGTTGACAGTTCTTTTTTATTTATTTTTATTTTTTTATTCTTTTTATCCAAACATGGCACAGGGTGATATCCGTATATAAACGGAATCTACAACAGAAAATTTAGTATTTTGACCTGAAAAAACAGAAAAATGAAGGGGAGAAATAGAACTTGACACCTTAAAGAAGAAAAAACTGGCACTAGAGATTGAGTTGCTTCAAAAGGAACTTCAGAGTAAGTGCTAAATACACTATTTCACACAGAGTACTATTGCTGACCTTGGATAACAATATATCTTATTGCAGGCAAAAGATGACCATCATTGGCTTTTTTTGACAAAGAATAATTGAAATAAAACTCAAGGAACTAAGCATGTTGTCTTGTCTTCTATTCATTTAATGAAGGTTTTTGTTTTGAAAAAAAATAAATAAAAAATGGTGTTCCACAATTCTGTCCCGTGCAGCTCTGCCACTAGGTTGGTCCAAGTGCACTGGCTGGAGGTCATCATCAGGCTGCACCTCCACCACAGGGGTCCTCTCCTTTCTGATGGTGGCACTATTGTGGAGTATGGCACATGCAACAATAATGTCACAGGCCCTGTCAGGTGCAACCCTCAGACACTGAAATCGTTCCTTTAGTTGCCCAAAGGTCATTTCAATGCGTGCCCTTGTCCTGGCTAGAGCTGCATTGAAACGGGTTTGGGTCAGGGAATGGCGTCATGAAATACTGCCTGCAGGTATAGCCCCTGTCACCAAGCAGGATCCCGTCGTAAGCACCTGGAAAAATGCAGTTTTGTTAGGCTCAGAATAAATGTATGTAATACAGTGAGCTTGATATTAAATATTTCCTTACCACGTTCAAATAATGTGCATAAATGTGACTCTCTGAAAATCCTGGAGTCATGCACAGAACCAGGCCATTTTGCTTCCACATTTGTGATGTAGGACATGGAGTCACACACCATCTAAGATATTTTTAATCAGTCAACTGCATACTTTTTGATTACATTACTTTTTGTATTATTTGATATATTCTGGACTCGCTTCTCCAAGGTAAATGGTGAATTGTTTGATGTCAGGCTGCATGCTCAGAAAGCGGCAGTGGATTGTGCAGCGTGAGACCACCTTCAGCGACAGGTTCTTGTCGTAAAAACGGACAAGACATGGCTGCGAAAGACTTCCCGTATCACCTCCGCTTATAAAGCCGGGATCTAATCCTGTTAACATGAAATAAGCCTGCTCCCGAGCAGGTTTAAGCTTGGGCACCTGTTGCTATGACAGCAAGTCCAGGATGAGCGTCGAAGAACCAAACAATCCAAGATCATGCCAAATCTCCAACAATCAAATCCAGCTAACTGAGTTAGCGACGTACGAAGAACGGGCCCCTGGGGCCTGTTTCAGAAAGGAGGTTCAACTGAGTTGACTTACCCTGAGATGGGAAACTCTGAGTTTTCGGTTACAGAACAGCGGAAATTAGTTAGTTCAATCAACTCTGAGTTGACTGACTCTGAGTTAAGCGCGTGCACCACCACTATAAAAAGCCATTATCAATGGAGTGCAGATATTATGAGTCACCATGGTAACAGCGCCAGACAAAAAGAGGTCTGCATATTTCTCACCAGCTTCTGCAAGCGTAAGAAGACATATTATTATTTTTTAAATATCGGCTGCAGCAGCGAAGGACAACTAGAGTTAGCTAGGGAGAAAATAGTTGCTCGAGTCAATGCGTATGTTTACATTTTAATTAGTTATACAGTGTTGGGTGTAATTAATTACCAAGTCATCTAAATACTGTCATTTAATTAAAGGGATTACTCTTAATTCTTCTGTAATTTGAAGTAAAATCTGATGTAATTGCATTAGACTATAGAACAATTCTGTATATTTAACATACATTTTTAAAAGGTATATTTTTTATGTAACCTTCTCCCTCTACACACTTTGGTCAATTCAAGAATAATCCATGCAATTGTATATTGTTTATTTGAAAGCATTAAAAGTGCAGTTTCTTGTCTCTCCTTGTATTGTTCAAGTGGTTGAGGTTGATATGGGATTTATTAATAAGTAGACCAATACTTTCTAAAGATAGTCATTATTACATGAATCTAATTACACGGTTGAAGATGTCATTTGTAGTTAGTAATTAATAACTATTTTAGAGTAACTTACCCAACTGTTATAATATCAGAGGTGAAACTGGAAGAACAGTATGTTATTCAACCTAATTTTAATTTTCATGGGTGCAATCCTGCAGGTATTAAAAAGAACATGGCAGCAGCTGAAAATTAAATATAAGAACATAATTCAATCAGGTAAGGTTTGAGCATATCATGGGTGTAGGGCTACCTGAATTTACAAATATTTGACATATTAAATAACTAAATAGCATCCCAGTGTCTAGCAGTGCAGCAGCATTTTTGGCTGGGGGAATTCCTGGAGGGACTTCAGAGCCAGTCACTCCCGAAGATCCAAGGGCCTTCATAAAATGTAAGAGGTTTACATATGTGTTATTTCTTATATAGGCTATTTTTGATATTTCCATTTATTTTACTTTGGGTTGGGTTTTTTGTTGGTCCCAACAGATTCCGATGGTAATATCTGTCTTTTGGAGCCTCCTGTCCCAACAAAACCTGCAGGCAGTTGTAAGTAGCCTACTCAATACACCAGAAATTATGACAAATCGTGTTATAAAGTGTACTCATCTTCACAGGACGATGGGGATAATGTTATGTGTCACATCAAACAATCTACACATTCAGATTTTTTCACATTTTTATGTGGAGTAGAATCTAAGTTTAAAGCTAAGTATAAATGGGTAGTCTTATCTCTCCCCCCCCGCCCCCAAAGTGGAAGAACAGCAGGAGGACGGTCCATCAACTTCTGTTGCACAGATGAACAGAGTTCAGTGATTTTCAGTAAATGCCACAGTTTAATTCTGTAGAATTTGTTTAGAACTACATTATGTAACTCTAATCTACTACTGTATATTCAGTTGCCAGTTAAGGAGTTAATAGACTTCATCTTATTTAAAAAATTAAAAAAAAAAAAAAAAAACTGTAAAAATAGCAATATTGTATTTATTAATTAAAGATTAATTTTATTAATAAAAATGTACTGAAAGAATGAATGAGGTGTTTAAACACCACTTCCTCTTTAAAAAAAAGGGGAGGAGACCGAAAGAAACTCTGGGTTTACCGAAGAAAACCTGCTCCCGACCAGGTTAGGTTCACAGAGTAAGTTACCATGGTAACTGACTCTGAGTATAAGTTACCTCTCTTTCAGAAACGGGCTTGACTTACTCTGCTTTCTCAGGTTTAACATACCTCCCATTCTGAAACAGAAAACCCAGAGTTTCCCTCATTTCAGGGTTAACATACTCTGAGTTTTCACTTAACCTCCTTTCTGAAACAGGCGCCCCTGGTCTTTTCACGATCGGATAGCTATCCGATCTGAGAAAACGCATGAAGTGGCCAGGTGTAAACAGCCCCAGAAATCATTCTAATATTCTGATTTATTATGAGTGTTGGAAACAGTTCTGCTGCCTAATATATTTGATGAATAAAAGGTTAAAAAGAACTGCATTTATTAAAAAATATATATAATTTCTAATAATATAAATCTTCTTTACTATCACTTTTTTTAAATCAATTTAACACATCCTTGCTGAATAAAAGTATTGATTTATTTAAAAAAAAAAAAAAAAAAATACTGACCTCAAATTACTGACCAGTAGTGTATATTGTTGTTACAAAAGATTTCTATTTTTAAAAAAATTGCTTTTTTTTTTTTTTTTTTTTTACTTTTTATTCATCAAAGTATCCTAAAAAAAGTATCACAGGTTATGAAAACATATTAAGCAGCAGAACTGTTTCCAACTTTGATAATGAATCATCATATTAGAATTATTTCTAAAGGATCATGTGATAGACTGGAGTAATGATCCTGAAAATTCAGCTTTGCATCACAGAAATAAATGATCATTTAAACCAATTATTTTAAATTGTAAAAATATATCACAATATTACTAGTATTTTTGATCAAATAAATGCAGGCTTGATGAGCAGAGGAAACTTCTTTCAAAAACATTAAAAATACTAATACTTATACTTGCCCTGTAATACATGTATTCTTTGTTTTAGATGTTATTAACTTAAATTCTTATGAATAATAAAAATGTTGTAATGTCTATTTGTTATTTATGGCCTGTACGCCTCATTATTGATCTGAGCTTCTACATCTTGAATTCGAATAACATTCGATAAAACATAATTGCTGGATTATTTTGACTATAATAAATAAGCAGATGAAACATAGTAGGCCTATACACTGTTTATCACAGATTACTTTGGACCAAAGTTACCATATTATAATTAATTATTATATAGTTCTATTCATTCATTTTATTTAAATTAGCACTGGTTAAAATGTATAAAGCATGAACAAGATATGAAACAATATTTATTAATAATACACAGTTTAAATATCACAAATATCAAATTGTATTTTCATTTGCGTCCTATGCTGGCTAATTACGACGTTTAACCTGTTATCATAATGAAATTCATGCATTTATTTGCAGTGGTGGAATGTAACCAAGTACAAATACTTCACATTTTTCACGTATCTGTACTTTACTTAAGTAGAATCAATAGTGCATACTTTTGACTTTTACTTCTTTACTTTTTGCAGCAATTATTATACTTTCTACTCCACTACATTTCTACAACGTTTCGTTACATTTTCGGATCAGTTTTTCCCCTGCCAAAACAGGGATTGAAAAAAATCTCCATGTTTTCGGTGCTGATCGCGTTGGTGGCGCTAACAATAAAGCACCTAAAAGCTGTCACAAAGAACCAGCAAAAGTAATGAATATGTCAAATATAGCAAGAAGACATTTTAATTGTTTATTAATAAACAAGTGTTTTCTGTGTCGGCTGCAAAGATGAGGTTGACGATACTGATACGCGATCTTCGCAGTAGTGAACGCGCCAGAGAGAAATGCGCATTTCATACGGATTATAAGCAGAGAGCAGTCGGTTTTCTTTCGTTTTGAATTGTTCTGTTTAAAAGTACACATTTAAAGCTGTCTAAAGATATATTTATCAGGTCTGTGAGGCAAGTAGGATACCTTATAGCCTACGCTGAGTTTCGGTTCATTTATGAGACGAGCTCCAGTTCACTCGCCAGCGCCTACGTGTCGTGATTATCTATTTTCTACTTATTTATTAAATCCTGGCAATTGTTTGATGAAACATTGATTAAAATTGAGATACAATTAATACAAAACGAAATTCAAATTTAAAAAAGGCTTTGTGCTTTCTGTTTGAGGTCTCAGTGAAAGTTTTAAAGCAGTCTTTTAGTGCCTTTCAGAGCGGTCACGTCTGTAACATTGTTTTTTCCTCATAAATGGGAACACGAAAAATAAAATAAAATGAATATGTTATGTTCTGTGGAGAGAGCCAACCCTTCATCCGGTGGGTATTACTTTTGGTTTGCGCAGTGTAATTCACAGAATTACAAAAAAATATTTTTCTACCTAAAAGTTAAATATTGCTTGTGTCCCGTAACGCATGTGTAGCCTAGATTTCCCATTAAATATAAAACGCATACTGATATTTTTCAATATGTATTAAATGCATTTTCTGAGAATTTATATTTCAAGTTTTTACTGCAAATGTCCCGTTTATAACGATGGAATTGCCAAATATTAAATAATTTATCCTCAACTAGTTTTGTGGTGTAGGTCTACGTATTGTATAATGTTAACTTCAAAAAAGGGGTGTGTCGCGATTCTGCCTTCTCCCTTCTCACACCGCGACACAGGTTCGTAGATCTGAGTGTAGCGATTTCGGATTCATATTGTTACAGCCCTAATTATTAGAATATAGACATTAAGAGAATAAATTGTTATGCAAGTACTTTTACTTTTAATACTTAAAGTACATTTAAAATCAGGTACTTTTTACTTTTTACTTAAGTAGGGTTTTCATTGTGGTAGGCTACTTCTACTTTTACTAAAGTAAATATGTCTCTGGTTATTTGTACTTTTACTTAAGTACTGAGATTCAGTACTTCCTCCACCACTGTTTATTTATTTGTCATTTAAACTGATGCAAACAGGGAAAGAGAGTAGAAAACACTTATTATCCTGTCGCCCCCTCTAGTGGACAGCATTAAGTATTACGGCCTTCATTGCTCAGATAACTCAAGTCGATGGATTTTTTGGGAAAGTCTGACCAGTTAGAAGCAAGTTAGACCAGTCTGAGGGTCTGAGCTGAGTTTGGTGAAGCATCAAAGTTCTAGGCGGAGTCAATTTCTCATAATAATAATAACAATTAATCCCAAACCTGGTAATTTTGTCAGTATTTAATTTACGTTCACTGATTCTGGCTTCTCTCTTTTCTGTCTCTTTCTTTTCATGTGAACTGAGCAGGCTACACATGCTTAAATTCAAAAAATATAAACTTTATTTCTATTCAAAATTATTTATAGCCCATAGGCTATATGTCACACACGCCTACCTGCCTTTTGATGTAAATAAAAGACTAGAGTGGTAAATGTTACGGACATATTATCATGGTACAGTTCAGCCTATTATTGATTTTTATTTCCACTTCCCTTTTATCCAAAGAGACGGAACTATTTGCACTGTATTTATCAATGGGAGATATGCTAATATAATCTGTCATATACTGTGGCTCACATTAATGGGGTTGCTTGCAAGTCGCAGCAGCACGAATTACGTGACCAGCAACATATTTCTAAATCAAATAGTGTGTGTAGTTAACAGTGAGTGGTGGTTTCAGACATTATTTCATTAAAGGGCATTTGTCAGTGCCGCACTCGTAGCCTACTGACTCTTATTCTGCCTGACAGAAAGAAAAGCTCACAGCTTACTGAAGGCGGAGCGGTTTGACCAATCAGATGAAAGGGGCGTTTCAGCGCCGCCCACGTGTGCAAATGAAATATCGAACCCATAAACCGACTTGTAAACCATAAACGAAAAATGAAAAATCTAGCCAAAATCTAGCCAAAAAAAACGAATAAACGAGCTGGTTTTCATTTCTCCTTATTCCATTCTAAACAGGAAATGAAATGATCAAAAAGTGCACGGACCCTATGACTAGATGTCGCCTTGGCTACGGCAGTTTGGAATATTCTGGGCTCATCTGATTTTTTTGTACATAGCATAACCTACTTTTGTTATGATTTTAGTATCATAATGATTAATAAATGCACGCACAATTATCATGAACTTGATTTGAACAAATGCCTATCAACTTGTGTGTGCAAAATTCAGAATTAAATGAATGTGCAGCAATTTGTACAAATAGAGAGTCTGTAGGCCTATACTGTTGTAGCCATTAAATAAGCGCATTTATTTTCATATTTGTTCAAATGTTATAATATTATTTTTTTCCCCATGTATGTTGATTTATGAAAAGTGAACAGCACGAGTAAAAGTGAATTTCGTTTTGTATAAATTGTATCTTAATTTTAATACATTTTTCATCAGCCTGTATTTAATAAATAAGATAAATAAGATTTAATAAATAATAATAAAAAAATGATAATCTTGCATTGCACGTTAACTGGAGCGCATCTCATCCTAACTTAACGAAACTCATTGTATGCCTCACACACAGACATGAGAAATACATCAAATACACAAAGCTTGAAATGTCTTTAAACGAAATAATTCAAAACGAAAAGAAAAAGGCTACTCTCTGATTATGTAATCCATTATGTGCATTTCTCTCTATAGGCGCGTTCACTATACGGCGATCGTCAACTTCATCTTTGCAGCCGAGTCGACACTGTCAGAAAACACTAGATTATTAATAAAAATCAATGCACGCGTCACCGGATTTACAAATGCACATCTTGTTGCACCCACACATATTATGTCGAAATAACGAGATATTATGTTGAAATAACATTATTAATAATAATACATATTTTAGAATATTTGATTGAATGCTGAATGTTGCGCTTGTTCAGTTAATAAAATTCAAACTTTAATTGTGATCATTAAAATAATTGAATATGAAATATTTAGTGTCCAAGTTTTGCTAATTAATTTATTTATATATGTAAGGCATTCGTTCCAATCAACTGCCTTAGCCAAGGCCACTGGTCTAGTGTATATATCTATGACTTGATCAGTCAAATGAAATACAATAAACGTATAAATAAATATTACAAATTAAAAACCGATGGGAAATGTGGTCCAATTTTCTAATACTATTATTTGATGACAACAATAGATTTGTAAAACAAAATCCAGCCATTTGTGTTTTTTTGTTTAGTTTTTTTAAAGCAAAAAACCAAGCTGCACCCTTTTTTAAATGTCATCTTTCATTCCGAAAGAGAATAATGAACGGGGCGATGTGCAGATTGTAAATATTTAAAATGATTGAATGATTTGATTGTGTCATTATGATGAAGAAACAAGGCAAAAAATGTCAAAAAAAACCATTTGTGGAAGGCATCCGATGAGTGTCAACCCGGCCAGATCAGCAGGTGCATCAAGGCAACCACGATTAGCCGGTGCACCAGCCAGCAAAGTGATTCAATGGTTCATAGGTGTAGCTCGCAGCCTCATCGCCCTACCCTCCACATCTTAAAGAGTGTACAGGCGGTTATTTATATAGGGCAGATAAGAGCTGTGTTTCTCTTCGACGGTAACTGTAAATTGAATTCAAGCTGCGATTTTTGAAGTTGGATATACTCGCGCGGGCAAATACAGATGTGTTAAACACGATAAGAACACAAATTGTACCTTTATTCGTTAATACAGTCGGTATTTCCCACAATGATTCTGCTTTGCTATTGGCCCACGTCACGATCAGTAAGCGCTGCTATTGGCGGTCACGATTATTAAGTATGAAAATGAAAATTCTGTCAGTAATTCCTCCCCCTCATGTTGTTCCAACCCCTTCGTTCATCTTCGGAACACAAATTAAGATATTTTTGATTAAATGACTAAATTGGACTATATTAACGATGTGTTTAATGAACAAGTTTCAAACCCTTAGAAGCCTGAAGAAGTCTCGTTCCGAACACATCGCGATATTTGGCATCAGTTCACGTGTGTCAGATGTTGGTAAGTAGTAAATACGCTGTCCGAATAATGTGTGATATATAATGTATTTTCTGTTTGTCGATATTAATCAGATTAGCTCACGTTCAGTCACGGCATTATATCTGTCATCTCCGTCCACTGAGGCTTTGCGTTTTATTGCTTTCTAATTCAAAACAGGGTGATTAAGTTACACTGCCTGTCACATGACGTGAGCATAGGCCTAAAGACCTTAAATCAGTTAATCATATTCATATCAGATTAAAAGTAGTACAATTAGTTCCAAAGTTGTATTTGTAGTAGAAGCACAGTACAAACAACACTTACCATGCTTTTACCACATTAACATTAGTTTTACTGTGGTAAGTGTAGTAAAAAGACAGTAATCACAAAACTTACCATGCTTTTACCACACTATTGGTAGTTTTAATGTGATACTTATTGTAAATGCACATTAACCACAACGCTTACCATGCTTTTACCACAGGAATGATGTAAAACAACATAATGATATTTTATTTTCTCTTTTTTCAGCTGAAAAGACCAAAAGGACCTTTCGGACTATTATTGTTTGAGGACAAGTAAACGGAGGAGACAGACAGCTGCAAAGGCAAATATTCGCAATGGTATATACATGTGTTGGTTCGAACCCTAAATCAAACATTTTATCAAGCATTTGTTGTTTCTTAAACCTTTTCTCGCAAAACCCATAGCCCAATCAGTACGAAGATAGTCTGAAAGTCTTAATAATTCACAAGATTTAACAAGTTGTCAAATTCGTACGATACTCGTACATATTTGTATACTCGTACACACACTGTCAGAAAGTTGATATTAATTGCATTGTATTGATTACAATTAGTGATGCACCGATGTGAAAATTGAGGCCGATACCGATATTAATATTGCTGTTATGGCCGATACCGATATTTGCCGATGTCGATATCTCTGTATAGAAAACAAATTTTAATGATTATCAAATAAAGAGCTATTTTCCAAAACACTTTTTTTTTTACTTTAGAAATGACTGATATTGGGCACCTTTACCTGTGTGCAAAATATGTCACATACGACACACATGCATTATACTGCATTGCATATACAGTAATGTGTGCTGGTCAACTTGTCTAAAATTAAGAAACCCTTAGAAAACAGTAAAAAAAACACACACAAAAAACAGGAACATTGTGTAAAATTAAGATAGGCTACTTTATTTATTATTCCAATATCCAAATATCGAGGGCTTGGAACCAGAGGGGCGTAAGTGGCATTTGACAAACTTTACAGGAGAGCCAAAACAAAATTTTGACCACACTTCAATCAACTGTATTTATTAACCTTCAACCACAACATTGCAACCACATACATACTTATATGAGTAAGTTCTTAAGTGAACATATTATGGAATATTAACACGATGAACATATTCTAAAACCTTGCAAAATCTTGAAAATATGGCAAAAACATCAAATACGCCTTTTTGGCACTTTTTGGCACCAAACATTTCCAATTCTTCTAAAGAAAAATAGGGCGTATCTGCTGATCAATGCAGAAATGATTGGTCAAAACATTGGTTAAAAACACTCTAACTTCATAACTTTTCATTTTATTTAAAATACTGTATACATAGTCATTTCATCATTTCAAACTGTTTAACATTTCATTTCTAACCGTTTAATTTCAATTCTCATTTATGAGTTCACATTCATGTCAAACAGTTTAACATTTAATTTCAAACAGTTTAATTTCTCTTGTTTATTACACATTTCACTTTTTAGTTCACTTTAGTTGAACTAAAAAGTTCACTCACTGCCCACTGTCAGAGTGTTATAGAACTCTGCATAACAGTGAGGAATACTCCCATTGGTGCACAGGGTGAGTAGGTCTTTTTTCTTTAAGGCACTGATCACTGGAGGATTTTCATACAATGAGCTGGGGTGTGTGGTTCTGGTGCCTCTGGTGCCTCTTGTTGCCTGTTGTGCCACCGTCAGTTTTCGAAAGGTTGGGGCGGTGAAATCATACTTGAAGAAGATTGTTTTTGGTTCATCTTTCGTGTAGCGGAACCATTTAATCTTCTGCCAATGAACTGATTGTCCCTCCTCATCTTTTGTTCTGTTTTTGAGTATATGGTTGGAGAGGGACTTGAAGTCCAGAAAGTCCTTGTGTTCAAGTTCATGTACACTGTATGGGTCGTTCCTTCTTGCCATTCTCACAAGTGTGTAGTAGCCATCAGTAAATAGAAGTATGGGAGTAAATAGAAATGGGAGTAAATAGAAACTTTTCTTCTTGCAGTTTACACTGCAGCATGCACACTATCACACTCCATGTCTAGTAGCCATCCATGATGGCTACTACACACTTGTGAGAATGGAAAGAAAGAACGACCCATAGTGTACATGAACTTGGACACAAGGACTTTCTGTACTTCAAGTCCCTCTCCAACCACATACTCAAAAACAGAACAAAAGATGAGGAGGGACAATCAGTTCATTGGCAGAAGATTAAATGGTTCCGCTACACGAAAGATGAACCAAAAACAATCTTCTTCAAGTATGATTTCATCGCCCCAACCTTCCGAAAACTGATGGTGGCACAACAGGCAACAAGAGGCACCAGAGGCACCAGAACCACACCCCCCAGCTCATTGTATGAAAATCCTCCAGTGATCAGTGCCTTAAAGAAAAAAGACCTACTCACCCTGTGCACCAATGGGAGTATTCCTCACTGTTATGCAGAGTTCTATACTGTTCGTTGCTCAGACTCGCTCTCCCAGTTTAAAACTAGATTAAAGTCGCATCTCTTCAGCCAGGCATTCATATAATCCTACAGTTCAAACTACAATCCGGCCTGTAGCTCATAAATGCCAGAGGAGAACTGGCCCCCGACTGAGCCTGGGTTCTCCCAAGGTTTTTTTTCTCCATTAGGTCACCTGATGGAGTTTTAGGACACCATTAGGTCACTTGATGGAGTTTTTCGGTTCCTTGCCACTGTTGCCTTTGGCTTGCTCAGTTGGGGATATTTTGGGGATATTTAATTTAATTTTATCAATCAATAAATTCCTCTTGAAACAAACATTGTTGTATTATTTTAATTTAATACTGTGAAGCTGCTTAGATACAATCTGTATTGTGAAAAGCGCTATACAAATAAACTTGACTTGACTTGACTTGACTTGAATCGTATGGTAAATTAACTTATTTATAACTGTCTTAATTTATGTTTCAAGAACAATAGTAATTGCACATAGAGTAAGTCGAGACTTTCTTGTTTTACAGCAGAGAAGGAAGACCAGTCCTTATATCAACGCAAGCTAATCGAATAAGTCCTTTGTTTCGGGTGAGGAAGGAACATCTGGTGCCCAAAGAAGACAGCGAGTCCATTGGTATGTCTTGTATTGAAACAATGCTGTAATATGTAGTACATAATTTGATGTTGACAATTTTACATTGTACAGGTTATCACTTGGTTTTTGACCAAGTGAAGCTCTTGAAACAAGTGACAGGAGAGTATGTAACTTGTCTGGAAAGTATCAGAGTCGCATTTGGCACGCGTGCCTTAGGTTGCCGACCCCTGGTCTAGCCTATAGTCTATGGTACCAATCACGTTAGTGAAGCCTGAGTAACATATACTGTAATCGGCATGGTCATGAATGCATGATCTTCATAAAAAATTATGATAGCCTAAAAAAAAACTGCTTAAAAAAAAAACTGCTTTACAACATTGGGTCTTAAAGGTGCTGTATGTAGCTTTTCTACTAAAACGAATCCTTTTTTTATTGCCTGTGTGTGAAGGGGTTGTAATATCACATTAAAATGATCCACTTTTCGGGTTTTGCTATTACCTCTGAAAGCAAGTATTCTTATGTTTATGTGAAGGTGCCGGGTCGGATTTACCGCGAAATCCAGTGACGTCACCTGCATGCGCGGAGCGCTCCCGAGCCTCTCGCCTCGTCTAGCCTACTGATTTTGCACTCAACAGCGACGACACTGCAACTTATGACATGGACTTATGACTTATGCAACTTATGACATGTCTGATAACACTAAGAAACGACCTGCTCCCAGCACAACACAGACTCCAACACAAACTCCACATATTGATAAAAAAAACAATAAAAAGTTTTTTTCTTTCTGCTGAAGCTCGTATTAAAGGCCAGACGTGAATCGGATGAACTTCGGGTGAAAAAACACGGATCAACATCGGCAGGGCGTTTGAATCATGGAGAGACCTTATCTACAAACCTAGAATGTATACATTTCCTGAAGAAAATGTGAAGTAGTGCTTGCAGTGGCAAAATTCGGCACGGTTGATAGGGTTCCATTCTTATCATGGTACGAGCATGGAGCATTAGTTCAACGTCAAGCTGATAAAAGTAGCCTATTATTGTAACGTTGCAGTGGGAGTTTACCTGAGTTTCTAGCATGTTGTGGGATGCTCTCTCTGGTGTGTTGCGTGACGCGTCTCAGTCTGGCCGGTATCCACAGTGCTCGCTCATAAATTCGAGCACGCGCAAGAGCACGCGCTTGTCAACTTATTGGTTGCAATCTGAAACATCACCGCTAGAGGCAGCTGAAAACTACATACAGCTCCTTTAAGTGGCTTGGAAATGCCACAAAAAAAACCTAAAACTGTTTTTCTAAACCTAAAAGCGCCAGGTAAACTCCGAATGACACGACAGACAGCACTTTCCATCAAGTTCTCCGCATCTCCAATAGTGTAAAGGAAAGAGCCACTCGCAAATAATCTTAAGGCAATGCAAACAGTTTGTGCTGTAGTTAAAGCCCGACTCCGACAAGTGGAAAATAAGTGTGCGTTTCCAACAAATGAATCATGTAAACGACAATCTCACCAGTCACGAGAAAAAATATATGTCTCAGAAAGTGCACTATTGTAACGCAAAATCTCAGTTCTTCGTACCTCAGGGCCCGTTCTTCGTACGCCGCTAACTCAGTTAGCTGGATTTGATTATTGGCGATTTGGCATGATCTGGGATTGTTTGGTTCTTCGACGCTCATCCTGGACTTGCTGTCATAGCAACAGGTGCGCAAGCTTATTTCATGTTAACAGGATTAGATCCCGGCTTCATAAGCGCTGGACTTCCCGTATCAGCTCCGCTTATGAAGCCGCAGTCTAATCCTGTTAACATGAAATAAGCCTGCTCCCGAGCAGGTTTAAGCTTGCGCACCTGGGGCCCGTTCTTCGTACGTCGCTAACTCAGTTAGCTGGATTTGATTATTGGCGATTTGGCATGATCTGGGATTGTTTGGTTCTTCGACGCTCCTCCTGGACTTGCTGTCATAGCAACAGGTGCGCAAGCTTATTTCATGTTAACAGGATTAGATCCCGGCTTCATAAGCGGAGCTGATACTGTACCAGCCATTTGGATTATGGACATACTTAATTTAATGCAGCAACAAATTATTTACAGTGTAGCAAGATGATTTAAAACTCATTTACCTGTAATTAAGGTGTTGCTGTTACTGGTCCCTGGCTTTAGGTCTAAAGGCCTATTTATACTTCTGCGTCGAACTTACGCCGTAGCTACGTCGTAGGCTGTGCTTAGCGCGCGTACCCTTTGGCGTACCCTGATGCGCACCTCTCCAAAAATGTAACAACGCGTCAATTCTACGCGGACGCAAGCGCTGTGATTGGTCTGCTAGAACCCCTCCCTCGGGTTTCACATGGTCCCTCTGCATGAGTAATTGCGCGTCAACGCGGACAACGACGCAGAAGTATAAATTAAAACCAACGCGTTGCCTACAGCGTAGAGGCTCCGGCGTAGGTCCGACGCAGAAGTATAAATAGGCCTTAAGGAAGAGCTGCCCCCAGGAATGCCCTCCACAATGGGTCGGTTCTCATTTAGCCCAAGGGCCAGCTCTTCTGCCGGGGTATAACGTGGGGGTGCAGGACCACCACCTGTTTTTTTCTGCTCCGCCTTTTCCTTGGTTGCAGATAACCATAAACAGACAAACACATCATTTAAAATGTCTTTGCTAAAAGAGACTAATCAGTAGAAGTAGAAAAGATTACCAGTTTGAAGAATATTCTTGTACTTCACTTTTACTTGTTCCCATGTTCTAGTGGGTCCTGAGGTGGCTCTGACATTAAGCAATTATGAAATTATTAAAATACAAGAATATATACTGTAATAAGTGATATAACCATAACATGGAACACTTACGCATTTAATTTGTCTGTTACTTTTTGCCAGCCCTCTCTCCTGGCTTTTGCACACTTTGATTCCCAGTGTTCCCTGGCGTTTTAATTATATTTTTCAAACTCTGCATACCCTTCCAGTAAAAATTCCTGCTCTGCTGCGTTGAAAAACTGAGCGCGCTCTTTGGCCATGGTGAGCAGCCAATAGCAGCGTTGCTGATCAATGTTTCTACTATCGATACATATCCCCTTTTAAACCAGCGCGTGAACGCGCAATTATCTCACTAACTCAATCCAGCTATACTAATCATATCCGGCAGGTGTGTTCGAAGAACCAAATTAGTCAGATCATGATTAGCACGATGATATCATCTTGGATGTCTCGTTTGATCTCAGATGTTTTAAGCAACGTACGAAGAACGGGCCCCAGTTGCTATGACAGCAAGTCCAGGATGAGCGTCGAAGACCCAAACAATCCAAGATCATGCCAAATCGCCAACAATCAAATCCAGCTAACTGAGTTCTTCGACGCTCATCCTGGACTTGCTGTCATAGCAACTGGGGCCCGTTCTTCGTACGTTGCTTGAAACATCCAAGATCAAATTATGAGACATCCAAGGTGATATCATCGGCCTAATCATGATCTGACTAATTCGTTTCTTCGAACACACCTGCCAGTTATGATTAGTATAGCTGGATTGAGTTATCTGAGATAACTGCGCGTTCATGCGCTGGTTTAAAAGGGGATATGTATCGATAGTAGAAACATTGATCAGCAACGCTGCTATTGGCTGCTCACCATGGCCAAAGAGCGCGCACAGTTTTTCTCCGCAGCAGAGCAAGAGTTATTGAAGGTTATGCAGAATATGAAACCTTAATTAAAACGCCAGGGAACACCTCAAAGTGTGCAAAAGCCAGGAGAGAGGGCTGGCAAAAAGTAGCAGACAAATGAAATGCGTAAGTGTTCCATGTTATGGTTATATCACTTATTACAGTGTATATTCTTGTATTTTAATCATTTCATAATTGCTTAATGTCAGAGCCACCTCAGGACCCCCTAGAACAGTGTTCTTCAACCCTGCTCCTGGAGGACCCCCAACACTGCACGTTTTCTTTGTCTCCCTAATCAAACACACCTGATTCAACTCATCAGCTCATTAACCCATGTGATAATGAGTTGATGAATTGAATCCGGTGTGTTTGATTAGGGAGACAAAGAAAACCAGCAGTGTTGGGGGTCCTCCGGGAGCAGGGTTGAAGAACACTGCACTAGAACATGGGAACAAGTAAAAGGGAAGTACAAGAATATTCTTCAAAATGGTAATCTTTTCTACTTCTACTGTTCTTTGTCTCTTTTACAAAAGAAAAGCACCGTTAAATGTGTTTGTCTGTTTATAACAGCAACCAAGAAAAAGGCTGAGCTGAAAAAAAAAAAAACAGGTGGTGGTCCTGCTCCCTCACATTATACCACATTATACCCCAGCAGTAGAGCTGGCCCTGGGGTTAAATGTGAACCGACCCATTGTGGAGGGCATCCCTGGGGGCAGCTCTTCCTCAGACCAACAGCCAGGAACCAGTAGCAGCAACACCTTCATTACTGGTAAATGAGCTTTAAATGATCTTGCTACACTGTAAAATATATCTTTTTTTTTTGCCGCATTAAATTAAGTAGGCCTATATAATCCAAATGGCTGGTACAGTAATTTCAGCTGTTAAATATTGAGTAGTGATCAATTGCTTTGACTTGTGAAGGTGAAAACTGCTGAACTTAATGTAAGAATATTTTGCCATGAGTTACTGATCACATTTGTTCATATAGTGTAGTTCATTGTAATGCCATTGTGTTTCCTCTTTTGTGCAGTTTTACATAATACACCAACACTTGTACCTGTTCCCAAGAAAGTAGTGGCTGAAATGTGTGCAGTAAGTGGACTTTTTCTAACTTTACATCAAAAGGGAAGAAAGTGCAACACTTTGTAATGCCCATTTGTTTCCATTGCACAGGACAGTGAAGAAACCCTCTCAGATGACTGTCCTTTGGAGGAAGTACTTGTAAGTGCATAAATAACTTTACTTCATTTATAGTAACTTGTGTACATATTATTTCTGACTGCAATATGAGTTGCAGGAGGAAAGGCCTACTGCACAAAGTGATACAGAGGTGGGCAGTGTAGTAACCTACTTGTACTTTTTATTTTTGTTGCATGAGGCTTGTGTTGACAGTTCTTTTTTATTTATTTTTATTTTTTTATTCTTTTTATCCAAACATGGCACAGGGTGATATCCGTATATAAACGGAATCTACAACAGAAAATTTAGTATTTTGACCTGAAAAAACAGAAAAATGAAGGGGAGAAATAGAACTTGACACCTTAAAGAAGAAAAAACTGGCACTAGAGATTGAGTTGCTTCAAAAGGAACTTCAGAGTAAGTGCTAAATACACTATTTCACACAGAGTACTATTGCTGACCTTGGATAACAATATATCTTATTGCAGGCAAAAGATGACCATCATTGGCTTTTTTTGACAAAGAATAATTGAAATAAAACTCAAGGAACTAAGCATGTTGTCTTGTCTTCTATTCATTTAATGAAGGTTTTTGTTTTGAAAAAAAATAAATAAAAAATGGTGTTCCACAATTCTGTCCCGTGCAGCTCTGCCACTAGGTTGGTCCAAGTGCACTGGCTGGAGGTCATCATCAGGCTGCACCTCCACCACAGGGGTCCTCTCCTTTCTGATGGTGGCACTATTGTGGAGTATGGCACATGCAACAATAATGTCACAGGCCCTGTCAGGTGCAACCCTCAGACACTGAAATCGTTCCTTTAGTTGCCCAAAGGTCATTTCAATGCGTGCCCTTGTCCTGGCTAGAGCTGCATTGAAACGGGTTTGGGTCAGGGAATGGCGTCATGAAATACTGCCTGCAGGTATAGCCCCTGTCACCAAGCAGGATCCCGTCGTAAGCACCTGGAAAAATGCAGTTTTGTTAGGCTCAGAATAAATGTATGTAATACAGTGAGCTTGATATTAAATATTTCCTTACCACGTTCAAATAATGTGCATAAATGTGACTCTCTGAAAATCCTGGAGTCATGCACAGAACCAGGCCATTTTGCTTCCACATTTGTGATGTAGGACATGGAGTCACACACCATCTAAGATATTTTTAATCAGTCAACTGCATACTTTTTGATTACATTACTTTTTGTATTATTTGATATATTCTGGACTCGCTTCTCCAAGGTAAATGGTGAATTGTTTGATGTCAGGCTGCATGCTCAGAAAGCGGCAGTGGATTGTGCAGCGTGAGACCACCTTCAGCGACAGGTTCTTGTCGTAAAAACGGACAAGACATGGCTGCGAAAGACTTCCCGTATCACCTCCGCTTATAAAGCCGGGATCTAATCCTGTTAACATAAAATAAGCCTGCTCCCGAGCAGGTTTAAGCTTGGGCACCTGTTGCTATGACAGCAAGTCCAGGATGAGCGTCGAAGAACCAAACAATCCAAGATCATGCCAAATCTCCAACAATCAAATCCAGCTAACTGAGTTAGCGACGTACGAAGAACGGGCCCCTGGGGCCTGTTTCAGAAAGGAGGTTCAACTGAGTTGACTTACCCTGAGATGGGAAACTCTGAGTTTTCGGTTACAGAACAGCGGAAATTAGTTAGTTCAATCAACTCTGAGTTGACTGACTCTGAGTTAAGCGCGTGCACCACCACTATAAAAAGCCATTATCAATGGAGTGCAGATATTATGAGTCACCATGGTAACAGCGCCAGACAAAAAGAGGTCTGCATATTTCTCACCAGCTTCTGCAAGCGTAAGAAGACATATTATTATTTTTTAAATATCGGCTGCAGCAGCGAAGGACAACTAGAGTTAGCTAGGGAGAAAATAGTTGCTCGAGTCAATGCGTATGTTTACATTTTAATTAGTTATACAGTGTTGGGTGTAATTAATTACCAAGTCATCTAAATACTGTCATTTAATTAAAGGGATTACTCTTAATTCTTCTGTAATTTGAAGTAAAATCTGATGTAATTGCATTAGACTATAGAACAATTCTGTATATTTAACATACATTTTTAAAAGGTATATTTTTTATGTAACCTTCTCCCTCTACACACTTTGGTCAATTCAAGAATAATCCATGCAATTGTATATTGTTTATTTGAAAGCATTAAAGGTGCAGTTTCTTGTCTCTCCTTGTATTGTTCAAGTGGTTGAGGTTGATATGGGATTTATTAATAAGTAGACCAATACTTTCTAAAGATAGTCATTATTACATGAATCTAATTACACGGTTGAAGATGTCATTTGTAGTTAGTAATTAATAACTATTTTAGAGTAACTTACCCAACTGTTATAATATCAGAGGTGAAACTGGAAGAACAGTATGTTATTCAACCTAATTTTAATTTTCATGGGTGCAATCCTGCAGGTATTAAAAGAACATGGCAGCAGCTGAAAATTAAATATAAGAACATAATTCAATCAGGTAAGGTTTGAGCATATCATGGGTGTAGGGCTACCTGAATTTACAAATATTTGACATATTAAATAACTAAATAGCATCCCAGTGTCTAGCAGTGCAGCAGCATTTTTGGCTGGGGGAATTCCTGGAGGGACTTCAGAGCCAGTCATTCCCGAAGATCCAAGGGCCTTCATAAAATGTAAGAGGTTTACATATGTGTTATTTCTTATATAGGCTATTTTTGATATTTCCATTTATTTTACTTTGGGTTGGGTTTTTTGTTGGTCCCAACAGATTCCGATGGTAATATCTGTCTTTTGGAGCCTCCTGTCCCAACAAAACCTGCAGGCAGTTGTAAGTAGCCTACTCAATACACCAGAAATTATGACAAATCGTGTTATAAAGTGTACTCATCTTCACAGGACGATGGGGATAATGTTATGTGTCACATCAAACAATCTACACATTCAGATTTTTTCACATTTTTATGTGGAGTAGAATCTAAGTTTAAAGCTAAGTATAAATGGGTAGTCTTATCTCTCCCCCCCGCCCCCAAAGTGGAAGAACAGCAGGAGGACGGTCCATCAACTTCTGTTGCACAGATGAACAGAGTTCAGTGATTTTCAGTAAATGCCACAGTTTAATTCTGTAGAATTTGTTTAGAACTACATTATGTAACTCTAATCTACTACTGTATATTCAGTTGCCAGTTAAGGAGTTAATAGACTTCATCTTATTTAAAAAATTGAAAAAAAAAAAAAAAACAGTAAAAATAGCAATATTGTATTTATTAATTAAAGATTAATTTTATTAATAAAAATGTACTGAAAGAATGAATGAGGTGTTTAAACACCACTTCCTCTTTAAAAAAGGGGAGGAGACCGAAAGAAACTCTGGGTTTACCGAAGAAAACCTGCTCCCGGCCAGGTTAGGTTCACAGAGTAAGTTACCATGGTAACTGACTCTGAGTATAAGTTACCTCTCTTTCAGAAACGGGCTTGACTTACTCTGCTTTCTCAGGTTTAACATACCTCCCATTCTGAAACAGAAAACCCAGAGTTTCCCTCATTTCAGGGTTAACATACTCTGAGTTTTCACTTAACCTCCTTTCTGAAACAGGCGCCCCTGGTCTTTTCACGATCGGATAGCTATCCGATCTGAGAAAACGCATGAAGTGGCCAGGTGTAAACAGCCCCAGAAATCATTCTAATATTCTGATTTATTATGAGTGTTGGAAACAGTTCTGCTGCCTAATATATTTGATGAATAAAAGGTTAAAAAGAACTGCATTTATTAAAAAAAATATATAATTTCTAATAATATAAATCTTCTTTACTATCACTTTTTTTTAAATCAATTTAACACATCCTTGCTGAATAAAAGTATTGATTTATTTTAAAAAAATAAAAATTAAATACTGACCTCAAATTACTGACCAGTAGTGTATATTGTTGTTACAAAAGATTTCTATTTTTAAAAAAATTGCTTTTTTTTTCTTTTTTTTACTTTTTATTCATCAAAGTATCCTAAAAAAAGTATCACAGGTTATGAAAACATATTAAGCAGCAGAACTGTTTCCAACTTTGATAATGAATCATCATATTAGAATTATTTCTAAAGGATCATGTGATAGACTGGAGTAATGATCCTGAAAATTCAGCTTTGCATCACAGAAATAAATGATCATTTAAACCAATTATTTTAAATTGTAAAAATATATCACAATATTACTAGTATTTTTGATCAAATAAATGCAGGCTTGATGAGCAGAGGAAACTTCTTTCAAAAACATTAAAAATACTAATACTTATACTTGCCCTGTAATACATGTATTCTTTGTTTTAGATGTTATTAACTTAAATTCTTATGAATAATAAAAATGTTGTAATGTCTATTTGTTATTTATGGCCTGTACGCCTCATTATTGATCTGAGCTTCTACATCTTGAATTCAAATAACATTCGATAAAACATAATTGCTGGATTATTTTGACTATAATAAATAAGCAGATGAAACATAGTAGGCCTATACACTGTTTATCACAGATTACTTTGGACCAAAGTTACCATATTATAATTAATTATTATATAGTTCTATTCATTCATTTTATTTAAATTAGCACTGGTTAAAATGTATAAAGCATGAACAAGATATGAAACAATATTTATTAATAATACACAGTTTAAATATCACAAATATCAAATTGTATTTTCATTTGCGTCCTATGCTGGCTAATTACGACGTTTAACCTGTTATCATAATGAAATTCATGCATTTATTTGCAGTGGTGGAATGTAACCAAGTACAAATACTTCGTTACTTTACTTAAGTACATTTTTCACGTATCTGTACTTTACTTAAGTAGAATCAATAGTGCATACTTTTGACTTTTACTTCGTTACTTTTTGCAGCAATTATTATACTTTCTACTCCACTACATTTCTACAACGTTTCGTTACATTTTCGGATCAGTTTTTCCCCTGCCAAAACAGGGATTGAAAAAAATCTCCATGTTTTCGGTGCTGATCGCGTTGGTGGCGCTAACAATAAAGCACCTAAAAGCTGTCACAAAGAACCAGCAAAAGTAATGAATATGTCAAATATAGCAAGAAGACATTTTAATTGTTTATTAATAAACAAGTGTTTTCTGTGTCGGCTGCAAAGATGAGGTTGACGATACTGATACGCGATCTTCGCAGTAGTGAACGCGCCAGAGAGAAATGCGCATTTCATACGGATTATAAGCAGAGAGCAGTCGGTTTTCTTTCGTTTTGAATTGTTCTGTTTAAAAGTACACATTTAAAGCTGTCTAAAGATATATTTATCAGGTCTGTGAGGCAAGTAGGATACCTTATAGCCTACGCTGAGTTTCGGTTCATTTATGAGACGAGCTCCAGTTCACTCGCCAGCGCCTACGTGTCGTGATTATCTATTTTCTACTTATTTATTAAATCCTGGCAATTGTTTGATGAAACATTGATTAAAATTGAGATACAATTAATACAAAACGAAATTCAAATTTAAAAAAGGCTTTGTGCTTTCTGTTTGAGGTCTCAGTGAAAGTTTTAAAGCAGTCTTTTAGTGCCTGTCAGAGCGGTCACGTCTGTAACATTGTTTTTTCCTCATAAATGGGAACACGAAAAATAAAATAAAATGAATATGTTATGTTCTGTGGAGAGAGCCAACCCTTCATCCGGTGGGTATTACTTTTGGTTTGCGCAGTGTAATTCACAGAATTACAAAAAAATATTTTTCTACCTAAAAGTTAAATATTGTTTGTGTCCCGTAACGCATGTGTAGCCTAGATTTCCCATTAAATATAAAACGCATACTGATATTTTTCAATATGTATTAAATGCATTTTCTGAGAATTTATATTTCAAGTTTTTACTGCAAATGTCCCGTTTATAACGATGGAATTGCCAAATATTAAATAATTTATCCTCAACTAGTTTTGTGGTGTAGGTCTACGTATTGTATAATGTTAACTTCAAAAAAGGGGTGTGTCGCGATTCTGCCTTCTCCCTTCTCACACCGCGACACAGGTTCGTAGATCTGAGTGTAGCGATTTCGGATTCATATTGTTACAGCCCTAATTATTAGAATATAGACATTAAGAGAATAAATTGTTATGCAAGTACTTTTACTTTTAATACTTAAAGTACATTTAAAATCAGGTACTTTTTACTTTTTACTTAAGTAGGGTTTTCATTGTGGTAGGCTACTTCTACTTTTACTAAAGTAAATATGTCTGGTTATTTGTACTTTTACTTAAGTACTGAGATTCAGTACTTCCTCCACCACTGTTTATTTATTTGTCATTTAAACTGATGCAAACAGGGAAAGAGAGTAGAAAACACTTATTATCCTGTCGCCCCCTCTAGTGGACAGCATTAAGTATTACGGCCTTCATTGCTCAGATAACTCAAGTCGATGGATTTTTTGGGAAAGTCTGACCAGTTAGAAGCAAGTTAGACCAGTCTGAGCTGAGTTTGGTGAAGCATCAAAGTTCTAGGCGGAGTCAATTTCTCATAATAATAATAACAATTAATCCCAAACCTGGTAATTTTGTCAGTATTTAATTTACGTTCACTGATTCTGGCTTCTCTCTTTTCTGTCTCTTTCTTTTCATGTGAACTGAGCAGGCTACACATGCTTAAATTCAAAAAATATAAACTTTATTTCTATTCAAAATTATTTATAGCCCATAGGCTATATGTCACACACGCCTACCTGCCTTTTGATGTAAATAAAAGACTAGAGTGGTAAATGTTACGGACATATTATCATGGTACAGTTCAGCCTATTATTGATTTTTATTTCCACTTCCCTTTTATCCAAAGAGACGGAACTATTTGCACTGTATTTATCAATGGGAGATATGCTAATATAATCTGTCATATACTGTGGCTCACATTAATGGGGTTGCTTGCAAGTCGCAGCAGCACGAATTACTTGACCAGCAACATATTTCTAAATCAAATAGTGTGTGTAGTTAACAGTGAGTGGTGGTTTCAGACATTATTTCATTAAAGGGCATTTGTCAGTGCCGCACTCGTAGCCTACTGACTCTTATTCTGCCTGACAGAAAGAAAAGCTCACAGCTTACTGAAGGCGGAGCGGTTTGACCAATCAGATGAAAGGGGCGTTTCAGCGCCGCCCACGTGTGCAAATGAAATATCGAACCCATAAACCGACTTGTAAACCATAAACGAAAAATGAAAAATCTAGCCAAAATCTAGCCAAAAAAAACGAATAAACGAGCTGGTTTTCATTTCTCCTTATTCCATTCTAAACAGGAAATGAAATGATCAAAAAGTGCACGGACCCTATGACTAGATGTCGCCTTGGCTACGGCAGTTTGGAATATTCTGGGCTCATCTGATTTTTTTGTACATAGCATAACCTACTTTGTTATGATTTTAGTATCATAATGATTAATAAATGCACGCACAATTATCATGAACTTGATTTGAACAAATGCCTATCAACTTGTGTGTGCAAAATTCAGAATTAAATGAATGTGCAGCAATTTGTACAAATAGAGAGTCTGTAGGCCTATACTGTTGTAGCCATTAAATAAGCGCATTTATTTTCATATTTGTTCAAATGTTATAATGTTATTTTTTTCCCCATGTATGTTGATTTATGAAAAGTGAACAGCACGAGTAAAAGTGAATTTCGTTTTGTATAAATTGTATCTTAATTTTAATACATTTTTCATCAGCCTGTATTTAATAAATAAGATAAATAAGATTTAATAAATAATAATAAAAAAATGATAATCTTGCATTGCACGTTAACTGGAGCGCATCTCATCCTAACTTAACGAAACTCATTGTATGCCTCACACACAGACATGAGAAATACATCAAATACACAAAGCTTGAAATGTCTTTAAACGAAATAATTCAAAACGAAAAGAAAAAGGCTACTCTCTGATTATGTAATCCATTATGTGCATTTCTCTCTATAGGCGCGTTCACTATACGGCGATCGTCAACTTCATCTTTGCAGCCGAGTCGACACTGTCAGAAAACACTAGATTATAAAAAAAAAATCAATGCACGCGTCACCGGATTTACAAATGCACATCTTGTTGCACCCACACATATTATGTTGAAATAACGAGATATTATGTTGAAATAACATTATTAATAATAATACATATTTTAGAATATTTGATTGAATGCTGAATGTTGCGCTTGTTCAGTTAATAAAATTCAAACTTTAATTGTGATCATTAAAATAATTGAATATGAAATATTTAGTGGCCAAGTTTTGCTAATTAATTTATTTATATATGTAAGGCATTCGTTCCAATCAACTGCCTTAGCCAAGGCCACTGGTCTAGTGTATATATCTATGACTTGATCAGTCAAATGAAATACAATAAACGTATAAATAAATATTACAAATTAAAAACCGATCGGAAATGTGGTCCAATTTTCTAATACTATTATTTGATGACAACAATAGATTTGTAAAACAAAATCCAGCCATTTGTGTTTTTTTGTTTCGTTTTTTTAAAGCAAAAAACCAAGCTGCACCCTTTTTTAAATGTCATCTTTCATTCCGAAAGAGAATAATGAACGGGGCGATGTACAGATTGTAAATATTTAAAATGATTGAATGATTTGATTGTGTCATTATGATGAAGAAACAAGGCAAAAAATGTCAAAAAAACCATTTGTGGAAGGCATCCGATGAGTGTCAACCCGGCCAGATCAGCAAGTGCATCAAGGCAACCACGATTAACCGGTGCACCAGCCAGCAAAGTGATTCAATGGTTCATAGGTGTAGCTCGCAGCCTCATCGCCCTACCCTCCACATCTTAAAGAGTGTACAGGCGGTTATTTATATAGGGCAGATAAGAGCTGTGTTTCTCTTCGACGGTAACTGTAAATTGAATTCAAGCTGCGATTTTTGAAGTTGGATATACTCGCGCGGGCAAATACAGATGTGTTAAACACGATAAGAACACAAATTGTACCTTTATTCGTTAATACAGTCGGTATTTCCCACAATGATTCTGCTTTGCTATTGGCCCACGTCACGATCAGTAAGCGCTGCTATTGGCGGTCACGATTATTAAGTATGAAAATGAAAATTCTGTCAGTAATTCCTCACCCTCATGTTGTTCCAACCCCTTCGTTCATCTTCGGAACACAAATTAAGATATTTTTGATTAAATGACTAAATTGGACTATATTAACGATGTGTTTAATGAACTTTTCTGGGCCAGCAAGTTTCAAAGCCTTAGAAGCCTGAAGAAGTCTCGTTCCGAACACATCGCGATATTTGGCATCAGTTCACGTGTGTCAGATGTTGGTAAGTAGTAAATACGCTGTCCGAATAATGTGTGATATATAATGTATTTTCTGTTTGTCGATATTAATCAGATTAGCTCACGTTCAGTCACGGCATTATATCTGTCATCTCCACTGAGGCTTTGCGTTTTATTGCTTTCTAATTCAAAACAGGGTGATTAAGTTACACTGCCTGTCACATGACGTGAGCATAGGCCTAAAGACCTTAAATCAGTTAATCATATTCATATCAGATTAAAAGTAGTACAATTAGTTCCAAAGTTGTATTTGTAGTAGAAGCACAGTACAAACAACACTTACCATGCTTTTACCACATTAACATTAGTTTTACTGTGGTAAGTGTAGTAAAAAGACAGTAATCACAAAACTTACCATGCTTTTACCACACTATTGGTAGTTTTAATGTGATACTTATTGTAAATGCACATTAACCACAACGCTTACCATGCTTTTACCACAGGAATGATGTAAAACAACATAATGATATTTTATTTTCTCTTTTTTCAGCTGAAAAGACCAAAAGGACCTTTCGGACTATTATTGTTTGGAGGACAAGTAAACGGAGGAGACAGACAGCTGCAAAGGCAAATATTCGCAATGGTATATACATGTGTTGGTTCGAACCCTAAATCAAACATTTTATCAAGCATTTGTTGTTTCTTAAACCTTTTCTCGCAAAACCCATAGCCCAATCAGTACGAAGATAGTCTGAAAGTCTTAATAATTCACAAGATTTTACAAGTTGTCAAATTCGTACGATACTCGTACATATTTGTATACTCGTACACACACTGTCAGAAAGTTGATATTAATTGCATTGTATTGATTACAATTAGTGATGCACCGATGTGAAAATTGAGGCCGATACCGATAACCGATATTAATATTGCTGTTATGGCCGATACCGATATTTGCCGATGTCGATATCTCTGTATAGAAAACAAATTTGAATGATTATCAAATAAAGAGCTATTTTCCAAAACACTTTTTTTTTACTTTAGAAATGACTGATATTGGGCACCTTTACCTGTGTGCAAAATATGTCACATACGACACACATGCATTATACTGCATTGCATATACAGTAATGTGTGCTGGTCAACTTGTCTAAAATTAAGAAACCCTTAGAAAACAGTAAAAAAAAAAAAAACACACAAAAAACAGGAACATTGTGTAAAATTAAGATAGGCTACTTTATTTATTATTCCAATATCCAAATATCGAGGGCTTGGAACCAGAGGGGCGTAAGTGGCATTTGACAAACTTTACAGGAGAGCCAAAACAAAATTTTGACCACACTTCAATCAACTGTATTTATTAACCTTCAACCACAACATTGCAACCACATACATACTTATATGAGTAAGTTCTTAAGTGAACATATTATGGAATATTAACACGATGAACATATTCTAAAACCTTGCAAAATCTTGAAAATATGGCAAAAACATCAAATACGCCTTTTTGGCACTTTTTGGCACCAAACATTTCCAATTCTTCTAAAGAAAAATAGGGCGTATCTGCTGATCAATGCAGAAATGATTGGTCAAAACATTGGTTAAAAACACTCTAACTTCATAACTTTTCATTTTATTTAAAATACTGTATACATAGTCATTTCATCATTTCAAACTGTTTAACATTTCATTTCTAACCGTTTAATTTCAATTCTCATTTATGAGTTCACATTCATGTCAAACAGTTTAACATTTAATTTCAAACAGTTTAATTTCTCTTGTTTATTACACATTTCACTTTTTAGTTCACTTTAGTTGAACTAAAAAGTTCACTCACTGCCCACTGTCAGAGTGTTATAGAACTCTGCATAACAGTGAGGAATACTCCCATTGGTGCACAGGGTGAGTAGGTCTTTTTTCTTTAAGGCACTGATCACTGGAGGATTTTCATACAATGAGCTGGGGTGTGTGGTTCTGGTGCCTCTGGTGCCTCTTGTTGCCTGTTGTGCCACCGTCAGTTTTCGGAAGGTTGGGGCGGTGAAATCATACTTGAAGAAGATTGTTTTTGGTTCATCTTTCGTGTAGCGGAACCATTTAATCTTCTGCCAATGAACTGATTGTCCCTCCTCATCTTTTGTTCTGTTTTTGAGTATGTGGTTGGAGAGGGACTTGAAGTCCAGAAAGTCCTTGTGTTCAAGTTCATGTACACTGTATGGGTCGTTCCTTCTTGCCATTCTCACAAGTGTGTAGTAGCCATCAGTAAATAGAAGTATGGGAGTAAATAGAAATGGGAGTAAATAGAAACTTTTCTTCTTGCAGTTTCCACTGCAGCATGCACACTATCACACTCCATGTCTAGTAGCCATCCATGATGGCTACTACACACTTGTGAGAATGGAAAGAAAGAACGACCCATAGTGTACATGAACTTGGACACAAGGACTTTCTGTACTTCAAGTCCCTCTCCAACCACATACTCAAAAACAGAACAAAAGATGAGGAGGGACAATCAGTTCATTGGCAGAAGATTAAATGGTTCCGCTACACGAAAGATGAACCAAAAACAATCTTCTTCAAGTATGATTTCACCGCCCCAACCTTCCGAAAACTGACGGTGGCACAACAGGCAACAAGAGGCACCAGAGGCACCAGAACCACACCCCCCAGCTCATTGTATGAAAATCCTCCAGTGATCAGTGCCTTAAAGAAAAAAGACCTACTCACCCTGTGCACCAATGGGAGTATTCCTCACTGTTATGCAGAGTTCTATACTGTTCGTTGCTCAGACTCGCTCTCCCAGTTTAAAACTAGATTAAAGTCGCATCTCTTCAGCCAGGCATTCATATAATCCTACAGTTCAAACTACAATCCGGCCTGTAGCTCATAAATGCCAGAGGAGAACTGGCCCCCGACTGAGCCTGGGTTCTCCCAAGGTTTTTTTTCTCCATTAGGTCACCTGATGGAGTTTTAGGACACCATTAGGTCACTTGATGGAGTTTTTCGGTTCCTTGCCACTGTTGCCTTTGGCTTGCTCAGTTGGGGATATTTTGGGGATATTTAATTTAATTTTATCAATCAATAAATTCCTCTTGAAACAAACATTGTTGTATTATTTTAATTTAATACTGTGAAGCTGCTTAGATACAATCTGTATTGTGAAAAGCGCTATACAAATAAACTTGACTTGACTTGACTTGAATCGTATGGTAAATTAACTTATTTATAACTGTCTTAATTTATGTTTCAAGAACAATAGTAATTGCACATAGAGTAAGTCGAGACTTTCTTGTTTTACAGCAGAGAAGGAAGACCAGTCCTTATATCAACGCAAGCTAATCGAATAAGTCCTTTGTTTCGGGTGAGGAAGGAACATCTGGTGCCCAAAGAAGACAGAAAGCTGAGCGAGTCCATTGGTATGTCTTGTATTGAAACAATGCTGTAATATGTAGTACATAATTTGATGTTGACAATTTTACATTGTACAGGTTATCACTTGGTTTTTGACCAAGTGAAGCTCTTGAAACAAGTGACAGGAGAGTATGTAACTTGTCTGGAAAGTATCAGAGTCGCATTTGGCACGCGTGCCTTAGGTTGCCGACCCCTGGTCTAGCCTATAGTCTATGGTACCAATCACGTTAGTGAAGCCTGAGTAACATATACTGTAATCGGCATGGTCATGAATGCATGATCTTCATAAAAAATTATGATAGCCTAAAAAAAAACTGCTTAAAAAAAAAACTGCTTTACAACATTGGGTCTTAAAGGTGCTGTATGTAGCTTTTCTACTAAAACGAATCCTTTTTTTATTGCCTGTGTGTGAAGGGGTTGTAATATCACATTAAAATGATCCACTTTTCGGGTTTTGCTATTACCTCTGAAAGCAAGTATTCTTATGTTTATGTGAAGGTGCCGGGTCGGATTTACCGCGAAATCCAGTGACGTCACCTGCATGCGCGGAGCGCTCCCGAGCCTCTCGCCTCGTCTAGCCTACTGATTTTGCACTCAACAGCGACGACACTGCAACTTATGACATGGACTTATGACTTATGCAACTTATGACATGTCTGATAACACTAAGAAACGACCTGCTCCCAGCACAACACAGACTCCAACACAAACTCCACATATTGATAAAAAAAACAATAAAACGTTTTTTTCTTTCTGCTGAAGCTCGTATTAAAGGCCAGACGTGAATCGGATGAACTTCGGGTGAAAAAACACGGATCAACATCGGCAGGGCGTTTGAATCATGGAGAGACCTTATCTACAAACCTAGAATGTATACATTTCCTGAAGAAAATGTGAAGTAGTGCTTGCAGTGGCAAAATTCGGCACGGTTGATAGGGTTCCATTCTTATCATGGTACGAGCATGGAGCATTAGTTCAACGTCAAGCTGATAAAAGTAGCCTATTATTGTAACGTTGCAGTGGGAGTTTACCTGAGTTTCTAGCATGTTGTGGGATGCTCTCTCTGGTGTGTTGCGTGACGCGTCTCAGTCTGGCCGGTATCCACAGTGCTCGCTCATAAATTCGAGCACGCGCAAGAGCACGCGCTTGTCAACTTATTGGTTGCAATCTGAAACATCACCGCTAGAGGCAGCTGAAAACTACATACAGCTCCTTTAAGTGGCTTGGAAATGCCACAAAAAAAAACTAAAACTGTTTTTCTAAACCTAAAAGCGCCAGGTAAACTCCGAATGACACGACAGACAGCACTTTCCATCAAGTTCTCCGCATCTCCAATAGTGTAAAGGAAAGAGCCACTCGCAAATAATCTTAAGGCAATGCAAACAGTTTGTGCTGTAGTTAAAGCCCGACTCCGACAAGTCGAAAATAAGTGTGCGTTTCCAACAAATTAATCATGTAAACGACAATCTCACCAGTCACGAGAAAAAATATATGTCTCAGAAAGTGCACTATTGTAACGCAAAATCTCAGTTCTTCGTACCTCAGGGCCCGTTCTTCGTACGCCGCTAACTCAGTTAGCTGGATTTGATTATTGGCGATTTGGCATGATCTGGGATTGTTTGGTTCTTCGACGCTCATCCTGGACTTGCTGTCATAGCAACAGGTGCGCAAGCTTATTTCATGTTAACAGGATTAGATCCCGGCTTCATAAGCGCTGGACTTCCCGTATCAGCTCCGCTTATGAAGCCGCAGTCTAATCCTGTTAACATGAAATAAGCCTGCTCCCGAGCAGGTTTAAGCTTGCGCACCTGGGGCCCGTTCTTCGTACGTCGCTAACTCAGTTAGCTGGATTTGATTATTGGCGATTTGGCATGATCTGGGATTGTTTGGTTCTTCGACGCTCCTCCTGGACTTGCTGTCATAGCAACAGGTGCGCAAGCTTATTTCATGTTAACAGGATTAGATCCCGGCTTCATAAGCGGAGCTGATACTGTACCAGCCATTTGGATTATGGACATACTTAATTTAATGCAGCAACAAATTATTTACAGTGTAGCAAGATGATTTAAAACTCATTTACCTGTAATTAAGGTGTTGCTGTTACTGGTCCCTGGCTTTAGGTCTAAAGGCCTATTTATACTTCTGTGTCGAACTTACGCCGTAGCTACGTCGTAGGCTGTGCTTAGCGCGCGTACCCTTTGGCGTACCCTGATGCGCACCTCTCCAAAAATGTAACAACGCGTCAATTCTACGCGGACGCAAGCGCTGTGATTGGTCTGCTAGAACCCCTCCCTCGGGTTTCACATGGTCCCTCTGCATGAGTAATTGCGCGTCAACGCGGACAACGACGCAGAAGTATAAATTAAAACCAACGCGTTGCCTACAGCGTAGAGGCTCCGGCGTAGGTCCGACGCAGAAGTATAAATAGGCCTTAAGGAAGAGCTGCCCCCAGGAATGCCCTCCACAATGGGTCGGTTCTCATTTAGCCCAAGGGCCAGCTCTTCTGCCGGGGTATAACGTGGGGGTGCAGGACCACCACCTGTTTTTTTCTGCTCCGCCTTTTCCTTGGTTGCAGATAACCATAAACAGACAAACACATCATTTAAAATGTCTTTGCTAAAAGAGACTAATCAGTAGAAGTAGAAAAGATTACCAGTTTGAAGAATATTCTTGTACTTCACTTTTACTTGTTCCCATGTTCTAGTGGGTCCTGAGGTGGCTCTGACATTAAGCAATTATGAAATTATTAAAATACAAGAATATATACTGTAATAAGTGATATAACCATAACATGGAACACTTACGCATTTAATTTGTCTGTTACTTTTTGCCAGCCCTCTCTCCTGGCTTTTGCACACTTTGATTCCCAGTGTTCCCTGGCGTTTTAATTATATTTTTCAAACTCTGCATACCCTTCCAGTAAAAATTCCTGCTCTGCTGCGTTGAAAAACTGAGCGCGCTCTTTGGCCATGGTGAGCAGCCAATAGCAGCGTTGCTGATCAATGTTTCTACTATCGATACATATCCCCTTTTAAACCAGCGCGTGAACGCGCAATTATCTCACTAACTCAATCCAGCTATACTAATCATATCCGGCAGGTGTGTTCGAAGAACCAAATTAGTCAGATCATGATTAGCACGATGATATCATCTTGGATGTCTCGTTTGATCTCAGATGTTTTAAGCAACGTACGAAGAACGGGCCCCAGTTGCTATGACAGCAAGTCCAGGATGAGCGTCGAAGACCCAAACAATCCAAGATCATGCCAAATCGCCAACAATCAAATCCAGCTAACTGAGTTCTTCGACGCTCATCCTGGACTTGCTGTCATAGCAACTGGGGCCCGTTCTTCGTACGTTGCTTGAAACATCCAAGATCAAATTATGAGACATCCAAGGTGATATCATCGGCCTAATCATGATCTGACTAATTCGTTTCTTCGAACACACCTGCCAGTTATGATTAGTATAGCTGGATTGAGTTATCTGAGATAACTGCGCGTTCATGCGCTGGTTTAAAAGGGGATATGTATCGATAGTAGAAACATTGATCAGCAACGCTGCTATTGGCTGCTCACCATGGCCAAAGAGCGCGCACAGTTTTTCTCCGCAGCAGAGCAAGAGTTATTGAAGGTTATGCAGAATATGAAACCTTAATTAAAACGCCAGGGAACACCTCAAAGTGTGCAAAAGCCAGGAGAGAGGGCTGGCAAAAAGTAGCAGACAAATGAAATGCGTAAGTGTTCCATGTTATGGTTATATCACTTATTACAGTGTATATTCTTGTATTTTAATCATTTCATAATTGCTTAATGTCAGAGCCACCTCAGGACCCCCTAGAACAGTGTTCTTCAACCCTGCTCCTGGAGGACCCCCAACACTGCACGTTTTCTTTGTCTCCCTAATCAAACACACCTGATTCAACTCATCAGCTCATTAACCCATGTGATAATGAGTTGATGAATTGAATCCGGTGTGTTTGATTAGGGAGACAAAGAAAACCAGCAGTGTTGGGGGTCCTCCGGGAGCAGGGTTGAAGAACACTGCACTAGAACATGGGAACAAGTAAAAGGGAAGTACAAGAATATTCTTCAAAATGGTAATCTTTTCTACTTCTACTGTTCTTTGTCTCTTTTACAAAAGAAAAGCACCGTTAAATGTGTTTGTCTGTTTATAACAGCAACCAAGAAAAAGGCTGAGCTGAAAAAAAAAAAAACAGGTGGTGGTCCTGCTCCCTCACATTATACCACATTATACCCCAGCAGTAGAGCTGGCCCTGGGGTTAAATGTGAACCGACCCATTGTGGAGGGCATCCCTGGGGGCAGCTCTTCCTCAGACCAACAGCCAGGAACCAGTAGCAGCAACACCTTCATTACTGGTAAATGAGCTTTAAATGATCTTGCTACACTGTAAAATATATCTTTTTTTTTTGCCGCATTAAATTAAGTAGGCCTATATAATCCAAATGGCTGGTACAGTAATTTCAGCTGTTAAATATTGAGTAGTGATCAATTGCTTTGACTTGTGAAGGTGAAAACTGCTGAACTTAATGTAAGAATATTTTGCCATGAGTTACTGATCACATTTGTTCATATAGTGTAGTTCATTGTAATGCCATTGTGTTTCCTCTTTTGTGCAGTTTTACATAATACACCAACACTTGTACCTGTTCCCAAGAAAGTAGTGGCTGAAATGTGTGCAGTAAGTGGACTTTTTCTAACTTTACATCAAAAGGGAAGAAAGTGCAACACTTTGTAATGCCCATTTGTTTCCATTGCACAGGACAGTGAAGAAACCCTCTCAGATGACTGTCCTTTGGAGGAAGTACTTGTAAGTGCATAAATAACTTTACTTCATTTATAGTAACTTGTGTACATATTATTTCTGACTGCAATATGAGTTGCAGGAGGAAAGGCCTACTGCACAAAGTGATACAGAGGTGGGCAGTGTAGTAACCTACTTGTACTTTTTATTTTTGTTGCATGAGGCTTGTGTTGACAGTTCTTTTTTATTTATTTTTATTTTTTTATTCTTTTTATCCAAACATGGCACAGGGTGATATCCGTATATAAACGGAATCTACAACAGAAAATTTAGTATTTTGACCTGAAAAAACAGAAAAATGAAGGGGAGAAATAGAACTTGACACCTTAAAGAAGAAAAAACTGGCACTAGAGATTGAGTTGCTTCAAAAGGAACTTCAGAGTAAGTGCTAAATACACTATTTCACACAGAGTACTATTGCTGACCTTGGATAACAATATATCTTATTGCAGGCAAAAGATGACCATCATTGGCTTTTTTTGACAAAGAATAATTGAAATAAAACTCAAGGAACTAAGCATGTTGTCTTGTCTTCTATTCATTTAATGAAGGTTTTTGTTTTGAAAAAAAATAAATAAAAAATGGTGTTCCACAATTCTGTCCCGTGCAGCTCTGCCACTAGGTTGGTCCAAGTGCACTGGCTGGAGGTCATCATCAGGCTGCACCTCCACCACAGGGGTCCTCTCCTTTCTGATGGTGGCACTATTGTGGAGTATGGCACATGCAACAATAATGTCACAGGCCCTGTCAGGTGCAACCCTCAGACACTGAAATCGTTCCTTTAGTTGCCCAAAGGTCATTTCAATGCGTGCCCTTGTCCTGGCTAGAGCTGCATTGAAACGGGTTTGGGTCAGGGAATGGCGTCATGAAATACTGCCTGCAGGTATAGCCCCTGTCACCAAGCAGGATCCCGTCGTAAGCACCTGGAAAAATGCAGTTTTGTTAGGCTCAGAATAAATGTATGTAATACAGTGAGCTTGATATTAAATATTTCCTTACCACGTTCAAATAATGTGCATAAATGTGACTCTCTGAAAATCCTGGAGTCATGCACAGAACCAGGCCATTTTGCTTCCACATTTGTGATGTAGGACATGGAGTCACACACCATCTAAGATATTTTTAATCAGTCAACTGCATACTTTTTGATTACATTACTTTTTGTATTATTTGATATATTCTGGACTCGCTTCTCCAAGGTAAATGGTGAATTGTTTGATGTCAGGCTGCATGCTCAGAAAGCGGCAGTGGATTGTGCAGCGTGAGACCACCTTCAGCGACAGGTTCTTGTCGTAAAAACGGACAAGACATGGCTGCGAAAGACTTCCCGTATCACCTCCGCTTATAAAGCCGGGATCTAATCCTGTTAACATAAAATAAGCCTGCTCCCGAGCAGGTTTAAGCTTGGGCACCTGTTGCTATGACAGCAAGTCCAGGATGAGCGTCGAAGAACCAAACAATCCAAGATCATGCCAAATCTCCAACAATCAAATCCAGCTAACTGAGTTAGCGACGTACGAAGAACGGGCCCCTGGGGCCTGTTTCAGAAAGGAGGTTCAACTGAGTTGACTTACCCTGAGATGGGAAACTCTGAGTTTTCGGTTACAGAACAGCGGAAATTAGTTAGTTCAATCAACTCTGAGTTGACTGACTCTGAGTTAAGCGCGTGCACCACCACTATAAAAAGCCATTATCAATGGAGTGCAGATATTATGAGTCACCATGGTAACAGCGCCAGACAAAAAGAGGTCTGCATATTTCTCACCAGCTTCTGCAAGCGTAAGAAGACATATTATTATTTTTTAAATATCGGCTGCAGCAGCGAAGGACAACTAGAGTTAGCTAGGGAGAAAATAGTTGCTCGAGTCAATGCGTATGTTTACATTTTAATTAGTTATACAGTGTTGGGTGTAATTAATTACCAAGTCATCTAAATACTGTCATTTAATTAAAGGGATTACTCTTAATTCTTCTGTAATTTGAAGTAAAATCTGATGTAATTGCATTAGACTATAGAACAATTCTGTATATTTAACATACATTTTTAAAAGGTATATTTTTTATGTAACCTTCTCCCTCTACACACTTTGGTCAATTCAAGAATAATCCATGCAATTGTATATTGTTTATTTGAAAGCATTAAAGGTGCAGTTTCTTGTCTCTCCTTGTATTGTTCAAGTGGTTGAGGTTGATATGGGATTTATTAATAAGTAGACCAATACTTTCTAAAGATAGTCATTATTACATGAATCTAATTACACGGTTGAAGATGTCATTTGTAGTTAGTAATTAATAACTATTTTAGAGTAACTTACCCAACTGTTATAATATCAGAGGTGAAACTGGAAGAACAGTATGTTATTCAACCTAATTTTAATTTTCATGGGTGCAATCCTGCAGGTATTAAAAGAACATGGCAGCAGCTGAAAATTAAATATAAGAACATAATTCAATCAGGTAAGGTTTGAGCATATCATGGGTGTAGGGCTACCTGAATTTACAAATATTTGACATATTAAATAACTAAATAGCATCCCAGTGTCTAGCAGTGCAGCAGCATTTTTGGCTGGGGGAATTCCTGGAGGGACTTCAGAGCCAGTCATTCCCGAAGATCCAAGGGCCTTCATAAAATGTAAGAGGTTTACATATGTGTTATTTCTTATATAGGCTATTTTTGATATTTCCATTTATTTTACTTTGGGTTGGGTTTTTTGTTGGTCCCAACAGATTCCGATGGTAATATCTGTCTTTTGGAGCCTCCTGTCCCAACAAAACCTGCAGGCAGTTGTAAGTAGCCTACTCAATACACCAGAAATTATGACAAATCGTGTTATAAAGTGTACTCATCTTCACAGGACGATGGGGATAATGTTATGTGTCACATCAAACAATCTACACATTCAGATTTTTTCACATTTTTATGTGGAGTAGAATCTAAGTTTAAAGCTAAGTATAAATGGGTAGTCTTATCTCTCCCCCCCGCCCCCAAAGTGGAAGAACAGCAGGAGGACGGTCCATCAACTTCTGTTGCACAGATGAACAGAGTTCAGTGATTTTCAGTAAATGCCACAGTTTAATTCTGTAGAATTTGTTTAGAACTACATTATGTAACTCTAATCTACTACTGTATATTCAGTTGCCAGTTAAGGAGTTAATAGACTTCATCTTATTTAAAAAATTAAAAAAAAAAAAAAAAACAGTAAAAATAGCAATATTGTATTTATTAATTAAAGATTAATTTTATTAATAAAAATGTACTGAAAGAATGAATGAGGTGTTTAAACACCACTTCCTCTTTAAAAAAGGGGAGGAGACCGAAAGAAACTCTGGGTTTACCGAAGAAAACCTGCTCCCGGCCAGGTTAGGTTCACAGAGTAAGTTACCATGGTAACTGACTCTGAGTATAAGTTACCTCTCTTTCAGAAACGGGCTTGACTTACTCTGCTTTCTCAGGTTTAACATACCTCCCATTCTGAAACAGAAAACCCAGAGTTTCCCTCATTTCAGGGTTAACATACTCTGAGTTTTCACTTAACCTCCTTTCTGAAACAGGCGCCCCTGGTCTTTTCACGATCGGATAGCTATCCGATCTGAGAAAACGCATGAAGTGGCCAGGTGTAAACAGCCCCAGAAATCATTCTAATATTCTGATTTATTATGAGTGTTGGAAACAGTTCTGCTGCCTAATATATTTGATGAATAAAAGGTTAAAAAGAACTGCATTTATTAAAAAAAATATATAATTTCTAATAATATAAATCTTCTTTACTATCACTTTTTTTTAAATCAATTTAACACATCCTTGCTGAATAAAAGTATTGATTTATTTTAAAAAAATAAAAATTAAATACTGACCTCAAATTACTGACCAGTAGTGTATATTGTTGTTACAAAAGATTTCTATTTTTAAAAAAATTGCTTTTTTTTTCTTTTTTTTACTTTTTATTCATCAAAGTATCCTAAAAAAAGTATCACAGGTTATGAAAACATATTAAGCAGCAGAACTGTTTCCAACTTTGATAATGAATCATCATATTAGAATTATTTCTAAAGGATCATGTGATAGACTGGAGTAATGATCCTGAAAATTCAGCTTTGCATCACAGAAATAAATGATCATTTAAACCAATTATTTTAAATTGTAAAAATATATCACAATATTACTAGTATTTTTGATCAAATAAATGCAGGCTTGATGAGCAGAGGAAACTTCTTTCAAAAACATTAAAAATACTAATACTTATACTTGCCCTGTAATACATGTATTCTTTGTTTTAGATGTTATTAACTTAAATTCTTATGAATAATAAAAATGTTGTAATGTCTATTTGTTATTTATGGCCTGTACGCCTCATTATTGATCTGAGCTTCTACATCTTGAATTCAAATAACATTCGATAAAACATAATTGCTGGATTATTTTGACTATAATAAATAAGCAGATGAAACATAGTAGGCCTATACACTGTTTATCACAGATTACTTTGGACCAAAGTTACCATATTATAATTAATTATTATATAGTTCTATTCATTCATTTTATTTAAATTAGCACTGGTTAAAATGTATAAAGCATGAACAAGATATGAAACAATATTTATTAATAATACACAGTTTAAATATCACAAATATCAAATTGTATTTTCATTTGCGTCCTATGCTGGCTAATTACGACGTTTAACCTGTTATCATAATGAAATTCATGCATTTATTTGCAGTGGTGGAATGTAACCAAGTACAAATACTTCGTTACTTTACTTAAGTACATTTTTCACGTATCTGTACTTTACTTAAGTAGAATCAATAGTGCATACTTTTGACTTTTACTTCGTTACTTTTTGCAGCAATTATTATACTTTCTACTCCACTACATTTCTACAACGTTTCGTTACATTTTCGGATCAGTTTTTCCCCTGCCAAAACAGGGATTGAAAAAAATCTCCATGTTTTCGGTGCTGATCGCGTTGGTGGCGCTAACAATAAAGCACCTAAAAGCTGTCACAAAGAACCAGCAAAAGTAATGAATATGTCAAATATAGCAAGAAGACATTTTAATTGTTTATTAATAAACAAGTGTTTTCTGTGTCGGCTGCAAAGATGAGGTTGACGATACTGATACGCGATCTTCGCAGTAGTGAACGCGCCAGAGAGAAATGCGCATTTCATACGGATTATAAGCAGAGAGCAGTCGGTTTTCTTTCGTTTTGAATTGTTCTGTTTAAAAGTACACATTTAAAGCTGTCTAAAGATATATTTATCAGGTCTGTGAGGCAAGTAGGATACCTTATAGCCTACGCTGAGTTTCGGTTCATTTATGAGACGAGCTCCAGTTCACTCGCCAGCGCCTACGTGTCGTGATTATCTATTTTCTACTTATTTATTAAATCCTGGCAATTGTTTGATGAAACATTGATTAAAATTGAGATACAATTAATACAAAACGAAATTCAAATTTAAAAAAGGCTTTGTGCTTTCTGTTTGAGGTCTCAGTGAAAGTTTTAAAGCAGTCTTTTAGTGCCTGTCAGAGCGGTCACGTCTGTAACATTGTTTTTTCCTCATAAATGGGAACACGAAAAATAAAATAAAATGAATATGTTATGTTCTGTGGAGAGAGCCAACCCTTCATCCGGTGGGTATTACTTTTGGTTTGCGCAGTGTAATTCACAGAATTACAAAAAAATATTTTTCTACCTAAAAGTTAAATATTGTTTGTGTCCCGTAACGCATGTGTAGCCTAGATTTCCCATTAAATATAAAACGCATACTGATATTTTTCAATATGTATTAAATGCATTTTCTGAGAATTTATATTTCAAGTTTTTACTGCAAATGTCCCGTTTATAACGATGGAATTGCCAAATATTAAATAATTTATCCTCAACTAGTTTTGTGGTGTAGGTCTACACGTGTATTGTATAATGTTAACTTCAAAAAAGGGGTGTGTCGCGATTCTGCCTTCTCCCTTCTCACACCGCGAGACAGGTTCGTAGATCTGAGTGTAGCGATTTCGGATTCATATTGTTACAGCCCTAATTATTAGAATATAGACATTAAGAGAATAAATTGTTATGCAAGTACTTTTACTTTTAATACTTAAAGTACATTTAAAATCAGGTACTTTTTACTTTTTACTTAAGTAGGGTTTTCATTGTGGTAGGCTACTTCTACTTTTACTAAAGTAAATATGTCTGGTTATTTGTACTTTTACTTAAGTACTGAGATTCAGTACTTCCTCCACCACTGTTTATTTATTTGTCATTTAAACTGATGCAAACAGGGAAAGAGAGTAGAAAACACTTATTATCCTGTCGCCCCCTCTAGTGGACAGCATTAAGTATTACGGCCTTCATTGCTCAGATAACTCAAGTCGATGGATTTTTTGGGAAAGTCTGACCAGTTAGAAGCAAGTTAGACCAGTCTGAGCTGAGTTTGGTGAAGCATCAAAGTTCTAGGCGGAGTCAATTTCTCATAATAATAATAACAATTAATCCCAAACCTGGTAATTTTGTCAGTATTTAATTTACGTTCACTGATTCTGGCTTCTCTCTTTTCTGTCTCTTTCTTTTCATGTGAACTGAGCAGGCTACACATGCTTAAATTCAAAAAATATAAACTTTATTTCTATTCAAAATTATTTATAGCCCATAGGCTATATGTCACACACGCCTACCTGCCTTTTGATGTAAATAAAAGACTAGAGTGGTAAATGTTACGGACATATTATCATGGTACAGTTCAGCCTATTATTGATTTTTATTTCCACTTCCCTTTTATCCAAAGAGACGGAACTATTTGCACTGTATTTATCAATGGGAGATATGCTAATATAATCTGTCATATACTGTGGCTCACATTAATGGGGTTGCTTGCAAGTCGCAGCAGCACGAATTACTTGACCAGCAACATATTTCTAAATCAAATAGTGTGTGTAGTTAACAGTGAGTGGTGGTTTCAGACATTATTTCATTAAAGGGCATTTGTCAGTGCCGCACTCGTAGCCTACTGACTCTTATTCTGCCTGACAGAAAGAAAAGCTCACAGCTTACTGAAGGCGGAGCGGTTTGACCAATCAGATGAAAGGGGCGTTTCAGCGCCGCCCACGTGTGCAAATGAAATATCGAACCCATAAACCGACTTGTAAACCATAAACGAAAAATGAAAAATCTAGCCAAAATCTAGCCAAAAAAAACGAATAAACGAGCTGGTTTTCATTTCTCCTTATTCCATTCTAAACAGGAAATGAAATGATCAAAAAGTGCACGGACCCTATGACTAGATGTCGCCTTGGCTACGGCAGTTTGGAATATTCTGGGCTCATCTGATTTTTTTGTACATAGCATAACCTACTTTGTTATGATTTTAGTATCATAATGATTAATAAATGCACGCACAATTATCATGAACTTGATTTGAACAAATGCCTATCAACTTGTGTGTGCAAAATTCAGAATTAAATGAATGTGCAGCAATTTGTACAAATAGAGAGTCTGTAGGCCTATACTGTTGTAGCCATTAAATAAGCGCATTTATTTTCATATTTGTTCAAATGTTATAATGTTATTTTTTTCCCCATGTATGTTGATTTATGAAAAGTGAACAGCACGAGTAAAAGTGAATTTCGTTTTGTATAAATTGTATCTTAATTTTAATACATTTTTCATCAGCCTGTATTTAATAAATAAGATAAATAAGATTTAATAAATAATAATAAAAAAATGATAATCTTGCATTGCACGTTAACTGGAGCGCATCTCATCCTAACTTAACGAAACTCATTGTATGCCTCACACACAGACATGAGAAATACATCAAATACACAAAGCTTGAAATGTCTTTAAACGAAATAATTCAAAACGAAAAGAAAAAGGCTACTCTCTGATTATGTAATCCATTATGTGCATTTCTCTCTATAGGCGCGTTCACTATACGGCGATCGTCAACTTCATCTTTGCAGCCGAGTCGACACTGTCAGAAAACACTAGATTATAAAAAAAAAAATCAATGCACGCGTCACCGGATTTACAAATGCACATCTTGTTGCACCCACACATATTATGTCGAAATAACGAGATATTATGTTGAAATAACATTATTAATAATAATACATATTTTAGAATATTTGATTGAATGCTGAATGTTGCGCTTGTTCAGTTAATAAAATTCAAACTTTAATTGTGATCATTAAAATAATTGAATATGAAATATTTAGTGTCCAAGTTTTGCTAATTAATTTATTTATATATGTAAGGCATTCGTTCCAATCAACTGCCTTAGCCAAGGCCACTGGTCTAGTGTATATATCTATGACTTGATCAGTCAAATGAAATACAATAAACGTATAAATAAATATTACAAATTAAAAACCGATGGGAAATGTGGTCCAATTTTCTAATACTATTATTTGATGACAACAATAGATTTGTAAAACAAAATCCAGCCATTTGTGTTTTTTTGTTTAGTTTTTTTAAAGCAAAAAACCAAGCTGCACCCTTTTTTAAATGTCATCTTTCATTCCGAAAGAGAATAATGAACGGGGCGATGTGCAGATTGTAAATATTTAAAATGATTGAATGATTTGATTGTGTCATTATGATGAAGAAACAAGGCAAAAAATGTCAAAAAAAACCATTTGTGGAAGGCATCCGATGAGTGTCAACCCGGCCAGATCAGCAAGTGCATCAAGGCAACCACGATTAGCCGGTGCACCAGCCAGCAAAGTGATTCAATGGTTCATAGGTGTAGCTCGCAGCCTCATCGCCCTACCCTCCACATCTTAAAGAGTGTACAGGCGGTTATTTATATAGGGCAGATAAGAGCTGTGTTTCTCTTCGACGGTAACTGTAAATTGAATTCAAGCTGCGATTTTTGAAGTTGGATATACTCGCGCGGGCAAATACAGATGTGTTAAACACGATAAGAACACAAATTGTACCTTTATTCGTTAATACAGTCGGTATTTCCCACAATGATTCTGCTTTGCTATTGGCCCACGTCACGATCAGTAAGCGCTGCTATTGGCGGTCACGATTATTAAGTATGAAAATGAAAATTCTGTCAGTAATTCCTCACCCTCATGTTGTTCCAACCCCTTCGTTCATCTTCGGAACACAAATTAAGATATTTTTGATTAAATGACTAAATTGGACTATATTAACGATGTGTTTAATGAACAAGTTTCAAAGCCTTAGAAGCCTGAAGAAGTCTCGTTCCGAACACATCGCGATATTTGGCATCAGTTCACGTGTGTCAGATGTTGGTAAGTAGTAAATACGCTGTCCGAATAATGTGTGATATATAATGTATTTTCTGTTTGTCGATATTAATCAGATTAGCTCACGTTCAGTCACGGCATTATATCTGTCATCTCCGTCCACTGAGGCTTTGCGTTTTATTGCTTTCTAATTCAAAACAGGGTGATTAAGTTACACTGCCTGTCACATGACGTGAGCATAGGCCTAAAGACCTTAAATCAGTTAATCATATTCATATCAGATTAAAAGTAGTACAATTAGTTCCAAAGTTGTATTTGTAGTAGAAGCACAGTACAAACAACACTTACCATGCTTTTACCACATTAACATTAGTTTTACTGTGGTAAGTGTAGTAAAAAGACAGTAATCACAAAACTTACCATGCTTTTACCACACTATTGGTAGTTTTAATGTGATACTTATTGTAAATGCACATTAACCACAACGCTTACCATGCTTTTACCACAGGAATGATGTAAAACAACATAATGATATTTTATTTTCTCTTTTTTCAGCTGAAAAGACCAAAAGGACCTTTCGGACTATTATTGTTTGGAGGACAAGTAAACGGAGGAGACAGACAGCTGCAAAGGCAAATATTCGCAATGGTATATACATGTGTTGGTTCGAACCCTAAATCAAACATTTTATCAAGCATTTGTTGTTTCTTAAACCTTTTCTCGCAAAACCCATAGCCCAATCAGTACGAAGATAGTCTGAAAGTCTTAATAATTCACAAGATTTAACAAGTTGTCAAATTCGTACGATACTCGTACATATTTGTATACTCGTACACACACTGTCAGAAAGTTGATATTAATTGCATTGTATTGATTACAATTAGTGATGCACCGATGTGAAAATTGAGGCCGATACCGATAACCGATATTAATATTGCTGTTATGGCCGATACCGATATTTGCCGATGTCGATATCTCTGTATAGAAAACAAATTTTAATGATTATCAAATAAAGAGCTATTTTCCAAAACACTTTTTTTTTTACTTTAGAAATGACTGATATTGGGCACCTTTACCTGTGTGCAAAATATGTCACATACGACACACATGCATTATACTGCATTGCATATACAGTAATGTGTGCTGGTCAACTTGTCTAAAATTAAGAAACCCTTAGAAAACAGTAAAAAAAAACACACACAAAAAACAGGAACATTGTGTAAAATTAAGATAGGCTACTTTATTTATTATTCCAATATCCAAATATCGAGGGCTTGGAACCAGAGGGGCGTAAGTGGCATTTGACAAACTTTACAGGAGAGCCAAAACAAAATTGACCACACTTCAATCAACTGTATTTATTAACCTTCAACCACAACATTGCAACCACATACATACTTATATGAGTAAGTTCTTAAGTGAACATATTATGGAATATTAACACGATGAACATTCTAAAACCTTGCAAAATCTTGAAAATATGGCAAAAACATCAAATACGCCTTTTTGGCACCAAACATTTCCAATTCTTCTAAAGAAAAATAGGGCGTATCTGCTGATCAATGCAGAAATGATTGGTCAAAACATTGGTTAAAAACACTCTAACTTCATAACTTTTCATTTTATTTAAAATACTGTATACATAGTCATTTCATCATTTCAAACTGTTTAACATTTCATTTCTAACCGTTTAATTTCAATTCTCATTTATGAGTTCACATTCATGTCAAACAGTTTAACATTTAATTTCAAACAGTTTAATTTCTCTTGTTTATTACACATTTCACTTTTTAGTTCACTTTAGTTGAACTAAAAAGTTCACTCACTGCCCACTGTCAGAGTGTTATAGAACTCTGCATAACAGTGAGGAATACTCCCATTGGTGCACAGGGTGAGTAGGTCTTTTTTCTTTAAGGCACTGATCACTGGAGGATTTTCATACAATGAGCTGGGGTGTGTGGTTCCGGTGCCTCTGGTGCCTCTTGTTGCCTGTTGTGCCACCGTCAGTTTTCGGAAGGTTGGGGCGGTGAAATCATACTTGAAGAAGATTGTTTTTGGTTCATCTTTCGTGTAGCGGAACCATTTAATCTTCTGCCAATGAACTGATTGTCCCTCCTCATCTTTTGTTCTGTTTTTGAGTATGTGGTTGGAGAGGGACTTGAAGTCCAGAAAGTCCTTGTGTTCAAGTTCATGTACACTGTATGGGTCGTTCCTTCTTGCCATTCTCACAAGTGTGTATGACGCTCATCCTGGACTTGCTGTCATAGCAACTGGGGCCCGTTCTTCGTACGTTGCTTGAAACATCCAAGATCAAATTATGAGACATCCAAGGTGATATCATCGGCCTAATCATGATCTGACTAATTCGTTTCTTTGAACACACCTGCCAGTTATGATTAGTATAGCTGGATTGAGTTATCTGAGATAACTGCGCTTTCATGCGCTGGTTTAAAAGGGGATATGTATCGATAGTAGAAACATTGATCAGCAACGCTGCTATTGGCTGCTCACCATGGCCAAAGAGCGCGCACAGTTTTTCTCCGCAGCAGAGCAAGAGTTATTGAAGGTTATGCAGAATATGAAACCTTAATTAAAACGCCAGGGAACACCTCAAAGTGTGCAAAAGCCAGGAGAGAGGGCTGGCAAAAAGTAGCAGACAAATGAAATGCGTAAGTGTTCCATGTTATGGTTATATCACTTATTACAGTGTATATTCTTGTATTTTAATCATTTCATAATTGCTTAATGTCAGAGCCACCTCAGGACCCACTAGAACAGTGTTCTTCAACCCTGCTCCTGGAGGACCCCCAACACTGCACTAGAACATGGGAACAAGTAAAAGTGAAGTACAAGAATATTCTTCAAAATGGTAATCTTTTCTACTTCTACTGTTCTTTGTCTCTTTTACAAAAGAAAAGCACCGTTAAATGTGTTTGTCTGTTTATAACAGCAACCAAGAAAAAGGCTGAGCTGAAAAAAAAAAACAGGTGGTGGTCCTGCTCCCTCACATTATACCACATTATACCCCAGCAGTAGAGCTGGCCCTGGGGTTAAATGTGAACCGACCCATTGTGGAGGGCATCCCTGGGGGCAGCTCTTCCTCAGACCAACAGCCAGGAACCAGTAGCAGCAACACCTTCATTACTGGTAAATGAGCTTTAAATGATCTTGCTACACTGTAATATATATATATATATATATATATATTTTTTGCCGCATTAAATTAAGTAGGCCTATATAATCCAAATGGCTGGAACAGTAATTTCAACTGTTAAATATTGAGTAGTGATCAATTGCTTTGACTTGTGAAGGTGAAAACTGCTGAACTTAATGTAAGAATATTTTGCCATGAGTTACTGATCACATTTGTTCATATAGTGTAGTTCATTGTAATGCCATTGTGTTTCCTCTTTTGTGCAGTTTTACATAATACACCAACACTTGTACCTGTTCCCAAGAAAGTAGCGGCTGAAATATGTGCAGTAAGTGGACTTTTTCTAACTTTACATCAAAAGGGAAGAAAGTGCAACACTTTGTAATGCCCATTTGTTTTCCATTGCACAGGACAGTGAAGAAACCCTCTCAGATGACTGTCCTTTGGAGGAAGTACTTGTAAGTGCATAAATAACTTTACTTAATTTATAGTAACTTGTGTACATATTATTTCTGACTGCAATATGAGTTGCAGGAGGAAAGGCCTACTGCACAAAGTGATACAGAGGTGGGCAGTGTAGTAACCTACTTGTACTTTTTATTTTTGTTGCATGAGGCTTGTGTTGACAGTTCTTTTTTATTTTATTTAATTTTTTTATTCTTTTTATCCAAACATGGCACAGGGTGATATCCGTATATAAACGGAATCTACAACAGAAAATTTAGTATTTTGACCTGAAAAAAACGAAAAATGAAGGGGAGAAATAGAACTTGACACCTTAAAGAAGAAAAAAATGGCACTAGAGATTGAGTTGCTTCAAAAGGAACTTCAGAGTCAAGTCAAGTCAAGTCAAGTTTATTTGTATAGCGCTTTTCACAATACAGATTGCATCAAAGCAGCTTCACAGTATTAAATTAAAATAATACAACAAAGTTTGTTTCAAGAGGAATTTATTGATTGATAAAATTAAATTAAATATCCCCAAAATATCCCCAACTGAGCAAGCCAAAGGCAACAGTGGCAAGGAACCGAAAAACTCCATCAAGTGACCTAATGGTGTCCTAAAACTCCATCAGGTGCCTTAATGGAGAAAAAAAAACCTTGGGAGAACTCAGGCTCAGTCGGGGGCCAGTTCTCCTCTGGCATTGGATAGAGGCCGGACTGTAGTTTGAACTGTAGGATTATATGAATGCCTGGCTGAAGAGATGCGACTTTAATCTAGTTTTAAACTGGGAGAGCGAGTCTGAGCAACGAACAGTATCAGGAAGACTATTCCAGAGTTTTGGAGCCAAATGTGAAAATGCTCTCCCTCCTTTGGTGGTTCTGGATATCCTAGGTATGACCAAAAGCCTTGAATTTAGTGATCTTAAAGAGCGCGATGGATTATAGGGCGATAGAAGATCCGTTAAATAGACTGGAGCTAAGCCGTTTAGGGCTTTATAAGTCAGTAGCAATACCTTGTAATTAATACGGAACTTTATAGGTAACCAATGCAGTGATGATAAAATCGGTGTTATATGATCATATTTTCTTGATCTCCTAAGAACTCTAGCGGCGGCATTTTGGACTAACTGTAGCTTGTTTATTGAGGATGCAGGACAACCAGCTAATAAAGCATTACAGTAATCCAGTCTCGAGGTCATGAATGCATGAACTAACTTTTCTGCATCAGAAACTGATAGCATATTACGTAGCTTAGCAATGTTTCTAAGGTGGAAAAAGGCTGTTTTTGTAACATATGAAATATGATTTTCAAAAGACAGGTTGCAATCGAGTATAACACCCAGGTCTTTTACTGTAGAGGATAAAGTAACAGGACATCCTATGATGTTAAAGTTGTATTGTGCGAGGTTTTGTGGGCGGTTTTTTGAACCGATAAGTATTACCTCTGTCTTGTCTGGATTTAATAAAAGAAAATTACGCGTCATCCAATCTTTTATATCTTTAACTAGGGTTGGGCATCGAGAACCGGTTCCAACTGGGAACCGTTTAAAAAATAACGATGCCATTGGAATCGTTTAGAAAATTTGTTTTCGATTCCGATCATCGGTTCCAAACGCGCAAGTTTTGGTTTCCATAGTGGCCACTGGATTTCCGGAAGTGCTTGCCGCGCCCGCTTGTTCTGTTGCAGGCATGGAGCACGGTAAGCGGCGCTCAAAAGTGTGGCTTTATTTCACCTTAAAAAAGCCTGGGTCGGCAGAGTGCAACACATGTGACAAACTTATTTCTTGCACGGGCGGATGCACTACAAATATGACTAAACACCTAACGTTACGCCTGCATGGTGTACAAAATTTACAAGGAGTGTAGCGTGTTCGACATATGTCCACTGTCTCTGCGCGCTGGTCCACTGTCTCGTCCTCCTCAGGCAACCCTGCGCGACCAACGTTAGTAACGTTGCCAGGATCGAGTGCAAAATAATTAATCTGTAATGTTTTTTATTTTGAATAGAAATCATCACTCATAAAGCGTCATTCACGTCTTCTCCGGTTTATTTGTGTTCACATACATGCAATAAACAGCATCCGCCAGGGCTCTTAATTCAATGGTGCGCATATTTGGAGAAATAATGATTTATCATCACATGTTTGTAAAATGATTCGCGTCAGTTTATGATATCAGCGCTCTCTCATTCGCTGTACAGCTGTCAATCATCTCACGTGGACCAACGTGATATGAGGTATTTTTTTTTAAATGAATAGAGAATGTTTATAGTATACGTGTTAAGCAAGGTAGCTATTAGCTGCATATAAAATGCTAAATATAACATATTTCAACATCTTTTTTTTTTAACTTAAAACCATTTTAAACCGCGACCGGAATATGATACAAATCAATGGTGTTTTAAAGTGAGCTTTTATACATTGAGTTAGTTATGTCCAGAGAGTCCAGACCAGGGTGCAAGTTCTGCATAAATCTGTTTTTTGGTCTGGTGCAGAGGCATTCCTAATTTTCTCCCACGTGGGCTGCAGCTCCCAAAACTAAAACTAAATCAAAATAAAATGTTCCTCTGTGAAATGAGCCTGTGACAGGTTTTGACTCCACCCCTCAAAGAATCGGAATCGAGAATCGAAAAGAACCGAAATCGAAATGAAGAATCGGAATCGGAATCAGAATCGTTCAAATCAAAACGATGCCCAACCCTATCTTTAACACACTCTGTCAATTTGGAAAATGTAGCGTTTTCATCCGGCCGTGATGAAATATATATTTGAGTGTCATCAGCATAACAATGGAAACTAATCCCATGTTTCCTTATAATATTTCCAAGTGGCATCATATATATTGAAAATAACAGAGGGCCTAATACAGATCCCTGCGGCACTCCATAGTTTACTGGAGTTATGATCGATTTTTCTCCATTTAAATAGACAAAATGGTAGCGGTCAGATAGGTATGATTTGAACCAGCTTAGTGCTTGTCCTTGAACACCAGTATCATTTTGTAGTCGATCTAAGAGTATTGTGTGATCTATAGTATCGAACGCAGCACTAAGATCAAGTAAAACTAGTATTGAGATACAGCCTTGGTCAGAAGCTAAAAGTAAATCATTTGTGATTTTAACGAGCGCAGTTTCAGTGCTATGATGCGGTCTGAATCCAGACTGAAACTTTTCATAGATATCATTTTGTTGCAAGAAAGATCCCAGTTGAGCGGACACCACTTTTTCTAATATTTTAGACATAAATGGAAGATTTGAAATGGGTCTATAATTTGCTAGATTATTATGATCTAATTGTGGTTTCTTAATGAGAGGTTTTATAACTGCCAGTTTAAATGTTCTTGGAACATGACCTAAAGATAAAGATGAGTTAATAATATTGAGGAGAGGCTCTTCCACTACAGGTAACACTTCTTTCAGTAGTTTAGTTGGTATAGGATCTAATAAACATGTTGTTGTTTTAGATGAAGTGATAAGTTTATTTAACTCTTTTTGTTCTATAGTTGTAAAGCACTGTAATTGTTCTTTCGGGGTGATAATTGAAGCTGAATTATAAGGCGCGATTGAAGATTGAACGTTTATAATTGTGGTTCTGATGCTTTCTATTTTCTCAGTGAAGAAGTTCATGAAATCATTACTACTGAACTGTAACGGGATATTTTGTTCGGGTGACGTCTGTTTATTTGTTAGTCTAGCCACGGTGTTAAATAGAAACCTTGGATTGTTTTGGTTGTTTTCTATTAGTTTGCGGAGGTGCTCAGCCCTGGCAGCTTTTAGGGCCTTTTTATAACGCGACATACTGTCTTTCCACGCGATTCTAAAGACCTCTAAATTAGTTTGTTTCCATTTACGCTCTAAAATACGGGTTTCTCTCTTTAAAACATGCGTAGTATTGTTATACCATGGTGCTTTATTTTTCTCTCTGACCTTTTTTAATTTAATAGGTGCAACCACATCCAATGTTCTAGAGAGAATGGTGCTCATAGTGCTAGTTAGTTCTTCTAGTTCATCTGTTTGTTTGGGTTCAGGCAGCAGCTGAGACAGATTAGATAAGCAATTTGAGAAGTTATCTATGGTGGATGGGAGGATTGTTCTGCCTGGTTGATAACGCGACGCCGCATGACATATTACAGCAGTACGTAATATGCAAGTTACCATGTAGTGATCAGTGACTACGGTAGCCAAGGCTAGAGATAATAGGGATGTTTTTCTAACATCTAAGAGCGTAACATTTAGTACAAGTACTTCAAATGAAATAAACTTATAACCCGTTTTCTGAGTAACATTTAGAATATCTTTATAAATGGTTGCAACACCTCTGCCACGGCCAATCAGACGGGGCTCATGCTTATAACAGTTTCCAGGAGGAGTAGACTCATTAATACCGAAATAATCAATCAATCATTCAAGAGTAAGTGCTAAATACACTATTTCACACAGAGTACTATTGCTGACCTTGGATAACAATATATCTTATTGCAGGCAAAAGATGACCATCATTGGCTTTTCTTGACAAAGAATAATTGAAATAAAACTCAAGGAACTAAGCATGTTGTCTTGTCTTCTATTCATTTAATGAAGGTTTTTGTTTAAAAAAAAAAAAAAAAAAAAAATGGTGTTCCACAATTCTGTCCCGTGCAGCTCTGCCACTTGGTTGGTCCAAGTGCACTGGCTGGAGGTCATCATCAGGCTGCACCTCCACCACAGGGGTCCTCTCCTTTCTGATGGTGGCACTATTGTGGAGTATGGCACATGCAACAATAATGTCACAGGCCCTGTCAGGTGCAACCCTCAGACACTGAAATCTTTCCTTTAGTTGCCCAAAGGTCATTTCAATGCGTGCCCTTGTCCTGGCTAGAGCTGCATTGAAACGGGTTTGGGTCAGGGAATGGCGTCATGAAATACTGCCTGCAGGTATAGCCCCTGTCACCAAGCAGGATCCCGTCGTAAGCACCTGGAAAAATTCAGTTTTTTTAGGCTCAGAATAAATGTATGTAATACAGTGAGCTTGATATTAAATATTTCCTTACCACGTTCAAATAATGTGCATAAATGTGACTCTCTGAAAATCCTGGAGTCATGCACAGAACCAGGCCATTTTGCTTCCACATTTGTGATGTAGGACATGGAGTCACACACCATCTAAGATATTTTTAATCAGTCAACTGCATACTTTTTGATTACATTACTTTTTGTATTATTTGATATATTCTGGACTCGCTTCTCCAAGGTAAATGGTGAATTGTTTGATGTCAGGCTGCATGCTCAGAAAGCGGCAGTGGATTGTGCAGCGTGAGACCACCTTCAGCAACAGGTTCTTGTCGTAAAAACGGACAAGACATGGCTGCGAAAGACTTCCCGTATCACCTCCGCTTATAAAGCCGGGATCTAATCCTGTTAACATGAAATAAGCCTGCTCCCGAGCAGGTTTAAGCTTGCGCACCTGCTGCTATGACAGCAAGTCCAGGATGAGCGTCGAAGAACCAAACAATCCAAGATCATGCCAAATCTCCAACAATCAAATCCAGCTAACTGAGTTAGCGACGTACGAAGAACGGGCCCCTGGGGCCTGTTTCAGAAAGGAGGTTCAACTGAGTTGACTTACCCTGAGATGGGAAACTCTGAGTTTTCGGTTACAGAACAGCGGAAATTAGTTAGTTCAATCAACTCTGAGTTGACTGACTCTGAGTTAAGCGCGTGCACCACCACTATAAAAAGCCATTATCAATGGAGTGCAGATATTATGAGTCACCATGGTAACAGCGCCAGACAAAAAGAGGTCTGCATATTTCTCACCAGCTTCTGCAAGCGTACGAAGACATATTATAATTTTTTTAAATATCGGCTGCAGCAGCGAAGGACAACTAGAGTTAGCTAGGGAGAAAATAGTTGCTCGAGTCAATGCGTATGTTTACATTTTAATTAGTTATACAGTGTTGGGTGTAATTAATTACCAAGTCATCTAAATACTGTCATTTATTTAAAGGGATTACTCTTAATTCTTCTGTAATTTGAAGTAAAATCTGATGCAATTGCATTAGACTATAGAACAATTCTGTATATTTAACATACATTTTTAAAAGGTATATTTTTTATGTAACCTTCTCCCTCTACACACTTTGGTCAATTCAAGAATAATCCATGCAATTGTATATTGTTTATTTGAAAGCATTAAAAGTGCAGTTTCTTGTCTCTCCTTGTATTGTTCAAGTGGTTGAGGTTGATATGGGATTTATTAATAAGTAGACCAATACTTTCTAAAGATAGTCATTATTACATGAATCTAATTACACGGTTGAAGATGTCATTTGTAGTTAGTAATTAATAACTATTTTAGAGTAACTTACCCAACTGTTATAATATCAGAGGTGAAACTGGAAGAACAGTATGTTATTCAACCTAATTTTAATTTTCATGGGTGCAATCCTGCAGGTATTAAAAGAACATGGCAGCAGCTGAAAATTAAATATAAGAACATAATTCAATCAGGTAAGGTTTGAGCATATCATGGGTGTAGGCTACCTGAATTTACAAATATTTGACATATTAAATAACTAAATAGCATCCCAGTGTCTAGCAGTGCAGCAGCATTTTTGGCTGGGGGAATTCCTGGAGGGACTTCAGAGCCAGTCACTCCCGAAGATCCAAGGGCCTTCATAAAATGTAAGAGGTTTACATATGTGTTATTTCTTATATAGGCTATTTTTGATATTTCCATTTATTTTACTTTGGGTTGGGTTTTTTGTTGGTCCCAACAGATTCCGATGGTAATATCTGTCTTTTGGAGCCTCCTGTCCCAACAAAACCTGCAGGCAGTTGTAAGTAGCCTACTCAATACACCAGAAATTATGACAAATCGTGTTATAAAGTGTACTCATCTTCACAGGACGATGGGGATAATGTTATGTGTCACATCAAACAATCTACACATTCAGATTTTTTCACATTTTTATGTGGAGTAGAATCTAAGTTTAAAGCTAAGTATAAATGGGTAGTCTTATCTCTCCCCCCGCCCCCAAAGTGGAAGAACAGCAGGAGGACGGTCCATCAACTTCTGTTGCACAGATGAACAGAGTTCAGTGATTTTCAGTAAATGCCACAGTTTAATTCTGTAGAATTTGTTTAGAACTACATTATGTAACTCTAATCTACTACTGTATATTCAGTTGCCAGTTAAGGAGTTAATAGACTTCATCTTATTTAAAAAATTGGAAAAAAAAAAAAAACAGTAAAAATAGCAATATTGTATTTATTAATTAAAGATTAATTTTATTAATAAAAATGTACTGAAAGAATGAATGAGGTGTTTAAACACCACTTCCTCTTTAAAAAAGGGGAGGAGACCGAAAGAAACTCTGGGTTTACCGAAGAAAACCTGCTCCCGGCCAGGTTAGGTTCACAGAGTAAGTTACCATGGTAACTGACTCTGAGTATAAGTTACCTCTCTTTCAGAAACGGGCTTGACTTACTCTGCTTTCTCAGGTTTAACATACCTCCCATTCTGAAACAGAAAACCCAGAGTTTCCCTCATTTCAGGGTTAACATACTCTGAGTTTTCACTTAACCTCCTTTCTGAAACAGGCGCCCCTGGTCTTTTCACGATCGGATAGCTATCCGATCTGAGAAAACGCATGAAGTGGCCAGGTGTAAACAGCCCCAGAAATCATTCTAATATTCTGATTTATTATGAGTGTTGGAAACAGTTCTGCTGCCTAATATATTTGATGAATAAAAGGTTTAAAAGAACTGCATTTATTAAAAAATATATATAATTTCTAATACAACAACCTTTATTTTTGTCATAAAGGTTGTTGTATTACAACCTTAAGAATCTTTATTCTTAAATATAAGAATAAAGATTTTTCTTGGCAAGATAACTGGTGTCCAGTCCCGTGAATCAAATAATAACGGGGAAAAGGCTACAGCATCAAATTAAATTTACAAAAGTAAAGTCTACTTTAAAGGTGACATATTATGCCCCTTTTCACAAGATGTAATATAAATCTATGGTGTCCCCAGAAAGTGTCTGTGACATTTCAGCTCAAAATACCCCCAGATCATTTATTATAGCTTGTCAAATTTGACCCTTTTTGGGTGTACCTGAGTAACAAACGCATGTCATTCAGTGAAATGCCACAACACACTTAGCCTATATTTTTAGATTTTTTGAAAAATAAGTAGATGTTGTGAATAATTGTGATTAACTTTGCTGGTCAAGCTCATTGTTTAATATAGGTGGCCAGTTGATGGCCGTCAATATAAGCTGAAGTAGAAGTTTTTGTCATTCAGTTTAATGCAAATTCTTCAAAAAACTGAATGACAGTATCTCTGTATAAATAACAATTTTAGTATCGTATTTATATTACAGATAAATTAGGAATGATTTCACTGACAAATATGTTCAACTTAATATTTTTTTATTGTTTGTTAATAGTTATAATATATAAGTTGAATCACTTATATTTCCCACAGGGGGCGCCAGAACTAAAACAACTATACAAAACAATACATTGTTGAGTGACATTTAAACTAGAAGCAGAACACTCCCCACCAGACATCCTAAGGATGTCTCATTTAAGTCTTAATTTTCCTTAGGGAACAGAAGAACAACCTCTGTAATTGGTCTGAGATACTTTACTTCCTTTCCAGATCCATTTTTAGTAACTTTCAACTGAACCTTGCGTACTCTCCCATCAGTGCTTTAAATACTTGGGACATAAGAGCCATAGGCCACTTGTTACGAGGGCTCTGATTGTCTTTTAGAAGTACAAGATCTCCTTCTTCAAGTTTAAAAAAGGCAAGCAGTTTCAAAACATAAATCATATAGGCTAAATGGGGAATCATATTAAATACAACAACTGTGTTATATACTGCTACTGTGTATAATTTCTCCTGTTTTTGTCTACTTTATCTCTCTTTCAACACAAGAAGCACAAAGCGGGTTCAGAGGATCCTGAAGACTCCCTGCAATGACGCTGTACCCTCACCCTGAGTCTCAGCTCAAGACTATGGAGGTATTTTTGGTGCAAAACTACTGAACGCCCGTGACAGTGGAATTTGTAGTTGTAGAGAATAGCCACACATGTGTATCAGTAAATTTGAAGTCACAGAGAGAAATGTTTTAAGAGTTGCAAACTTGTAGACTTTTTTTTATCTTCCACAAACACAACACAACAGTCACACCTTCTCAAATTCTTCATTGCAGGTGCACAAATCCTATTCTACAAATCACAAATTAAGAAACTCATACGCTCACATTTTTGCTACAGTTGCTGCAGTGAATATGGTGCAAAACGCATTTACACCCCGCATCAAGAAATGTGAAGTCACGGAGAAATTTTGCTGCTCATCTGCAAATCAGTATGTGAATTCATCCAATGAGAGTTGCACACTTGTAGAATATTTTCTCACAAATGTCTTGTATATTTTTCTAGCACAAACACAAGTACATAACCACAGCTGCTTGAATCTGCTGCGACCAATCTCAAACACTGTTTTTCGCTTTCAAGTGACAAGTTTCGCCCGCTCTCCCTTTTGCACCAAGTGCACCGTGAAATGTGGGGCAAAAGTGAGTTGTGCAACTGTAGAGGCAGTGGGCGGAGCCTACATGAATATTCATGAGTTTCCCGGGCATGCGCGTGGAATTGCTCATTCTAGTTCACGCTCCTCGTTTCTCAGCAGGTTTAATGGATTATTTCAAAAAAGGTAAATATAGTTTCAGCGCGAACTTAAACTACAATTGTGTATCGTTTTGTTAAATTCCTAATCTTTTTATTATTTCGTCACTGACTGAATGATTGCTGGCATTCACTTCGTGTAGGCCTATATACAGTAGCTACAGCAAACTTCAACTCGCCGTATAAATTGCACCTTGCGAAGCTTTAAAACTGTGGCTTTTACTAATTATTATCATTTGTTGATTGCAATAAATTAAATAAACCTTCACAAATGTATCTGTGGGCTAACACTTTTTAAAATATATATAATATATCCTGGTGTGATTGTTCTTAAATTCTTGTTCGTTTAAATAAGCCAAATCATTTAAGACCAAACTCAAGCATGAATGTGTTGCTTTAATACATACGTACAATTTGGATTAAACAAAATTGTATGGACAAAAGTGGATAAATTACATTTGATACAACTAGGTTACTGTAAATGAGAAACAAAAAACACTTAACATTATTTTACGGAATATAATAAGCCACCAATTTGATGTTCTAAAAAAAAATATTTACAAACATACTGGCAAAATAATATAAAAATATTATTTTTAATGTTTTGATTGCAAGGTGTGCTTGTGCTGGTTTTGATCTAATAATATATATACACGGTTCAAAAGTATGGTATTAGTAAGGTTCTAAGGTAAGGTACCTCTAAGGTACCAAGACTACATTTATCTGAAAAACAGTAATATTGTGAAATATTTTTATCAACTGTTTTCTATTTTAATGTTTTTAAAAATATATTGTGATGGCAGAGCTCATTTTACTCTAGATTTCAGTGTCACATGAGCCTTCAGAAATCATTCTAATACTGATTTGCTGCTCAAGAAACATTTCTGATTATTATCACAGTTGAAAATGGTTCTGCTGCTTAATGAAGTGTGGAAATTGACCTTGCCTGCTATAAAAGTATAACATTTCTTAAATCATAGTGATTCCAAACTTTTGTCATGCAAATCTTAAATACCAGAATGTCATGTTTTAACATTGATCCAACAAAGTTTAAAGGTTTCATTTTCAAGAGTTCAAGTCGGAAGTAGATCATGCATTTGTATCAATGGTCATCATTGTGTATCATCCAGGCACACAGAGCAACACATAAGGTCAAAGAAAGAACATGACAACGAGAAACATCAGTATAGGGTGCAAAATGTTTATTTGGACATGGATATGGTTGTGGAGTTATTTCCCAGAGATTATTGCCAGAGATGACACAGTTGTAAAGCTTCATAAGGTAAGGTATCAGAAGAGCTTAGCAATAAATAAATTAAATGGTAATGGTTCATGTATTTAGGAATATTCTGCTCTTCTGTTGGAAATAAGTGTTGCTGTAATCATTCAGGTGTTCTGGAATTTTTGGTTTTACGGTAAAAGTGGAACGTTATTTTTATTTTATTTATTTATTATTTTTTTTATTGCAGTGACATTCAACAAATGATAACAAAAGACAGTTTAAAGCATTGCAATGTACAGAGGAAAAGCACAACGAAATGAACGAGTTGAAGTTTGCTGTGCTTTATATAGGCCTACACGAAGTGAATGCCAGCAATAATTTAGTCATTAACGAATGCACAAAACGTGCAAACTAATAAAAACATTATGAACTTTATGAAATGATACACAATTGTATTTTAAGTTCGCGCTGAAACTATATTTACCTTTTTTTAAATAATCCATTAAACCTGCTGAGGAGCGTGAACTAGAATGAGCAGTTCCACGCGCATGCTCTTATTCCGTAAAATAATGTTAAAGACCCACTCCGATGAAAATCATGTTTTTCTAGGTGTTAACATGTTCTTGTTGTATTTTTCTGATGTTAGAGGACATATCTTGAGAAAAATAAATTCAAAGTTGTATTTCTGAGTATTTCTGCATTCAAATGGCTGTGAATCAGTAGCAGACGCTAAAATGCCGGCTAAAATAGACTGGAGTTGTGACGTAGTAACTCCACTGGGCGGGGCCACAAGCTCATACTCCCCTCCGCCCCGCCCGCTCAGGTTCTGAGGAGTAGAGAAGACGATGGCGGATCAATACCTATGTGCGGTAGCGGGTTGCAATGCTAAGAGGAGAGATATTGGTATTAGCTTTCATGCTTTACCAAAACATGTTGCTGTGAGAGATGAATGGATTACGTTCCAGGGTTCCAGACTGCGACCATTTTTTGAGAATGTGCGAGTTAAAATTTTATGTGGTCGCATTTGTGCGAGTGCATGGTCATGTACTACTCAGTTAAATTCACGCATGAATTTTCCTGCATTGAACTTGTTTTAGCGCCCGCCAAAGTGAATTTTTGTCCCGCCAAAGTCTTATTTGATCGGTGAGTAATGTAGATGAACTGCTGCGCTTGTTTAAATGAAAGAACGAGCAGAGAGAGAGAGACCCGGACGCGCGCGCGCGCACTCTCTGTCTTCGGAGCCAGGCGAAAATGTAAACAAGACCTCACCGTCTCCAAACTAAGCGCTGTCTTGCTCTCTCTCTCCCTCGCACATATTAATCAAAATAAATCGACACGGCGGTAAATGGTCGGAAGACCAAAGTTTCATGTGGAGCATTCTGAGATTTTTTTTTTTTTTTCTGAATTGCCGCTGGGTGTGAATTGTGCTAAATAAGTTGCCTTATCTTCTCTGAAAAGCGTTCCGGACATTCAGCTGACATAAAACAACACTTTAATTAAACGAAAAAAACTATCCAGTGATGAAATGTTTTCTGTGTTGACAGAAAGAAAGAAAGACATAAAGAGGCTGTTGCTGCCTATGTATCTCGCTTCAGCCAACGGCTCCGCCCACAACGCAGAGGCGAATTGCTAATGAGCTACTGCCGCTCTGCTGAAGCGAAGTCCCAGAAAACGGCACAGGTTTTGTGATTTTGGCTAAAAACGGCATACTCATCATTTAAAGACCACTGAGAATGTTTAAAAATAGCTCAAAATATGATCGGAGTGGGACGATCTCCCCTGTTGTTCGGCTCAACAAGGCCGCTGTTCTGCCTAAATGTCTCAAACAGTCTTACATAATAGTCACCGACCCATTCATCTGGCCGTTGACGGCAGCAGCTTATCTTTTCAGTGTCCACACGTGCTGGAAAACACATCTCTTATTGCTCGTGCCAGGTCCAGGACAGCTCCTCTGTAATCGCCGTTTGCCCTGTCCGTCCAGTCCCTGTGCATGCGCCTGTGGTCTTCAATCTGTATTCGACCGGTCACCAGCTGCCACTTAGCGGCCCCTAGCTTCATGCCTAGCAGCCTCTTCAGCTCTTGTGTAGTGGGGCTGAATTCTTGGCAGAATTTGATCAGTTCTTCAGCAAATCTGTCCCCCGCGTCTTCAGGGTTTGGCAGAACTGTCATGCACTCTTTCAAGTCGGACCCGTTCCACGGTCTGTGCACGTAAATAGGGCCGTCAGTACCTGCTACTTCCACCATTGGCGCGGTGAAGCTCTCTGGCTCGCTCTTCACCTTTGATTTTGTGTTCATCGGTCTCTTTCGTTTGCCGACCCCCTTGTCTTCGTCCGGAGTGTCGTAAAAGGCGTCATCCTCTTCTTCGTCCTCCGTGTCCTCTTCACCTTCCGTGTCTACTGGTCGTGCTCGCTTGATTGGCTTTGTCGGTTTGACGGGCTTTTTTGGGCTTTTTTGCAGTCTTTACTTGCTTCTTTGGTTCTGGCTCTGTTTCGGATTCCGTCTCTGTCTCTGGCTTTGGCTGTCTCGGCGGAGAGCGGTCAAGGTCGTGGTCAAGCTTCAGGGCTGCCAATTTCTGCTCAGGGACGTGTGTCAGTCCTGCATAAGCCGGCGGAGCATTCTGCGCGCTCGGCGCACTCGGTGCCGGGTTTACATGTGGGAAAACACAAACACAAACATTCCGTTCATTAGCTGGTGTAGGTGTCACATGTCTCTCACATGCATTCATATTTTCCTCACCACATTTCCTCACGCACACGCTGTCAGGTGCCGTGGGCACAGATTTTTCACACACATCACTCTGCTTTTCATTCATAGCCATTTCTTGCTTTTTCTGCATTCTCTCTTTCTTGCTTCTTCCATCCAACATTCAACCGTTGCATCACAGTTTTTACACACATGTCTAGCGCACGCACAGCAGCCTATTGTTTTGTTGCTGCGCTTCTCAATTGACTCTTTAACCACTCTTAATCTTGTGGTGCTTAATGTTCCTTCTTTCGGAAAATCATGATGTCTTATGAGCTTCCCTATGTCTTTCAAGCCCTTTTTCCCATGATTTTTTCTTCATTGCACAGTATACCGACCGGTGTGCAGTATTTACTATTAGAAATCCCCATAATGGCTATTATTCCCCTTCCTTCACTATTGCCCGTGGATTTTACTTCAGCGCGCTTACTCTGACTTTCACCGGAAATCAGGAAAGGTTTGGAATACATTTTTCTGCATACTCTCAATTGACTCCCTGGAAGTGTTCCAGTGATCAATTATTTCAGCTCCTATTAATCTCACAATAACGAGTACTCGGCTTCGGTCTGGACAATCTCTTGACCTACCCTAGGTCTCAATTTCCGTTCCCTTTTTAAAAGCCTTCTTTTCCTCGTACCACAGCTCTAGTTTCAGTTCTCAAATACAGCCACTATGGTTCATCCACAAAATTTTCATTTCCAAAATCCCCAAATGAAAAAATAAATTTGCTATCTCTTACCCAAGATTTTCTTTTGCCACCTGGGTTCTTTTCCGAATTCCAGTGGAAGTCCTCCCGGGCCTGAAGCGGCTGGTTCTCCTTCTCTGAACACTTTCGAGGTGAGACTGAAGCCTATTGCATTCAGGGCGTTTTCCCTCCACCGTCCGCTGATCAGGTCCAGAAGGCCTTTCAAGGAATATCGATCCCACTTCTGACACCAACTGTTGTGGCAGTTTAATTCACTAAACAATCATCTTTGGCATAAGAGACAGTCTGGAATCAAATGATCATTAAAAAGTAATTTATTGTCTTGCAAGAGGCCCAATTGCCACACAGAGGTAGACAGTACAGTCTGTGAAACAAGTGCGACCAGGAGGGAGGGGCAGGCCAGTCTTTATACTCTGTTATTGTTATCTTCCAAGGTTCTTTAAACTCCAGAGATGGATAAGACACCACCAGTGATCCTATTATACTGAACTTTAGTTTAGCTTAACTTACAGCCTGCAAGTCCTAAATTGGACAGCCCTTTGACCTTAGGGGTCAGGGCTTCAGCCTTCAAAGCTCTCCCCCTCTTTCTCCTGCTTCGCAGGCGTTTCACATCAATCGTTATATCACATAGTCAGCAACACACATAGTAGTCAATCTAGTGTATGGTAATGAAAATCAAAGTAAGTAATGAAAATCAAAAATCTCCCATTACACAATTTTTCTGTGCTCTTGTTTCATGAACACCCAGTGATAGTTAACGTTAGCTGAACTGTTATCATCTCAACCGTTGTCTTCCTATGCTGGCATGTTTTGTCTACTATTTGAGAACTATTACAGCCTTTTGCAGCTCGTGTGGCTCTAATGTCCAGTTTTTGGCTGAAGAAGTTGAACTTGGTAAGTACGCGTTAAGTCTGCCTTGGCACCTAAAGTGTAAGTCTAAACCTTGAGTTAGTGTTATTGGAGCACACTGTTTATTAACTGAATTCTGAGGCAGGTGTTTCTACCAATTAAAGTTGTTGCTCAATAATACCCTCTCTATTATGTATTGAAAGCTTTAGTGTGTCAAATTAAATTTAGTATTATTTATGTCCTTCTTTGTATAGAGATATAAAACATCTTAATGCTATATTTCATTCTTTGTTGGTGGTTAGAGTCACCAGTCCATGTTTGTGGAATTCGTACCCTAAAAAAAAAGAAAAAAGAAAAGAAAAAGTGAACAGACTGTCCTTGTACAAACGGAAAAACTACTCGCCTTTGGACATTGTCGGGACAGCTATTATTGACTGAGTTGAATGGACCCTGCGTCAAAAAAACAATCTTACAGGGAGAAGGCAAGATGTAATGCTTATAATGGCAGAACTTGATCCATAAGGCATTGAACAACACTCAAGAAGAAGATTTGTGAGAAGGGTTTACCATTCTCTGGGGCCAAATCATGTCTGGCACATTGATGGCTATGACCAATTAAAACCCTGTAACCCTGTTGCTTTTAGTTGCCATCTCGTTTTGAATATTGTTTTGATTCTTCTCCCTTTACGTTTTCTTTCTGCCTTTTGATGACGTTTTGATAGAGTAAAGTGGACAGGTTAGATGTCACGTGAAACAACACCTAGGTAACTCGATGTATAGATACCCCAGGTAAGAAAGTGAATGCCACCCTCTGTATGTTTTGTATTAGTTAGTTAGAGTAATTACAGTAAGTTAGGGTGTTTGACGCTGAAGATTTGATGTATTTTCCTTTATTTATTTTATTAGTTAGATTAGAGGTTTAATTACAAGTTAGAATGAGTTTTGTTTTGTTCTTTTCATTTCTTTGGCTTCACTAATTGCGTCCCCTTTTTCTCTTGGGTTATTTATTTATCTGATATCTTTTTGATCTGTAAATGTTTTGCTTATTTTTCCTTGCTTATATTCACCATTATTATTATTACTATTTTCCATCTTTTTGGATAATTAATGTATAATAAATCATCTTTCTTTCACATCACTTCATTACATGTTGTCTCTTGCCACTCCAATCACACCAAATGTTATCATGACCTCAAAGTTACCTCTTCTGGCCTTAGATCATGAGAGTTCGTAACAGATGTTACTCACGCAAAGTGACTGTGGCGCTAGCAATAACAACCCAGACATTATAGCTGCTTATTACCTACAGTGTGCCACTCAATTTGGAGTCATACCAAAGCTTCTTCGCACAGACGGTGGCACTGAAAATGGAAATATGGCTGCAATCCACTGTTCTGGGATCAGTCACACAGATGATGACCTTGCAGGGGCTTCAGGCCATATGTACAGTGTGACTCCTCAACCACAAACCAACGAATTGAAAGCTGGTGGTCAGGAAAACAAAGGTGTAATAGTCCACACAGTCATGATATTTAGGGGGTTTATTTAATATACCTTTTCTTGCAGAACTTTAAATTAGTTTGAATTTAATATTCAATTAAAACACGTTATAAGAAAATAGTCTATTAAATGTATACCCGGCTTCAAAGACAAGGCAAAGAACACTCACACCATTAGGGCAGTTAAAGGCACACTATGCAGTTTCCATTTTTGTCAAACATTGACCCCTAGAGTCGCTGTAGAGTACTTGTATTTAACGTTACTGTCGTAAATAGCACTCACGCAGAGCCGTCTCTGCACTCTTCCGACCGCGCTTTCTTCGTCGACTCTGCCATGATTCACGTCTGAGGGTGCTTTCACACCTGCCTCATTTAGTTCGGTTGAATCACACTAGAGTTCGTTTTCCCCATTGGTGCGGTTCATTTGGGCAGGTGTGAATGCGGCAATCGCACTCGGGTGCGCACCAACAGCGGACCAAACAAGCCTACCGAGACCTCCTCGAAGAGGTGGACTAAACCAGTTGCCGTAGTCAGCTGCGCTGTGCATTATGGGATGAGGAGAAATGTTTGTTGACAGTTTGCACTTTAAAGGAGCTGTATGTAAGAAATGTATTTCAATTAATCATAAAATGGCCCTGATATGTCACTAGACATTAAGAAATCATGTTCATTTCAAATACTTATATCACTGACAACAGTAGTCCGGCCAGGATATTGTCATTTAAAAAGTGAAGTTGCAGCCCTCAACTGATGTTGATGTTGTCATCTTGTGTTTTGGCCTGAAGCGCCACCCTCCACCTATCTACCAATCACGAAGTCAGTATTGTTTCGGCATCCGGGTTGCCAGCTCTGCCCTAGTTACCACAGCTATAGCAGCCTACGTTCCTGCTGGATCCTGCAGCCTATCTGGCAACCCTCGAGTCAGGGGGGGAGGGGGAGGGGATACACCGCTCTACAGTAATTTGAAAGTGATTGCAGTACCAGTTTTGGCCACAATCTTACATACGGCTCCTTTAAGCATGGCAGCTCGTGGACACACTTGGAGTTGTGAGGAGTTGCGGAGCCTGATAGATATTTGGTCTGATGACCATATTAGGTCCCAACTGTCAAAAACCCACAAGAACAGCGAAATATTCGCTTTGTTTAGCAAGCAGCTCAGGGAGAGGGGATTTAACAGGTCTGTGGAGCAGTGCCGGGTTAAAGCAAAGAAACTTCGCCAGCAGTGCATACAAGTGCGGGAAGCACTTAATAAAACAGGCAGCTCAGGTAAGGAGAAAGACAAGTTCCCCTGGTATGATGACCTCGACAAAACACTTGGGACAAAACCTGACGTTGATCCGGTCGATGTTGTTGAGCCCTGTCGTGGAAATTTTAAACTGTATATTAAACTAACCATGTTTCTAACATCTAACCTTATTTGAACAGGATGTACGAAACCAAGGGAAAACTTGTGTCTTTGACTGTGTGCGTATGTATGTATGTAAAAATAACATAGTTTGGGAAATGAAACTAGACAGTCTGTTAGAATCTTGTGATTAACTAATGAAGTCATCATTAAAACAAAGTTTGCTTGTGCCAGTGACAGAGGAAAAGGGTTGGGGCTTTTGAATCAATTGAACCAATCATATTGAAGGTGACATGTTAGTCTTATTTGTTTTCTCGATTCTATAAAAACTGTTGTATATGTGTTTTACGGTGGGATTCTCAATGGAATTTGTCTGAGATCCTCCGGCCTTGCTTCTTGGGAGAGATTCCCTGAGAACTGCTCGAAGACTCTCCTGGCCGTTATTAAAGCATTTAGAGGACATTTGCTGATGTCTGTCTGTTCATTTCTGCTGCGCATCAGGTCAGTTTAGGGAAGCAAGGAAGTTAGGGTAAGAGACTCGGCCAGTTGTCGACTGAAGACGCAAGAGCTGGAGTATAAAAGTTATTAAGTGTCGATTTGTAGACGCTCTGTGTCGATGAGTAGACGCAACAGTTTTATTCTAAATAGTTGGGTTTAGGGGGAAAAATCCACTACAGTCCCATGATAGTTCAACATACATAATACTGGTTACAGAGAGCACACAAATTTACTTTTCTTAAGATCAAAAACATAAAAATTCATTGACCTGGTTCATTTTCAAACAGCACAAATCATGTACAAAGCAATACACAATAAACTTCCTGGAAATATTCAAAAATTGTTTATTAACAGAGAGGGGGGTTTAATTTAAAACATCAGCGGCACGTACAACAATAAAAGGTTTTTGTGTTTCTGTTTGTGGAGTGAGGTTGTGGAACAGTTTGTGTGTGGAGCTTAAGCGATGTCCAAGCGTGACCCAGTTTAAGAAGCAGTACAAACACATGGTTTTCACAAGGTATAGGGAGGAGGAAGGGATTTAGCAATCGGGTGGGTTTTTTTGTAAATAATTTATGTATTTGTTTTCTTATTTTATTTATTTTCTATTTTTTGTAGATAGGTATTATGTAAATATGTTTATTAGGGAAAACTGGTTGTTTATTGAATAGTGGAGAAGGGGTAGGTTTTAATAAGCTTATGCTTCATCCTACTCCTTTTCGGACATGTTGGTTTCATATTATTATTATTAATTGTTTGGTTTGTTTCTCTTTTATTTTCAGTCTACTTTTTTTTGTTACTTGTTTTATGTTTATGTTTGAAATAAAGCATTAAAAAAAAAAAAAACATTAAAAAAAAAAAAACATTGCCATCGTCAGATTCCAATGATGCTACTGATGCTAGCACAGTTGACCGGGCTATACCGCATCTGACACAGAGGTTGACGGTGAGTTTATTTAGTTTTTGCACTTGCCAATACCAACCACTTGTTTCAGAAGTTATGGCGTAACTTTAGGCATAGATAGTATACTTTGCCTTGCCAATATGACAGCCAGTTAGGATACTTCACATTAACCAAAAGCAGCTAAATAAACCTGTTGCTTGTTTTCATGTTATATTCTCTTCGTTATACTCACTCACTCACACACACACACACACACTGCATTGTGTATATAGCAACATGCATTGTGATATTTTTTTTCTGCATTAAAATGACATGAGTAACACAGAGAAATTGTGTATTTCAATAAACAGTGGGAGATTCAAGCAGCGTTTCCTGAGATGTCACAAACACCATTGCTGATGCAGGACTGTCTACTACAACATTTTATTTTCGAAATGGAGAAAAAGAATGTTTGTTCAGATTTGTCAACTTTACATTTGTTACCAATTAAACAGGAAATAAAACAGTATTTCAAACTAAAAAGTATTCCCATCCCATCCATTTTAAATCAGACAAAACTGGTTCAGTATGTGGTGGTTCCTATACTAGCACATAAGAATAAGTGAAAATGAACTCATCAAGGGAGATAACACACCTTAACTATTTATTAGTGAATACTAAATGCAGAGTATTTGCAGGTGTTGGCCATTCATATAGTAGTGAAGTAGCTACACAATGCATTTCTAATGTCGTGTTGCTGCTGTGTGTGTCCCTGCTCATCATGTACAGATCCTTCTTCCTCTGCAACGGTTTCTCCCTCCAGAAATTCCTCCTTCTGTATCTCACAGAAATGATACAGCACACAGCAAGCAGACACAATGCGGCTTACAAAAATTATGTGGGTCTCATTTTCTTTAAGAAGGCAACGCCAGCGTCCTTTGAGGCAATGGTCATACGGGCTTGGCTCAATCTGTGGTAGAAGTTGAGCTGCTGTGGTGTTACTGCTCCTCCCTCTGGGTAAGCTTTCATGAGCCAAGTTAGTAGAAGGTAAGCCGAATCACCCAAAAGAAAAACAGGCACGTCGACCCCCTCAAACGTTTCAGTCCAATGAGGTAAAAGAGTGCCTGCGCTGCCACGCTCATACAATGATGAGAGGGAGAAAACACGGACATCGTGTATCTTACCTGGTCGTCCAACATTAATGTCCCAAAATCTCATTCTATGGTCCACCACACCTTGCAGAATGATGGAATAGTCTCCCTTCCGATTGTAATAACAAGATGAGTTGTCAGGTGGAGCTCTGATCTTGATATGGGTTTCCATCTATCGCACCTGCCACCTGAGGGAATCTCCATTTGTCATGAAAACCCTGTATTATCTGCCTGAACTCGGCTGCAGAGGCTTCATTACCACATTTATGGCAGTCACAACCTCTTGGGTGATAGTGCAACATGTTGATAACCCAACACCAAACAGTTGTGAGATGGATCTGTACTCCAGGTTTGTGGATAACCTCCTCTATAGGCACAGCCTGTCTGAATTGAGTGGTCTGTCATGTCAGCCAGGGCCGGAGAGTGTCAGTAGTTTGAAACTGCCTCTTCCCATTCTGAAGTTTTTCAGCCAATCATCGTCTGTCCAGGTGGCGTAGATGTGGGGCCACCAACTTTTGGCGCTTTTCCACTGCATGGTACGGCTCGGTTCGGCTCGGTACGGTTCGACTCGGCACGGAACGGTTTGGCTCGCTTCGCTTTTCCACTGCAAGGTACGGCTCGGTTCGGCTCGGTACGGTTCGACTCGGCACGGAACGGTTTGGCTCGCTTCGCTTTTCCACTGCAAGGTACGGCTCGGTTCGGCTCGGTACGGTTCGACTCGGCACGGAACGGTTTGGCTCGCTTCGCTTTTCCACTGCAAGGTACGGCTCGGTTCGGCTCGGTACGGTTCGACTCGGCACGGAACGGTTTGGCTCGCTTCGCTTTTCCACTGCGTGGTACGACTCGGTTCGCTTTAGCTCGGTTGCTTTTCCACTGCAGTTAGTACCGCTTCAAAGTGGGTGGGACTGATCGTTATAGTTGCCGTCTCTACTGCCATGACATCATCATATTAAATGCGAATTTTTCATTCCGGGTTTCCCCATCCGCTCCTCGGCAACCAACGAGAGGAACGTCTGCACCTCGTCCACTGACCACGATTCAGCCATTTCTTTTTTTAAGTTTATACTATTTTTTTGAAGCAAATACTTTTAAAACAGGCGCTACAGCGTTGGCTGTTGTCTACTGGCTATTTAAATCTAGCGGGTTTAGTGTCTCATGTTGTAAATACAATGACGCTGGTAGTGATGATTCTGTCTGACCAATCAGTGATCTGCAGTGTTTCCACGTCACATTTTAGTATCGGTACGGTACGCTTGGAACCTCAACAGAGGTGGTACCATTTAAAGCGAGCCGAAGCGAGCCGTACCGTACCGTACCGTACCATGCAGTGGAAATGTGTCATAAGTGAGCCGTACTGAACTGAGCCGTACCGTACCATGCAGTGGAAAAGCGCCAAAGCGTGCCGTACCGAACCGAGCCGTCTGATGCAGTGGAAAAGCGCCATTTCATTACGTGGGTGTGTCCAAATGGCCCTGTGTTTAACAGAAAGATGAAATTGGTTATCTAGTCATTATGATAACTTTCAGAAAAATAACTCTTAATTTAAATTATTATTATCATATGTAAACTGCTTTCATTAATATTGTTAGATGAATTAGAGCTATGCTATTTTTGCTATTAGGATTTTACACCTTTAATAAGGTTTCTCACTTAATACAATTACTTTATGCGATAACATATGCCTGTAATCTGGACAGATATTTTAAACTGTTTAAAAATCTTAAAACGAGCTTATATAAAAATTGAGTGCACCTCAAGGAAAGCTGCCTTTTCCTCATCTGTTTTATCTTCAACTGTTCCATTAATGCCAACTCTCCCAGTGAGGTGATCGTCCACCACCTGGACCTGGACCACCGTGAACAGTAGAAACTGCAATCATCCGCCCAGCAAGGAAGTATTCATCTTCTCTGGCAGCTGTAGTAAACTGTTATTGTCCAGTTAGTATAAAACAAGACAATTATGAACAGGGCAGATAAAAGGTAGATGTAAGTAAATCATTTACTTGTGTTGTTAAAGGTGAGAAATCTCCTATTTTCTGGACCATCAAAGATTCTCCGTGCCCATAAACAGTCCATTAGGAGGGTTAGAAACTCACGTTTGGGAACACCTGTGTCCACTGCATCTTCAGTTGTGCCTTTGTCATCTGTGAATTTAACAAGCATGTTGTGTAATGGGTCGTATGATGCTTGAATCCACGAATTGCTCCATCCCAAACATTGGCTCTATTTATGTTGAATCTGCTGCAAGACGTTTTTATGATCTTCAATGAGAGATCTGACACAATATCTGCAGCAGTTAATACATCTGTGCTGTAATAAATAAAGAGGTTTTGATTAAGTTAATGATGAAATTAAAAAAAGAGTCAATAAATTTGGGAACATGATATTGAGACGGAGTCGTTAATAAATGAATTAAGAACCTTTCTTCTTGAACATGTTGTCTGCTCTCATCTGACTCTTCCCAGTCACTTTAGATTATTATTGGTGCATAGAGACGTGTGTAACTGCTGTAAAAAGACAAAGATTAACAGGAATTTACATCTATGGACATACAAAAGTAATTAGGCTACTTGAAAAGCAATCATGTGTGTGTTCTTGGATATTTGTTCAGTTTTTTCCTGCTTCCTAGATTTGTCAGAAATATAACAATTATTAAAATAACATTAGAACTGACCATTATAAAGACAGACTACATTTTTTCATTTGTTGTAACAAAGTAACTTAGCAAGGTATGAACATTATGAACTTACTTGGTCCAAAAAAGGCAGAGAGAGATCAGGGGGTCTGAAAAACAACAACTATGTATTAATTTGAGCAACTCCACTCCTAACCTCCAAATAATGTCTTGTTAACTAATACCTGTTTGATGTGACGCGAATTCGCCTCATTCACGCGTCCAGTTCGCGTCAAACCTTTGCTTTTTACGCGGGTCAATTTCGCTCTGGACGCGCGAATGGATTCAAAATGTTCAAACGTCCAACTAGACGAGGTAGACGCGAATTTGACGCGCTATTCGCGTTTGGTGTGAACGCACAGTAACAGGGAAACTTGCTACTGAACACTGACTGTTTCTGCTGCTCCCTGATGAAAGATACCTGTTGATGCCTGTTCAGAAAAACAAACAAGAAAACAGGACTCTGATGGTAACTTGTTTAACAAGCTAGATAAAAGGTAATGCCCTGGCAGTGGCAAATAGCTTTGGTTTAATATTTTATTTGATTAAATTAATGTTTAAGTTGAGATTTACAAGAAATATTTTATTGCTATTGTGTAAAGGGAATACTGCTGGTAAAAAGCACATTAGGCTATTTGTTTAAAGTTTTTGCAAACCACATGTTATTGCACTTTTGTGTATATAGCAGTACATTTAGATTTGCTATATACACTACTTTAGAATTCATTATAAAATTTTGCTCGTGACAATGCGATTAATCGTGATTAAAAATTAATCGTTGCCCAGCACTAAAAAAAACAAAAAAAACAAGTCACGTGTTAAAATGAGTTACATTTAAACGTTATATTTATGTAAGCTTTACTCTCATAATGTGGACTGTGAGACTTTACGTGCACTTCATTGTCTTCGCTAGAAGAATCCCTGGTACAGTCTTCAAACAACAATGAAAGTAATGAAAATTCACTTTGATTTAAACCCATTCATGTAAATAGTCTTTTATACATATGTCTTTGTAAGATTTTCATTAAATTAAATATGCTCACCACTGGCTAAAATGTGCTTATAAACAGTGTTATTCAATGATAAGCCTTCCCGAGTGCCTCTTTGTACAGCTGTAGTTTGAAAGGGCTTTTTGTTCCTGGAATGTTTTTCACCTCTGAAGCATCTGGGTCCAGCAATACATAGCAATACCAGAGCCCGTCTATGGAGAGCCTGGCCACTCCCTTTTAAGTCCTATTGTACCGAATTTTGGTTGTAGTTCCACCAGAGTTCCACTGGGGGCGATCGCCCATGAGTGCGAAATGAATGGGAGTCTATGGGGCAAGACGGCTAAATTTGTCTCTTTCACCCGATTGCCATTGAGAAATCTCAGATTTGATTGTAGGATTTGCAAGTTCAACATGGGTTATAGGTCGAAAGTTGAATGAACAAGTACTTGGTCTGTGTACTTTTTGATAATTTCATTTCCTGTTTGGAATGGAATAACGAGAAATGAAAACCAGCTCGTTTATTCGTTTTTTAGTTTAGCTTAAAAAACGAAAAATTAGATTTTGGCTCGATTTTTCATTTTTCGTTTATGGTTTAAAAGTCGGTTTATGGGTTCGATATTTCATTTGCACACATGGGCGGCGCTTAAATGCCCCTTTCATCTGATTGGTCAAACCGCTCCGCCTTCAGTAAGCTGTGAGCTTTTCTTTCTGTCAGGCAGAATAAGAGTCAGTACGAGTGCGGCACTGACAAATGCACTTTAATAAAATAATGTCTGAAACCACCACTCACTGTTAACTACACACACTATTTGAAGCAGAAATATGTTGCTGGTCACGTAATTCGTGCTGCTGCAATTTGCAAGCGACCCCATTAATGTGAACTACAGTATGACAGATTATATTAGCATATTTCCCATTGATAAATACAGTGCAAATAGTTCCGTCTCTTTGGATAAAAGGGAAGTGGAAATAAAAATCAATAATAGGCTGAACTGTACCATGATAATATGTCCGTAACATTAACCACTCTAGTCTTTTATTTACATCAAAAGGCAGGTAGGCGTGTGTGACAGCCTATGGGCTATAAATAATTTTGAAAATTGAATAGAAATAAAGTTTATATTTTTGAATATAAGCATGTGTAGCCTACTCAGTTTACATTAAAAGAAAGAGACAGAAAAGAGAGAAGCCAGAATCAGTGAATGTAAATTAATACTGACAAAATTACCAGGTTTGGGAATAATTGTTATTATTATGAGAAATTGACTCCGCCTAGAACTTTAATGCTTCACCAAACTCAGCTCAGACCCTCAGACTGGTCTGCTTATATCTTTTCTAACTGGTCAGACTTACTTTCCCCAAAAAATCCATCGACTTGAGTTATCGGTGTAATGAAGGCCGTAATACTTAATGCTGTCCACTAGAGGGGGCGACAGGATAATACGTGTTTTCTACTCTCTTTCCCTGTTTGCATCAGTTTAAATGACAAATAAATGCATGAATTTCATTCATAATAGGCCATATCTGTGTATCCACTCTCTAGTTTATTTTAAGATATTGTTATTCACACTGGTTTTTGCATTTAATGTTTGTCCATCTGGAACTTTTGTTTGTCATGAGCTCTGTAGCCTACTAGAAAAAAATTATGATTCAACAACACAAACTCTGTTTTTACTCGGCAAATTTGTTTTTCTTTCAAGTAAGCTATAGCCTACAAGTTATCCTGCTTTTTGCCATGGCTTTGCCATACTGGCCAGAATAAACAACATTTTCCCCACACGAGAAGTTTAAAAACCCTGCATTTAGTTTTTGTGAAGACGAGCGCATATCTTACAAAGGTTCCAGTTCTGTTTAGATGGAAATATGGCTGCAATCCACTGTTCTGGGATCAGTCACACAGATGATGACCTTGCAGGGGCTTCAGGCCATATGTACAGTGTGACTCCTCAACCACAAACCAACGAATTGAAAGCTGGTGGTCATACTTCAGGAAAACAAAGGTGTAATAGTCCACACAGTCATGATATTTAGGGGGTTTATTTAATATACCTTTTCTTGCAGAATTTTTATTTAGTTTGAAACTAATATTCAATTAAAACACGTTATAAGAAAATAGCCCATTAATTTTATACCCGGCTTCACAGACAAGGCTAGTCCTAGACTAAATTGCATGTTTGAGCTGTTTTAAATGAGAACGTATCTTAAAATATGTCAGTGCAATTGTTTTGTCACAAGATGCACACCAGTAATGTTTTTTTCTGGGACATGTTTATAAATATATATTCGGAGATCGACTACTTTTGACTGACAAAATTCCAGCCACCGGAAAACTGATAAAGTGAGTCATACAAAACCTTTCTTTTTAGTAAACTCTGTGTCCACAAACCATGCTGGAGTTCATGTGTAGAGCCTCTGGTGATACTTCAGCACAGTTTGGTGTTGTGTCGAGCCTTCTTAGTGTTTTAAAAATAGCGATTTTGATGCCATCATAGACATGCCCCATTCACTCCCATTCAAAATCTTAAAAGTGGCGTTTCCATCCTATTTATGCTTTTACACGAAAGTTTGACTCGGGTAGATTAACAAAAAGAGCCTAGGTTCAATTTTGGCGAGAGTTACCCTTTAATGAATGCAAAGAACACCAGTGTTGGGGAAGTTACTTTTAAAAAGTAGTGTTTGCTCGTTACTCGTTACTTTTTAAAAAAGTAATCCGTTACTTTACTTAGTTACCCCGTTTGGAAAGTAACTTTTTACGTTACTTTTATGTTGCTTGACTTTGGGCAGAACCCAATATATGTTCCTAAATATGTAGACATAAAGTTATACAATGGAGGACATAACAGGTAATTATTTTGTGCTCTTTATTATAAAAAAATATTATCAATTTCAAAAGAAAAAAAGTCCTTCTCATTGGCGCTGCTGTGTGCGGCAACTTTTATTCTCAGCCGGCTCTGCATCATGGGGTAGAGTGCGACACTCCGCGATGAGCCGTGTGCTCGCGCCACTTCTCTCCGCTCCGCTTCCCCTATCCACCGAACTTTAAATTTCGGCAACAGCCAATAAAGCTTCCCTGCTCTCTAACACCGGTGCGAATCACGTCTTGATAGCATAGGACAAAATTATATAGAAGACATAAGCTTAGTTTTCAGACATACGACTCACTCTATCAAGAGAGTAGGAGAAAAAAAAGAGATTTTGAGAGAAAAAAAAATATTTTGTTTAAAAGTACACATATTCAAGCTTTCTATATATTTCTCAGGTCTGTGAGACAAGTAGCTTATGAGTTTGGGTTCATTTACAGTATGGAGAGGAGCTCCAGTTCACGCGCTGGTGCAGTCATGATTATTTTGCATGCCATATTTACTTATTTATTAAATTCAGGCAATTAATTGGTTGGTAAAACATTGATTAAAATTAAGATACAATTAATACAAAACGAAATTCGTTTTAAAGAAAGTCTTTCTACAAAAACAAACTTAATAAAGTGGTCAAAATCATGTCTCCACACTCCATTTGTCTCCCGATATATTGCGCAATTTTTTTTATTATTTTTTTATATGAAACTAAATCGTTTTCTTCAGTTCTCAACAGTTCTCTTCTCTCAAGCGCGCAGCTGAGGCAGTGTCGCTGTCAAATATATCCATGGGAAAAGTAACGTTGCGCCGAATTGAAAAAGGAACTATGTTTCGTTACCAAATTTTTAGCAGTAGCGCGTTACACTACTTTTTACCCAAAAAAGTAGTTACGTTACACACAACACTGAAGAACACTCACAATCTACGCTCTTCCACACAGGTCGGTATATGACTATATTAAATATTTAACTTATTTACATTTTTGTAATGGAATTGTTAAAAGGACAGTTAACAACTTCAAACTCTCCCATCATTCACTCACCCTAATGTTGTTCCAAAGCCATATGGCTTACTTACATATAACACATTTTTTTTATATTATACACAATGTTAGTCTCACTCTCCGTTTACTTTCATTCAGTGTTCTTCTGTAAAATTAAAGTGAAAGGAGATTGTGGATAACATTCTATTCCACAGAAGAAAGTCATTCAACTTTGGACTGACGAGGTTTAGTAGACAGTTTTATTTTGGGGCAAAGATAGAATTTATAATTAAATACAAATTAACCTTTATTGCTGTACCTTTAGTTATCACACCAAACTTTTTCCTCTTTTACTTAAAGGTTTAATGGGAGAGAATGCGGATTTCGTGTCTCAGAGGAAGACTTGAACCAGTTTTTCATTGAAGCTACTCTTAGTAAATGTGGAGATGAACAGCTTCAGGCAAACTCTGAAGAACTACATGCTCAAAGCAATCTGACTACACCTCACACCTGGAGACTGGTGTGGAGAACTATATAACTTTATAAAACATGGCCCGCATTTAAACTCTGGTTAGTTCAGAATTTTTTTTTTCCAAATTAAAGAAAATGATAAAGGGATAGTTCACCCAAAAATGAAAACTGTCATCATTTACTCACCCTCATGTTCCAAACCTGTATGAGTTTCTTTCTTGTGTTGAACACAGAAGATGATATTTTGAAGAATGTTGGTAACACATTTGCTTCGTTTTAAAAGTCAAGACAGTCATCTTTATTTATATAGCGCCTTATTTATGACCAATCTGTATATACTGTATAAATAACAATATGGGTCAAAGACGATATTGTCACAGTGTCTGGTTTGTGTTTCCCCGGGTGTCCACTAGAGGTCTCTCTCCCTTACTGTCACCATTCATTCTCGAACTGCATTTCCCACGATCCTTTGTCTGTTCTCATCACTCATCATTGCACGCAGCTGTTTCTCATTAGTTTCTGTGTATAAATAGCCTGTCTGTTTTAGTCCTTGTCATGGAGTCGTCATATATTGTCACTACACTTCTGGGGCCTGTACCATGAAGGTAGCTGAACAAACTCGGGGTTACAGGATTGGTTTTGAGTTGACAAAACCAAACCGATGCAATCAGGCTTTATTGGTACCATGATGCAGCTCATCAACTTTCTCTGTCAACTCAGGCTTTGATCCTTAAGCTATGATTAATCCACGCGCGCGTGCACATAAAAGAGTGACGTCGACACTGAACAACCAATCGCGTTCGATATGGATAGAGCGAGAGCTATATACTTTTCAGCGGAGGAGCAAGAGATAATTCTTCAGAAATATGAAGAATATCGAAGTATTTTTCAAGCACGCAGTAACACTGTATCTGCTGCCAAAGCAAGAGAACAATCTTGGAGGAAGATTGCTGATTGCGTTAATGCGTAGGTTAAACAATTAATGTACATTTATGTAGGCTAATCATATTAAAAATGTATTAAATGCCAAAATGAAAATGTATTCGTGTTGATATATATATATATATATACACACATATACATATACATACATACGTGTGTGTAGATGTATGTAAAATGTGAATGTATAGGCTATTACATCCTAAGAAAGATTGATATTCATTGATTTTTAGATGCAACCCCAACTCCAAACGTTCTTGGCAGCAGATCAAGACAAAATATAAAAATATAATTCAAAGTGGTGAGTATTTCTATTTACCATAACCTTTTATTATTTTTTTGAACATTTAATCACAAACACTTGTTTGCAGCAAACAGAAAAAAATGTGACATGAGGAAAACTGGGGGAGGGCCACCTCCTCAAGATTACACTGTGGCGGAGGAGTTGGCTCTGAGCAACAATAAGGGGCGGCCGATTATGGATGGGATTGCATGTGCTGTACAGTCTGACCCTGGTGCTGGCTCCTCTAAGCAAGTGACACTGGGTATGTGTGTGCAATGCATTACTAATGTTTTTTTAAAAAGTTAAATATGGCTGACTGTATGTTCTGCAGTAGAGGGAAATACAGTGTCCCTGTTGAAGCCAGCACACACACACACAGTCTCCCACACAGAGGTCAGTATGCAGGAGACAGAACACCAAACATAACCTGCTTTATAACAGTTATGCTTTACACTGGCCTTTTATTTATTAGGGTGAACCAAACGATGAAGACACTCTGTCTGTGTGTTCTGAGACAGTTGCTGAGGTGAATGCACTGAGCTTTTTATTATGGCACACATTTGAATGTCATAATTAAGTGACTGGCCCTTACACATCTCTTTTGTAGGATTTTTCACAACCTGCCCCAGAAACGGAAGCCTCTACCTCAATGGGCTTCAGAAGAAATGTGAACAAGGTAATGCTTTAAACCCTTGACATAATTTACAGTCAGTCCTGTGTTTGTAGAAAGTCATGCCACTTTTTGTGATTTGATCAACCTCCAGAAAATGTGTAATGATTGTTTGTGGTGGAATTGTTTCAGGTGGAAACAGACTCAGTCAGGGCCTTGTACAAAAGGAGCCTCGAACTAGACTGCACACTGAAGGAGCTGGACTGTGAGCTGAGGAGGCTCAAAATTAAAAAAAAAAAATTTGGAGATCAAACAGCTGGAAAAAACAGATCTCAGTATGTGAACTTTTTTTAACCAAGTAACCCTTTAGTATGAACACTATGAATGTTTATTAATGTAATTTTTCTTGCTCTCTTTCTTCCCCCCTAGCCACATGATGACCAATAAAACAGTTTGAGACATATCTGCAGTGTCAGTGTGCTTTTATTAAGTAAAATATTGTGTTGTGATTGCTTCTCTGACAGCTGCGCCAGCTGGGTGGTCAAGTGTGATGGGGTCAATTTCATCAGGGAGAAGCTGGTTTTGTGGTGGTAATCGCTCATTTCTGATAGTGGCTATATTATGCAGAATGGCACATGCAGCCACTATCTGTGATGCCCGCTCTGGTGACACTCTTAAACGCCTAAGGCAGTTGAAACGTGCCTTTAGGATGCCAAAGGTCATCTCGATCTTGACCCTGGTTTTACTGAGGGCCACATCAAAGCGGTTTTGTGGCCCTGTCTGAGGGTCAGGATAGGGGGTTAGCAAAAACCTCTGGCATGCATATCCTCGATCTCCTACCAACAGGCCATCAAAAAGCCCTGTCATAGAACAGAAAAGGGGAAAATTGTGTAAGTTTTGCTATTAAAATTAAAACTTTAAAGTGTACTGTACCAAATTGAACTTGCCTTCCTCAAAGCGCTGACACAAAATAGACTCACGGAAAATTCGTGAGTTATGCACTGAGCCAGGCCATTTGGCATCCAAACTTGTGATCATGCATTCATGATCACAAGTCATCTGCAGATAAAATGTACAGTAAATAATTGTCCTGTTAGTTACTATTTATTTAAAGATTGATCTCAATGCAAATAAAAATCACTTCACATAGGCTATATAGTAGCCCTACCTGAACATTAAGGCTGTGAAAGGACTTTCTGTTCACATAATCTGCCTCATGTTCTCCGAGAGCTGTGGAGATTGCAACATGTGTGCAGTCTATTGCTCCTATGACTCTAGGGAATCCTATCATAGGAATTAAAAATATATATTTAAAATCATTCTTAACAGGTAGCTACTGCAGACTATTGTATAATAGATTTCGAAGTGTGAAATATGCTTTTTTGAAGAAGAAAAAAAAAGTGTGAAATGTTAAATTTGTTCATGTGATGTCACCCTATCAAGATATCTTACCGGCAATTTTATAAAAGCCCTCTTTTATGGACATGGTCGATAAATGTCCAGGGAACACAATGAAGCTATTTATGTACCCCTGCAGAGCGAGGACCACCTTGCGAATGGTTCGACAGACCGTGTTTTTCCCTAGATTCTCTGCATCCCCGACCGCATACAAGTATGTACCACTTGCAAAAAAACGCAACGCAATACATACCATTTGCGGTACAGTAAGGGCATGGCTTCGACGAGTCACATTTGTAATGTGCGGCTCAAGAAGTTCACAAAGATAAGACATTCCTTCCGCGGAAAATCTGTATCTCTCATACAAGCAAGCATCAGGAAAGTCAAATGGATTTTGTCTGTCCCTAAAAACTCTCTCTACGAAGTGCTCGTCTAACAATTTGCGCGGAAATGTCCACCGGATTTGGGAGAAAAGGTGAAGCCATTGCAACAGAGAACAGACGCTGGGAATTAGTTACGTCACCTTTATGTTTCTTTGCTCACAGCTGATTGGTCAAACTTCAGTCTGAGATCTTGAATCCAGAACATAACCTGCCCCGGAGCAGGTTAGCCGTGCAGCGTAAGATACCATGGCAACGAACTCCGATTAAAGCCGAGCTACTTTCATAGTACCTAAAACCCAGGGTTGGCGGAAACTAAGCTGAAACATAGCTGGCTAGCCACCTAAACCGGCTTCATGGTATAGGCCCCTGGTCTTCGTACGACCTGTTTCTTGTTTTGTTTATTGTGTATTTTGGATTGCTATCATGGATTTTGAACCTTGCCTGGATGACTACGAGATGGATTACACTTCAATAAACAACTATTTTCATACTGCATTTGGATCCACCTACTTTCCTGTGTGTCCCCGTGACAGATATGTCACCATTTTGTGTCTGAATCTGAAGACTAAAATTTCATTATTTAATATTATGTATCTGTATTATTATTTATTAATATTCATAATCAGTTGTATTATCTTATGAAGTGTAAAATGCACGAGTTAGACTATAGATTGCATGGACAAGTGTTTAAGGAACATATTTTAGACACAAGGAGGGTAGCTGGGAGGATCATGTATTCTGCTTAAAGGTACGAGTAAAATGCAATGTTCACTTAGCAGAGAGTTCCAGTGATGATGATGATACTTCAGATGTGTACACTTGGTTTGCTCTTTGCAAGAAAATGAATGTTTCGACTGATGCAAATGTAGCATTTGTATACCACTAATATACACTGAGAAATAGTTTCTTAATGTGGAAAGGGGATTGTATCAGGTGTAAGCATTAGCATATACGTTCTATCTTTAAACAATGTTTTTTCCACCTTACAAGGAAGTCGAAAGTCGTTCAGTTGTGTATTTAAGCCATAGACTAAAAAAATATGGACGTAGTGTCCGTGACGTCACCCGTAGGTTTCTGAAGAGCATTTTTGAAGCCTAAAGTGGGCGGATTCGGCCGTCGCCATCTTGGCCTCGCGTCACTCCTTGATAACAGAAAATGGGCAAAGAGGCGGGGCATGAGTAGCCTGGCTACCAGAGTTAGCTCAGGGAGGTAATGCTATATGCTACTGACAGTACCAAGTCTGCGACTGCACAGAGCCTCGCGCTAAAGTGACAGTTGATGATGTAAAGCCAATTAAAAGTTCCTGTTTTTGCCCTTCGAAATATTATAATAGTTAAAAGACATGGCTACAAGTGAGACTGTGTATCGTGATTCTGTACTATTCTGCTAGTTGAAAATGTATTATGCAGTAACTTAATATGAGAGAGTGTGTGTGACAGTGATTTATGTGCATAACAGTTACATGTCAGTACACTTTTTTATAGTCTATGGTCCGTCAGCGCGGCATCGCTCGTCAAGTTCGTAGAGAGCTTATTCAGTCCATTTTAAATTCTGATTTGGCCACCTCTCAAATGAGTTAAACCATAGATATATTACCTATGAAGTTCAAGTACATTAAATGCGCTAGAAATCTGCGCTCATTCAAGGATGTGCATTTATTACATGGACGGAGAAAGCAACGACACCTGCAGGATTTCATCTGACGGTACATAAGCATATTATAATCTATCTGTTCCGTGAGAGCAGAACGAACAAGCCTTTATATCTATAGACGTTTTTAAATCTGAAAACTCAAAAAAAAAAAAATTCAAAATCAACGAAATTGTCAGACATCCATTAGTGCATGTTCACAGAGGAAAACAACTGAAATACAGCGCTGGTTGTTCTCTCGAACGATACTCGACGACAACGACGGAATCCTAAGCCGTGGGCGAAGTAATGGGTGTATTAAATTGTATGAAATAATCCCTAGAAAAGCACAAACACTGCAGAGATGGCAAGTTCAGCAGCTAAAATTTGCTGAGGTGAAGTGACGCAGGCACGCAGCTAACAGCAGACAAACGGCTAGCATTGACATCAGTGGGAATCCACCTGTCACTCAAAAGTGGACACACCCTTAATTATTCAGAACTTTAAATATTAATCAACTAAACGGATGAGTTAAAAAAAAAAAATTCACCCCCCTCACAGTTGTCATGAAGGGCAAAATTAGCTGTATAGACCAAAGCCACATAGAGATCCAGGCTGTAAACATGTTTTTTTTCTGCTGTAAAGTTGGTAATTTTAACATGGGGGAGATACAGATTTGACTCACTTCTGCAGCCAGCCTCAAGCGGCCAGTCAATGAATTGCAGTTTAACTCACTTCCGTGTTGGTTTCAAGAGAGAGACGGGGAGGTTGCCGCTTGATTTAAGCTCAATCTTACTGTACTACGGCAGAGAAACACGGAAACGCATAGACCTGGCATGAATATAACATTTTCTCAGAGTTGCTCTCCTGACATATAGACCTTGAGGCTGGGTAATAAGCTGAAGATGGCACATATTCTGTGGAGACATCAGAAGATGAAGGTAAATCTTGCTGCTCAAGTTTTCAGCAGCAGCGTTGCAGATGCCCTTGAATTCTGCAACAAGGAACTTCGCTTGCCTCAGTTTCATGGTTCAGAGGAAACCGTCGAATTTCTGAGAACAATCGACTTAGCTTTTGATGTTCTCAACAGCAGGAACCCTCTGGCAAAGGGTTACAAAGCTCCTTCCAAAGTTGTAATAAACTTCACATGCTGAGTCTGTTGGAGAGAGCTGAAAATGTCCTTCTGCAGCTCAGAGATAGCTCTGGGAGACATCTTCATGCAGGTCCTAGGAAAACGGGTCCCATTGGATTTGTTGCCAGCTCCAGAAGCATTTCCAACATTTTTAAAGAGCTGGTTGAAGCACAGGATGCACCTTGTAAGTATCTCCTCACTTACAAACTCAGTCAGGATCATCTTGAGCTGTTCTTTTCTGCAGTTAGGGCACGCGGAGGCTACAACAACAACAACAACCCTACTGCCCGACAGTTCAAAGCTGCGTACAAAACGCCTCCTAGTGAGACATCAAGTGAAAAATGGAACCGGGAACCGTCTCATTAAAGATGGAACCAACATGTTGGCAGTGACAGTCGGTCCAGCTTCTCGTCAATTTGATGTCACACCAGCACTCCCTCTGGATTCTGACCACGACTACAGCATCTCACCTTATGTCGATTCAATATCCGAGTTCAAGGACGCCGCTATCCATTACATTGCTGAATATGTGGTGAAAAAGATGGAGAAATTCTTGTGCATGCCCTGTTCTGTTGCACTGAGTTCTGATTCCAGCATGCATGCTTTCATTGCCCTGAAGAACAGGGGAGGCTTACAGAATCCACCAACAAGCATTGTGGAGGTGTGTAAAGCCTCTGAAAGGTGCTTTCAAAGACTACTGAATACTAGTGGAGGAAAGCTTCCTCAAGAAAAAAGGAGTGACAGCTGCCATTATAATTCAGGTTCTGAGTGATTGTGCTGACAAGAATATTTTTTCAGAGTTGCACGACCACATGTTTGAGACCAGTGTTGAGGACAATCATGTTCACACCTTGGTTAAGATGGCAGCCTCCATGTACTGCAAGATACGCCTTCATCATTTGGCAAGGCGAGAAACTGAAAAAGTATCAGGGGCTCTTGTGAGAAGGAGGATGAACAAATTTATACTTTTCCATCCCCAATAGTATGGTGTTTTTAGTGCACATCTTCCTGTTCAAATAATGTTTACAGCACTTTCTGTGTGCATCGCTCACACTCAGAGCCGGCTCTCCCTATAAGCGAACTAAGCGGCTGCTTAGGGCCCCGCCGCCACTAGCGGGCCCCCTAACTACAGATGGTACTCGCCGGTGCCGCGGTTTAACAGTCAACCGACCGTGTAAAATCGTTGTCTTGGAAATTTGACCGCAAAAATTAAACGAGTCTATCCATCGGGTGCAGAAAAAAGGAAAAAGAAAAAAAAGGAATCCCATTATAGTAGAGCTGCTACTCTAACGAAATCCACATTTTAAGCAGTTTTTACTGTAGAATTATTTTGAATGAATTTTTGAACTTGACATTACACAATGCACAAAGAGCCGCCTATTGCATTTTCTGCACAATTCGCGGTGCTATTTCACGGCAGTCTCGGAGGGTGCGTTAAAGTGGACATTATCCCATCATAGTAGAGGCACAACTCCAACGAAATCCACATTTTAAGCAGTTTTTACTGTAGAATTCTTTTTGTATGAACTACATGTAACGTGTAACAATGTTCAATTTTTTTTTTTTTACTGTAAGTCGTTCCCGCCGCAGTGAATCAGCAGGACATCCGGGGCTGCTCTTCCTCTAAGGGACCGGTAGAAGAAAGGAAGGAGTCCGTGCCATCGAAGTCCACCCCAGCCAAACCAGTGAACCTTGGCCCCTATGGTCTCTCTGGCCCTCTCTTCCCCACGACGAATGTAACTGCTGCCCATGATCCAAATCACTGGACCTGTTAATAGCATACAGCAATCACAATCAAAACATTGTTTTGTCAGTACACATATTTGAACACACACAAGTAACTTGTGTCGGCCATTGATTTCTTTCTATCCAAACAAAACAGAAAAAAATTATATGCAGATTAGGGGTGACCCCGAATAGTCGAAGATTCGATGCTTCGATTGGAGGAGCCTGATTCGACTACCGATCTCACGCTCGAATCTTCGCTGAGGTGTTATGAAACGAGGATCATGCCACTTTGGCTGTATGAGGGGCGCTCAATGTCTGATTTCACTAAGAACTACCGGTTTTCTGTCAATACGTTAATATTCAGCCTATTATGATAATGCTGTATATAAAAATGTAAAAAAAAAAATGTTTTTTAACGTGCGTAAATAAATCCAAACACCCCGTGACAGATTTAAGTTTCACTTTCAATCCGTGACCGACAGAGGAGCGTCTTGGCGGCAAGGATTTAAATCTTTAACAATGTCTGGGATAAGAAAATCTAAAGTGTGGATCATGTACACCATCAGAAAGGATATTCTCCAAGGCTGGATTTAGCATCAGGAAAACCAGTCTTTCACTCTGTCTGTGTCCGTTGGAGTCTTTTGTGCGCGTGGATAAAATACATTCTAAAACACTTAACGTGAAAAACGTTTAACGACTCAATCTCCTAAAATAGTCAAATAAAAAATATAGGAGGAACGCATTGCGTTCATATTCTGGGTTCATCTGCACATAAAGTGTGTAGGCTACTGTGTACATTAAGCCACGTTAAAGTGCCTTTTAAGCGTTTTAAAAGCTTTTTTCACGTTAAAGGTACAATATGCAAGAATTTTTGCCACTAGAGGGCGCTACATTCCAAACAACAACAACGACGTAGCTTGATGACGATGTGAAGGAGCGTGGAATGATGGGAACTGTCGTTTTAAACTCCACCGTGGATGTAAATCAGTCAGACGGGAATCGAAAAATCATGTTCATGGATGATGAGGCTAAGTTCTATTTTCATAAATGTTGCGTTTAATGACATGCTTTTTGTGGCGAGGGGGGCGTGGTTCAGCGCGGTCTGTGATGGGAGAGAGAAGAGACGAGCAAGTAGGTCAAGTGCAAATGCACCTGTGTCTTATTGCAGTGATCGGCGTGGAGAGACCGCTTATAAGCCGCGCTGGAACGAGAGAGAGAGACTGGAGAGAAAATTGGACGCAGAGGAAGAAAACCGGTGGATCCGAGCTCTCATTTTTTAACTGTTTTGTGCCGTCGCGGTTGCCACGGTGAATGCGCGTTGTGCGCGGCTTTTGTTTGTTTTGCTTTATTTTAATAAAGTACGAGTCCCAGTCACGACGACGCGTCTTCTTCCTTCCTGACTCTTAAACCTCATCACACTTTTATTTCATTAAAATGAATTAACCGCAAGAAAAGTAAGGTTTAATACTTCATAGATGTTACTGTATTTGTTGAATTCATTGTTGTGATAACGCTGCGCAGTTTTACATGTTCTAAACAATTGTTGTAAAAGTACATTCGAACATGCCCACATCATTTGCCAAAATACTGATTAATCTTTATGTATAACACATGCTATGTTTATTTACATGGCCATAAACACCAGACGTGATAAACAATGTCAATAAACTAAACACAAATCTAAAGCAATAATACTTTCCTTACATAAACATAACTATTACCGAATGCTACATTTGGAAAATATAAAATTAAGCATGCTTTGTCGACAGAACCAGCTGCAATCGGTAAAGAATAATTGTGTCCCATAACGACTGCAAGAAACAAGCTAAAGTTTGTAGCTTGATAGACGCTACAACTACAACTTCCGCATTTGTCCAGGACTCCACGCAGTACGAGCGGAAACCGAGGGTGACGCGGATATGACGCAATTGACTGGCGACTCCCAGCTCCCCCCTGCTCTAACGCCCCATTTCCTTGGTTAAAATCTTAATTTTCTCACGATTTAAAAATAGTTGGAAACATTTGGGATATTGTAAGTAATCAACTTAACAAAATATATAACACTGGCCTTGAGATTTTGGGATATTTTAATGCAAAATTCTTACATATTGTACCTTTAAGCATTTTAGAATGTCCCGTGGAAAACCAACTTGTTAACGTTGGCCGGCAGAAGTGCGATCATGGTTTTCCTTAATTTTACTATTTTAGGAGATTGAGTCGTTAAACGTTTTTCACGTTAAGTGTTTTAGAATGTATTTTATCCGCGCGCACAAAAGACTCCAACAGACACAGAGTGAAAGACTGGATTTGTTCTCTCGATCAGGTACAAGTGATTTCAAAACTTTTCAGCCGGTTCTAATTAGATTTTTGGATGCTGTGAACATTTTTAGCTAAAAAGACTGCGACTCCAGTTTAGCATTTATTGTTGTTTCTGCAGTTAAAGGAACACTCCGACTTTTTGAGACTTTAGCTTATTCACATTATCCCCCAGAGTTAGATAAGTCCATACATACCTTTTTCATTTCTGTGCGTTCTGTAAGTGTTATTTGACGCACCCACCGCTAGCCTAGCTTAGCACAAAGACTGGATGTAAATGGATAGTGTTAGCATAGTAATCCCAATAAGTGACAAAATAATTCAAACATTTTCCTATTTACATGTTGTGATCTGTATAGTCACAGCGTGTACAAAAAACAAGGCTATATGAGACAGAGACCATTTTTAATCGTATAAATACTGGGAACTATATTCTCACTCGGCGTAGGAGCACAGCTAGCGTTACTTGGGCGGAGTGGCTACTTGGGCGGAGTGATCAGCGCAGCACACGAGACGCCCTGTTCTGTTGATGGTTCCGTAAACAAAACAAACGTGACTAACTCGCTAGACGTGACTCATGATCATGGCTGACTTTGAGGAATTGTCAGACTCAGAGGAATTTTACTGTGTATCAAACCAAGATCCCGAACCATATAGGTTTGAGCCAGAATACACAGACGAGGAGTTACAAACTTTGGAAGCTGTAAGACAAGATGTCGAACAGATTGATGTCGAAGGGAGAATCAGAACGAACACGGACTGGTGGTGTAAATGTGGAACATGCCAACCTATGCCCACAGAAACCGAGTGTCTTTGTTGTAATGAATGGGACCGGGTATTGCCATCAATGTCAAGGGCTGATGACAATCAAAATATTTGCGTCACTTCCACGGAAGATTTCTCTGCCCTAATACACCCGGCAGTTGTCGTTTTTTTTTCCCAATGTGACAAGATCAACTGGACCAGCGACAAGCATACTAGAGGCACAGCTAGAACGCGCAAGTGTTTTTGCCAGAATACTCTGTTCACCCTGTTATTTCATTGTTGTTTTTAGTCAAGGTAAGCCTATCTTCGATTCTATTGTTACTTTGTATTTTTAACTTCACATAATCCTGTATTTTAGAGAGACGCGTTGGCACAATTAACAACAGCCGCGAGTGAAAATTAAAATTATTGTTACATTTGCACTTAAGCCTTTGCTCCTAGCAGGTTGGAATTGCCACATTTTCGCGTTATTTACACTTAATTGCCCGACCGAAACAGCATCTGCAAGAATAACCTTAAATAGAGACATTTCAGATCATTCCAGCAGGACCAGCGACAAGCATACTAGAGGCACAGCTAGAACGCGCAAGTGTTTTTGCCAGAATACTCTGTTCACCCTGTTATTTCATTGTTGTTTTTAGTCAAGGTAAGCCTATCTTCGATTCTATTGTTACTTTGTATTTTTAACTTCACATAATCCTGTATTTTAGAGAGACGCGTTGGCACAATTAACAACAGCCGCGAGTGAAAATTAAAATTATTGTTACATTTGCACTTAAGCCTTTGCTCCTAGCAGGTTGGAATTGCCACATTTTCGCGTTATTTACACTTAATTGCCCGACCGAAACAGCTGTACTCACTCAAGCGGTGAAAGCATTATCCGTATATCTGTGTAATTTGCGCGCTGTCGCGGAAGCGTCAGCGGAAGCGTTCAGCTCTCGTGTTCAGGCTCCTCGTGTGAAGACCGACTCGGGAAAAGACCAGCGACTCTACCTGCGCGACTCCACCGAGCAAGGACACCAGAAAGGCACTTACGTATCTCCTCTTCCCTTTCTCTTCCCTCTACTTACCTTATTGTTCACCTTAATCAACATGTGCTTTCAATACATTCCTGTTATCTCTCGGCACCGTCCTTTCATCACGCGCAATAGGCAGCGCAATACTGCCAATCTGCGTCCCATCCCCACATACTCACATACTCCTCTCTCTCTTTCCGTGGGTCTATGGAATTGTCAGTCAGCAGTCAATAAAGCTGACTTCATTCCAGCCTTTGCATCTCATTCTACTCTTAGTATCTTGGGGCTGACTGAGACCTGGATTCGTCCAGAAGACTCAGCAACCCCTGCTGCTCTCTCTAGCAATTTCTCCTTCTCCCACTCCCCTCGCCAGTCTGGGAGAGGTGGGGGTACAGGGCTTCTCGTTTCTAACAATTGCAAATACTCCACGCTCTCTTCTCTATGCAACAACAACTCATTTGAATATCATGCTATTACACTTACAACCCCCATTAAAATCCATATTGTAGTCATTTATCGCCCCCCAGGTCAGCTGGGTAACTTTGTAGATGAGCTGGATGTGCTGCTGTCCACTTTCCCTGAGGACGGCACCCCACTTCTAGTCTTCGGTGACTTCAACATTCATCTCGAAAAGCCACATGCAACAGACTTCACCTCTCTCCTAGCCTCTTTCGATCTCAAACGACTCATCACCACAGCTACTCACAAATCAGGCAACCAACTGGACCTGGTTTACACACGCAACTGCACCACAGAAAACATCCTGGTGACACCTCTCCACGTTTCAGATCATTTCCTCATTACTTTCAGTCTACAACTCTCTACCCCTGCACCCCCACCCCCACCACCAGTCACTTTCAGACGAAACCTGCGCTCACTTTCCCCCTCCCATCTCTCCTCTGCCGTGTCATCCTCTCTTCCCCCACCCTCACAATTCTCATCTCTGGATGTGAATACCGCAACGGACACCTTATGCTCCACTCTAATCTCTTCTCTAGACATTATCTGCCCTCTCTCCTCCAGGCCAGCACGCACTACTCCCTCTAACCCCTGGTTATCTGAGGTTCTTCGGGAACACCGGACCAAACTCAGGGCAGCGGAGAGGAAATGGCACAAATCAAAAGACGCATCTGACCTGAGTATGTATCAATCTCTCCTCTCCTCCTTTTCTGTTGATGTTCATGCTGCAAAATCTTCATACTTCCACAACAAGATCAACAGCTCCTCCAACACACGATTACTCTTCAAGACATTCAACTCTCTCCTCTGTCCACCTCCACCACCTCCCGCCTCCTCCTTAACTGCTGACGATTTTGCGACCTTCTTCACCAACAAAACAACAGCTATCAGCAGTCAGTTCTCAGCTCCACACACACAGGAACCCAGACCGACCCCTTCCACAGCCAATACCCCTCTGTCCTCCTTTTCTTCGCTAACCGAGGAAGAAGTATCTACACTTCTCCTCTCCAGTCACCCTACCACCTGCACGCTTGACCCCATCCCCTCACACCTTCTACAAGCCATCTCTCCCACACTTCTACCATCACTCACACACATCATCAACTCATCCCTCCACACTGGCACCTTCCCTACAGCATTCAAGCAGGCTCGGGTTACTCCACTGCTCAAAAAACCAACGCTAAACACATCATTGGTAGAGAATTACAGACCTATCTCTCTCCTACCATTCATTGCGAAGACACTTGAAAGAGCTGTCTTCAACCAACTAACATCCTTCTTGTCTCTAAACAACCAGCTGGATGTCAACCAATCTGGCTTCAAGAAAGGACATTCAACTGAGACTGCATTACTGTCAGTCACAGAAGCCCTACGGATCGCAAAAGCTGCTTCCAAATCTTCAGTCCTCATTCTCCTGGATCTGTCTGCTGCCTTCGACACGGTGAATCATCAGATCCTTCTGTCCACCCTCTCATCACTGGGCATCACAGGAACTTCACTCCACTGGTTTGAGTCCTATCTCACAGGTAGGTCCTTCAAGGTCGCATGGAGAGGCGAGGTATCCAGAGCACATCAGCTGACCACAGGGGTTCCCCAGGGTTCAGTTCTTGGTCCCCTCCTCTTCTCCATCTACACCACATCACTGGGACACATCATACAGGCACACGGTTTTTCCTACCACTGCTATGCTGATGACACACAGCTCTTCCTCTCCTTTCAACCAGATGATCCCACAGTAGCTGCACGGGTCTCAAGCTGTCTGGCGGACATCTCCACATGGATGAAGGAACACCACCTGCAGCTCAACCTGGCAAAGACTGAGCTTCTCGTCCTCCCTGCCAATCCGTCTCTACAGCACGACTTCACCATCCAGCTAGAGTCATCATTAATCACCCCATCAAGATCGGTCAGAAATCTTGGAGTAACGTTTGATGAGCAGCTGACCTTCACAGATCACATTTCAAAGACAGCTCGATCATGCAGGTTTGCACTGCACAACATCAGGAAGATCAGGCCTTTCCTAACTGAGCATGCAACACAACTTATCGTCCAGGCCCTGGTCATCTCTAGGCTTGACTACTGCAATGCCCTTCTGGCTGGACTCCCAGCATGTGCGACCAAACCCCTACAGATGATCCAGAATGCTGCAGCTCGTCTTGTCTTCAACGAGCCCAAGAGGGCCCACGTCACTCCTCTGTTCATCTCTCTGCACTGGCTACCTCTAGCTGCTCGCATCAAGTTCAAGGCACTGACGCTTGCTTACAGAACTATCACAGGCTCAGCTCCCTCCTACTTTCACTCACTCCTACGAGTCTACATCCCTACCAGACACCTACGATCGGTCAACGAGCGACGTCTCGTGGTTCCATCACAGAAAGCCACAAAATCACTTTCCAGAACATTCTCATTTACAGTTCCATGCTGGTGGAACGCTCTCCCCACCCTCATCCGGAATGCAGAATCCCTGACAACATTCAAAAAACAGCTGAAAACCAATCTCTTCCGTGAGCACTTAACCTTATAAAAAAAAAAAATAAAAAAAAATAAAAAAAAAATAAAAAAAAAAATAAATAAAAAAAAAAAAAATCCTTTCCCTTTGAAACATCACTTATCAGGCTTATGCTACTCTGAATAATACCAGAACTTCGTATTTTGAGCACTTCCTGCGTTGTTGTTGCTTTTGCCTCTTTATGATGACTCGCTGAACTTAGTCCTAATTTGTAAGTCGCTTTGGATAAGGGCGTCTGCTAAATGACTAAATGTAAATGTAAACTGGAAGAAACGCCCCATGCCGAGTGAACCTAATGGTCAGCTGTCCACCAAGTAAGTGATTTTGTTATAATGATCATTCATAGTTCAATGAAATTGTAGTATTGCCATTGCATACAGTGTGTCTCGTGTGGGCGTCTCGTGTGCTGCGCTGATCACTCCGCCCAAGTAGCCACTCCGCCCAAGTAACGCTAGCTGTGCTCCTACGCCGAGTGAGAATATAGTTCCCAGTATTTATACGATTAAAAATGGTCTCTGTCTCATATAGCCTTGTTTTTTGTACACGCTGTGACTATACAGATCACAACATGTAAATAGGAAAATGTTTGAATTATTTTGTCACTTATTGGGATTACTATGCTAACACTATCCATTTACATCCAGTCTTTGTGCTAAGCTAGGCTAGCGGTGGGTGCGTCAAATAACACTTACAGAACGCACAGAAATGAAAAAGGTATGTATGGACTTATCTAACTCTGGGGGATAATGTGAATAAGCTAAAGTCTCAAAAAGTCGGAGTGTTCCTTTAAAAAGACAAAGTTGAAAATTCTGGCTACTATCGTTATTTTAATAATTTCTTTATTTTAATTGTATTTATTGATCTGTCAGGGTTATCTAATCTAACTATTTGTGGCTTGTGTTTTGAATATTATGTTCCCCTGCACTTTAGGCATTTTGCACACATTTGCTCCTCATATTGTGACTTGATTCTGATTTATTTCGTTTTGTATTTTTATTTATTAGAAAGGTATATTCTGTTCATATTTAATTAATTGTTTATTTTTTCGGTGCATCGATGTTGTGCTGTACTTAGAGCCTGCTTGCACAGGTAATTTAGCCGATTAAATATTTTTTTTTGCATGTGAAATGCAAATCCTGTCTGCAGTGTGGCCTTTCTGGAGTTATGTTATTTCTTAGTTTTATTGATCCAAAATGTTTTTATACATTTTCTTCTATATCTTTGTGTGATTTTCTGTACATCGCGGCTTTGAAATGTTAAAGCCCCGCCCCCATACACATGATTCGACTATTAGTCGACTATAGGCAAGACTTGACAATTCTGATTCGACTATGAAAATCCATAGTCGGGGACACCCCTAATGCAGATATACAATAAAACACAAATTAATTGCTCTTATCTGTTCATTGAAATAATAATATGACAGTATAGGTATTACACAAGGGTAATTTATTATTTTATTCTCTCTTACGGTCATTGTGTTGCTTTCAATATTTGACTTTAATCTAAATTACACTATAGCTACATGGCTTACCTTTGTTGTTAGGCATGGTGTAGTGCCACTTCAGTCCAGCTATTAGTATTTGAACCTATGAGGAAAGAAAAATGAAAAGGGCAACCATAAGTTATAGATGTTATGGGTGACATTTGTTATTGTCCATCTATTAACTATGTTATTTAACAGGCCAAAGCAGACGCTTTTGTCCAAAGCGATTTACTGAATAACTTTTTTATATGACTGATTCGTCCATTTCTCTTGTGATGTAGATAACAGTTAACGCCATTTTGTGGTTATATTCGGCGACCATTAACGTTATACAACATCATGTGCATCAATTAACCAGAGGTGGGTAGAGTATCCAAAAACTGTACTCAAGTAAAAGTACAAGTACTTATAGAAATATTTACTCAAAAGTAAAAGTAATAATATCTATCTATCTATCTATCTATCTATCTATCTATCTATCTATCTATCTATCTATCTATCTATCTATCTATCTATCTATCTATCTATCTATCTATCTCTATATCTATATATGAAGACTTCAGATGCAAAAGCCTCTGAGTGCCATCTGAAACTTTCTTCTAAAACAAGCATTTTTATCGAGCTTGTATATTTAAGTTCAGTAATTTCACTTTAATGACAATTACTAGGTACTTTTCATTGCCATTTAAGTGAAATAACTGAACATAAACATACAAGCTTGATAAAAATGCTCTTTTAGTAGAAAATTTCAGATGGTACTTAGAGGCTTTTGCATCTGACGTCGTCATATATATAAAATTATATATTTTTTTATTTAAATGACTATTATTATCATAAGTAGATAGGCTATCTTTGCAACAAAAAACAGAAGAGACAAGCATTATTTCTGCCATCTGTAGCCCGAAAATCATTGCCTGTCCTTTGGTTTGTATAATAGTAACTTATACAACTACATTTGGATTATTAGACATGTAGAAATAAAGTGAATCTGCAGAGTGTTGCATTCAAAGGCATGTAATTGACACAGAGAAGAAAGAGTTAAAACTCTCCACATGTGCTCGCGCTCATGACTGCTACTGAACATCTGAACACAAAAGTACATCGACGGATCTTATTCTGTCTGTTCTCCAAAATATAATCAAATGTATATTTCTGCAAGCATGTTTAAACTGGTTAACTGTGTCTACGGCAGGCAAAGGCATTCGTTTTCAAGTCGAGTTCGCACGCCACTGCGCAACAATACACACACACTACCGCGGGACGGCGGGTGTTCATAAACTATGAACAATGGTAGCTTATTTAATGTATAAGTTAATGTATATGTCCAAAAAACGGGTAATGTCATACTTTCTAGTAGTGCTATCGTAGCGTAATAATCTGTTTGGTTGTAAAATGTATTACCTGAGTGAAATGAAATCGAATATATCGTCCTGTGGAATCATTCATTCACAGACAGCATACGAAGATGTTCAACTAATAAAGATCTTCATCGCTGGCAAAAATATGATGCATTTGAAGATATTTAGAAATAATAATTAGAATAATTATTAATATTGACAGTTGCTATTAAATGGTTTACCTCATCCTTTAGAAAAGGTGCAGTCGGCAGGCCATCTCTCTCTGAACTCCTCAACTACTGTAAATACATAATGAGCAAACATCTCATTTGATATGAAAAAACATAGTTGATTATAAAAATGATAAATACCAGACATGTTCACAAGTCCCTAAAGGCCAAGTCCAAGTCTTTGTACCTAAGCAATATTTAAACAATATTTATTTCAGGAAACCTAGTTATTGTAATTATCAGTGTTTTGAACTTTCAAAACGGATTTCTACTTCAAAAATTTATAATACAGCACATCAATTATTACTTAAATCATTTATTAATGAATGAATTTATAATAAATGTATTCACAATATATAAAATACATAACATTATGTCATTTGGAATGCAGGGAGAGTCACCACAAAAAAAAAAAAAAAAAAAACTAAACCTGGTGTGTATTTTGAGCTATTTGAGTTGCCGTAGTTTGCTGTAGTTCTAGGCAGTGATGGGTAATGTAGTCTTCCAGAGAGCGCCGGCGGTAACAAACTCTTTGTATAAACAAGCGATACAGTGAACAACACAAAGAACAATATTCCCGTCAGTGTGTCGTTAATACACACCAGTGACTCTTTAGAAACGCTGGATTGAATAGGCAGGACACCGCTAGTTAACAACAGCATTGACAAAAGCACCCAAAAGTGTGCGAAATCGGCAGCACTGGTGAATTAGATCAGGCCATCAGTTTGGGAAGAGCACAATATACATCATATATGACAAATAACATACAGTCGATTATAAAAATGATTAACACATACCAGTGATTCTTTAGAAACGCTGAATTGAAGGCAGGACTCCGCTACCGACTTCAAAATTCCGGCCAGTTAATACAGGGTGTCTACAGATATAAACAAGTTAAATTTAAGACTTTTTAAGACCTTTTTAATGCCACTTTGAATTAAATTTAAGACCAAATTTAAGTGATGGAAATACACATTATATTGCATGCGTATATGTAATATTTAACCTAAGAAATTGAAATAATTTAATATTAACTACTTGTTTATTGAACTAAAATCAATGTAACATTTGCAATCGTGAGAATATTCAGCAAAATAGCTCCCGTCATGTTATGTTACTTAACTATATCACATGTTATACATTTTTTTTTTAAAAATCAACATTTAGAATTTTTACCTCAGTATGTTTCTTCTGTGAGTTTTTTTATGTGTGCCGTTATGCTCATTTGTTTTGATTTCTTACTATAAAATCTATCACAAAGACAAGCAGAGCGAGCCTCAACAGCGTTACCAGAAAAAGCCTACATTATCATTATCAATAGCTGTTTAAGTAATAACATCTGAATCATTCTCGCGATTCGATGCTTCACTGGTTATTTGACGGACATTAGGTCCGTCAGACTGGAGAAATTTTAGCGGTAATGTGACCAGAAATATTTAAGACCTATCGAATATGAATTTAAGACATTTTAATACTTTTTAAGGCCTTTTATTAGGAACATTTTATTTAAGACTTTTTAAGGACCCGCGGCCACCCTGAATAACCAAAATACAATAAAATATATCCAATAAAATATATATTTTAAAGTTAAATAACCAAAATACTATGTTTGATAGTTATACTTATAATTTTGTTTCTATTACATGCAGTTCTAACTTGAGCTCTTAGCTCTCCGGTTAGAATATTGGCTTCTTACTGACCCTTTAAAGGGATACTCCACCGAAAAATGAAAATTCTGTCATCATATATTCACCCTCATGTTGTTTCAAACCTGTATGAATTTCTTTCTTTTGCTGAACAGAAAGGAAGATATCTAGAAGAATATCAGTAACCAGACAGTTTTAGATACCATTGACTTCCATAGTATATATTTTTCTTACTATGGAAGTCAATGGTATCTAAAACTGTCTGGTTACTCACATTCTTCTAGATATCTTCCTTTCTGTTCAGCAAAAGAAAGAAATTCATACAGGTTTGAAACAACATGAGGGTGAGTATATGATGACAGAATTTTCATTTTTCGGTGGAGTATCCCTTTAAGAAACACAGAACTCACTCTTGCACTCACACTTACAATCTCTCTCTCTCTCTCTCACACACACACACACACACACACTCAGATATGTGGTTTATGAGGACTCTCCATAGGCATAATGGTTTTTCTAATGTACAAACTGTATAATCTATCCCCCTACACTAACCCTACCCCTAAACCTACCAATCACAGATTTAGTATGTTTTTTAAGCCGTTTGGTTTAGAAGGACACATATGTCCTCATAAACCATGTTTACGTTGTAATACCCATGTCATTATACACATTTGTGTCCTCATAAACCATATACAAGAACACACACACACACACACACACAATAACGATTCATTATTTTTTCAAACTCAGACTCATTGGTCTTGGCTCATTTTCTGTGAAGAATATATATCTGAACACATTTTCAATGACCACACACACACACACACACACACACACACACACACACACACACACACACACACACACACACAATATGCTCTGACAGGAGGAGGACAGAGTAAAGGTACACAGGACCTACAATTTCCACACTTTTATTAGCACCGGGTCTAGCCGGACAGCCTGTGTGTGTGTGTGTGTGTGTGTGTGTGTGTGTGTGTGTGTGTGTGTGTGTGTGTGTGTGTGTGTGTGTGTGGGGTGTGGTCATTGAAAATGTGTTCAGATATATATTCTTCACAGAAAATGAGCCAAGACCAATGAGTCTGAGTTTGAAAAAATAATGAATCGTGTAATTTTTCTCTTGATAAAAAATGAAACCGGGTCCTACAGACCCGAACACCATACAAGGGTTAAAACGACACTAACGAGACGCTTAACAACACAGCGTACAAAACAAACATTTTATATAGATATCATATTCTAATTAAATGAATACTTACAATCACAGAAATAATGTCCTTGGCGATGGTCAATTTGCTGCCGCTGCTGCTCGTGTCCGAAAGCTGAATCATACGTGTAACAGCTGTTCCAAATAAGCTACATCTGATTGGTTAATAATAATCCTATTTCAGTATCTTGCCGCACTATTGGCTCGACTGATATAGTAGGCAACCGCGTTTGCCTGCATATTTACGGGTCGTGCAATATAATTTCGGGGGAACATGTGCAATAAATGGGAGTGGCAACACTTTTCATATCGTTGAGAATAAAACAACCGTCCCAACTTTACAAATCCAGGTTCTCCCTCCATGGGGATCATCCATTTCGAAAAGTAAAGCAGATACGGAACCTTGGCCCACGCGAGATTTTTCAAATACATATAACTGCCCTGATATTATAAACTTTAATTTCTGTATTTATTATTTATTTTATTATTATCATGTACATTTATACTTTAGTTGTTGTTGTTATTCTTTGGTTTATACATTTTGAATTGTATTTACAGTGCCTTGTATTCATTTTGTTTTTTGTTGCATTGTAGGCTACTTGAAATGTTTGTAATTTAAATAAATAAATAAAAAGCACAATATGTTATGTATACCATACGTAATAAGATATATTTCTAAAATCAATACTTTCAATATTATATATTATATGACTCCTGTCACAAAAATAACTTTAATGGTTCTTTTCTTTTTAAGCAAGTCTGGAGGCTAATGAAATGAAACAGATGAGAATCATTTTCCCATCTAAATACAGTTGATTTTATTGTAATGTGATGAATCAGAAAAATAAACAAATATAACATTCGCTTAGGCTGTTTTTTAAATGGACCAAAACAAAGTGAAACCAACGTAACAATTTGAAGTGACCAGACCACTGACATACATTGATAATAAATATTATTAAAAAAATATATAAGATGGCACCAAAAGACGACGTTCACTTGCAGAGCAAATTTAGCACGTTTATAGTTAACTCAACTGTAGCAATTGTGAACAATTTTAATAGAGAATTCAAAAATAATTTGGATTTCTTCACCACTACTACTAACCGGTTGGATGGTGTATTTGTGATATTGAAATCTGATTGGCCTTGATATATATGCGGAAAAGGGCCAATTTAATTATTAATTTATATGATGTCCGATTTATTCTCTCTTGTGCCTTTTTGCGCACATTTTCCACGGGTTTTAATAATAAAACTGGTCTGAAAGAATGAAAATCATATTAAAGAAAACGTCAACATTAAGGTTGCAATAATTTAATAAATCAGAGTCGATGTGCGCGTGCATGCGTGATTCGAATTTTAGTTGCTATGTAGGTTATGAATTCTGACTGCATATATATTTACACTCGAACCGGTCGCTGTCTGGGCGTGCATGTTATGATTCGAATGTTAGTTGCTATGGCGACGCGTTTTATGAATTCTGCGATCTGCATGTATCTCTCTGCTCAACGATCGACCGCTGTCTGTTGGTTGAGAGACGAGGCGAATTAACAGACTGACTTTTGCGGAGAATTTTCTGGCCGAAACTTGCTACTTTGAAGCTTTTCTGGATTGCTGAGAAGAGACTTATATTCTTGAAGGACATCGGAGGATATATCCTTTTTGAAAAAGGATATATAATTTAATTATATTATATAATTCATATAATTTCTGATAATACTTTTGTTTGATCTTTTTTTTCAGGGGAGTAACGTTATTTCTGAGGAGATTTCTATTGTATTGTATTGTATTGTATTGTCTTGTATTTTGTTTGTACCGATTTTATTGCAGTTTGGAGGAGGTTGGTGATGGCTCGTAATTTCATGATGGGCGAAAGAGGAAGTGAGTGCTTTAATTTTTAATTTATTTGTTATGGTGTGTTGTAACGTTACAATGACTGACTGATCACATTTGATCCCATTTATTTGATTCATTGCATGTGAAATAAACTTGAATTGAATTTGAGTAACTTAACTGAAGTAAAAATCTGTAATTGACCGCACAGACATTGATTATTGATTATTATGATTAAACTAACGTTATGTGATATGTGAAATATTCCATCCTAAGAGCACTGGAGATTCAGGAGAGCTGCTTTCGGTCAGACGGCTGGTCAGGAGGTTTGGAGGCCCGATTCTGATGACCGTGATCAGGATCCGCTGCCCAGAGATGGACAAAGTAAGTTAACGTTACACAATTTCCTTACTTGAGTGAAAGTAAGTTACAGATACTTCTGGTCAAATATTACTCAGTTACAAGTAAAAGTTGAAAAGACTGATTTTTACTTGAGTAAAAGTACAGAAGTACTTGTTTTTAAAAGTACTTAAGTATCAAAAGTAAAAAGTAAATGTCAATGCATTGTTTTATTATTGTTTGTAATACTTACAGTACCTTATGCCTCTGAATCTATGCCTGCCTACCTACCCACCCTAATATCAATATATCATTTATTTCTAGAACACAGGTCCTGTAGTGGGATTGAATGTGAGATTGAATAAGTGCTCTCAATAACGTCCACAATAGTTTCGGAATGTTCCCTCAAATAGTGCCCTATTTAAAGATTTTTGGCTTTTAGGATGAATATGTCAGCCACTGTTATAAGCTAGTGTGCTCCAAAACAATGACAAAATGAGCATTTAAAAGACCAAACCCAACATTGAAAATGAAAGTCAGATTGATGTCAGAATCCAACTACTTTCTACTCAAGGACCTTGACAGAAATGTAACGTTAGTGGAGTAAAAAGTATGATACTTGTCTTTCAAATGTAGTGAAGTTAAAGTAAAATGTTTCCAGAAAAAATAGTACTCAAGTAAAGTACAGATACTCAAAAAGTGTACTTAAGTACAGTACTCAAATAAATGTACTTTGTTACTGTCCACCTCTGCCGCTGCCAGACCCGACCAACACACAGAGCCAGGATCGTCCTGGATATTTACCATCTCTGTCTTCTGAGTTTTCTGTTTCTGTGTCCACAGGTCAGGCTCACGGGACGAGGGCGAAGCAGAACCCAGATGTTGGACGTCCGTCCACTTCATCTAACCACTCTCGCAGAGGTCAGAATAGGCTTTTAATAAAGATGTAATGGCTTAGTTTCTATTTCTATTTTCAATGGCTGATTTTGCAACTAAACCAACTAAAGTAACGATAACACTTTATTTTGATGGTCCCTTTTGAACATTCTGTCGACTATACGTAACTTTGCAACTACATGTCGACTAACTCTCATTAGAGTATCAGTAGACTCTCTCCTTAATATCTGCAAACTCTTTATTGTAATGCTCCACCAACAGACACTTGTACTGACAACAAGTAACTTTTCAACTACATGTCAACTTATTCTAACCCTACCAGTCTACTAATACTCTACTAATACAGGGTCCCCGCGGATCCTTAAAAAGTCTTAAAAGGTCTTAAATTCCATTTTTTTTTATTTAAGGCCATAAAAAGTCTTAAAAAGTCTTATTTTTACTTATGAAAGGTCTTACATTTTAAAAATGACACTTTGACTCAGACTTATCTAAATGCTTTCGAAATTAAAACTATCTAATTAGCGTAGGCCTACGTATTATTATTTTTATTTCTATCTTTGTCATCTTTGTGGATTTGCTTGTTCACGTGACAATTCACGTCACTTACGGCAGTATATTAGCCTATCTGTCTCCTGCACGCGAGAGGAGAGAAGAAAACGAGTAAATGTCAGTTCGATTGTAAGTTAATTCTTTATGTGCTTAGGAGTGTGCAATATTGTCTATGAACTATGATGATATTTTAATCATTGTTTTAACTATGTACGAGGCACTGCGAGTGCGAGCTGACATCGCGTTTGTCTCTCAGGCTTGCTTTCACTGCGTGATGTGTAAGTGCAGTTATAGATGTCCCCAAATTAGTTTTTGTCTTATATTTATATCATATTATGTTGTTATATTAGAATATCACATGATCAAGAGTGCCGTTTTCCTTTGCACAATTGCAAATGTGCTATTTATTTTATACAACAGTTAAATTAACAATAAAGTTAACATTGTGAGTTACTTTTTGGACACAATATTGTCAATTTTCACTTTATATCGCCGACGAGAATTTCATAATGAAGCCGTAGTCCAACAGACAGATTTGTTTTTTACTGAAATCCGCGTTTTGAACGAATCATTTTAACGATTCAATGAACAATCACTTGTTTTCCGAATGAATCAGCCATTTGAACCATAGACTTCATATAGATAGACGCCCTATCGACCGCTACTGCCTACTGGCGCGGGCGAGCCGTGGGGCCGCCATCTTAGACCGGTCACTCGCTCCACTCAGTGTAATCTGTATGGCAGGTGCAATGAGCTGTCAGCGCATTTAATTAATCATATCTCACTGAATACCGAACTGATTTTCACGCGGGTTTGTTTGCTGCAAAGGTCATTCATGTAGCTATTATACAGGACACATGGTTCGGCGTATTTTAATATTCATAGTAGGCTTAACAGTAATATAATATTCTGATATAAGATATAAAGTGACCAGACGTCCAAAATCAAAATATGTGATGTAGGATATAAGCTATTTTATAAATCACACACTATAAATATGATAAAGAAGCAGAAACAGATAGTTGCAGTAAAGTAAGATATTTTAATAAGTTGAAGAAACGTGTGTGTTTTACATTTACATTGCTTCCTGATATCACGTGCGCAAACACAAATAACCTATATTTATATATATATATAAAACAGTTATGTCCGGTCGAACAATGTATGAATTAACTTAAGATTGGATTGCGGTAAAAGTAAGTTTCGTGCCTCTTACAAGTGCTTTCGAACTTCTTTCTGATCTGAATGGTATGTGGAAAACACTTGAGTTGAGGGAGGGAGAAAACACGCAACTGAATGCCTTTTCAAGCGTCTCAATATTTGAAAAACCACAGGAAACTACTTTTAAACACGAAATTACTTGATTTACAGAGGGTCTATTCGCACGTTTATAAACGTTAACGTTACCTGAGGTAATTTTCCTGGACCTTTTTACAGAAGGTAAAAGTCGCCGTAATCTTTACTGACATTGTCCGAAATGATTACTGAGATGCACATTCGGACGGGACTAAAATAACCGAGAAGCTCTTGTAATTATTACTTTACCCCACCTCTCCATGTCAGGTGAACACCGGCTGGTGCAGTAAACATTGCCTAGCTAACGTTAGCTGGCTACGATATCAGTACAGTAATATCAAAGATCCTTGCTCCTTCTCAATTATCTGGTAATATTCTATTCACAAAATACAACCAATAGTACGGTAATGTTAAAAGTAATCCCCCGGGCCCTATTTGCGATGGTCCGTCGATTAGAACAGGAAAATACTCCACAGTGGTCTAGCATCTTCACTGCTGCCACACAACGAAACTAGGAACACGACCGGTTTAAGATGGCGGCCGCATTTCTCAGTGCCCAGCGGCCAATAGGGCATCTAGTCTCTATATAATATCTATGGTTTGAACAAATCGGTTGAATAAATGACTCCAACAACTCGCTTATTAAGACAGTGAATTGCCGCCACCTACTGGTGGTTTTAGTTTCATATTTAAAGTATTCTTTAATTAAAACATTAAAAAACTGTACAGTAAATCATTAAATAATTTTAAAATATCATCTAATTATTATCGACAAAACGTTGAAAATATCGAGACATATTTTTGTCAATATTGCGCACCCCTAATGTACGGTATTCATTTTGATTTCTTCAGGTCTTAAAAAGGTCTTAAAAAGCCTTAAATTTGACTTTAAAAATTGTGCAGGTACCCTGTAATACTCTAATGAGAGTTAGTAGACATGTAGGTGCAATTTTACTTGTAGACAACTGAATGTCTGTTGGGAGGAGCATTTGAATAGTAAAATGTAAGTTATATCATTATGTCATTGCTTAATTTGATGTCAGAGATGGGTCTAATAGTTGTTTTCATTAGTTTTTTCTTCATTTCAGAGAAAGCTCCCGAACGTCTTTGGCTCAGGATCTGGAAGGCTACGAAGGGTGTTTTCAGCTGCTGTTCCGGTAGTGCTGTGACTGAACCATCGTCACCTTCTCCAGATCACTCCGGCGTCAAGCCAAATAATGGTAAATCATTATTTCTCCAACATTATTTTAAACAGTATTATCTTGTTTTCCACTCAAAATAAGGCTTGTTTTTACAGAATATTAAAATTATTTCCCCCATTATAATATTATTTTCTCGACCAGCGCTGACATTTTTTAAATAAAACAATGGATCTAGCAACAGACACTCTACTGAATATAAGTAACTTTTCAACTACATGTCAACTTATTCTAACCCTAACGGTCTACTAATACTCTAATGAGAGTTAGTAGACATGTGCAGTGTTACTTATAGACCAATTATAGGTTTGTAAACATCCGGGATGCGTGCGCATATCGTGGTTGCAGAAAGACCCGTTTAACAGCTGATCCTTACACGGATACGGATAAGAATAATACTAATAGCTCGATTTAAAACATTTTATATTTAATTTTCGTAATGTTCTCCGCATATTTTTTTGATCACTTTTGGTCCCGACATGCGCAGTAGAACCTGCGTGACGCCGTGTGACGTAGGGTGATAATTCCCCTATAGACTCATAGAATGTCTTAAAGGGACCAAAATAAAGTGAAACCAATTTTTTCCAACATTCATCTGACATTTTCGGAACATTCCGAGAACATTCAAAAGTAACGTTCCCATAATGAAAAATTATAAAATAGAATGTTCCTTTAACCAAGATAAAACATTTTTGAAACGTTAAAAAAACTGGACGTTTTGAACGTTCAGGGAACATTTAGAAATAATGTTTTCTTAATTGAATGGGAATGTTAGCAAAACGTTCTCAATAAGGCATGAGCTCGATGGCTGTCTGACACACACCAGAAACACACGCACAGAAAGCCGCTTCACAGACAGCATACGATCCAGAAAAGAATTCAATTTCACCACTTATTTCTCTTGAATTGTCAAAAACATGCAAAATTGTCAAAATGGCTGTCGTGCCGAGCATTACAGAGTCGGTTATGTCATAAATAAGACATTGCTATGCATAATAAATGTCAGTGTTTAATAAAATATAAATATATATATATTTAGATATGGCCCATATGATCTTTACCATTACAAGAACTGAGCCACATGTGCCAGAGTTGGCCAAATGAAGCCTGGAAATGTATGTTTTCTTTTTAATTAAAGATCAGATAAAATAAGAAAAATAACTTTAGCGTTGAATCGGAATCACCTCGTAATCGTGATAATAGTGGAATAAAATTACTATTAATATTGTGAAATAATATGTTGGGACATTTATGCAGGCATTAAGCAGAAGTCAGGTGGATAGCGTGAACAATTCCCATTACTTTAGATTTGTAACTTTACAGATAAGATTTGAATAGTAAAATATAAGTTATATCATTATGTCATTGCTTAATTTGACGTCAGAGATGGGTTTAATAGTTGTTTTCATTTGTTTTTTCTTCATTTCAGAAAAAGCTCCAGAACGTATGAAGGAACCTGGTCGTTTCCATAAGCTCTGGAAGGGTGTTTTCAGCAGCTCTTCCAGTGATGCTGTGACTGTTGTGGAGCCTTTTATGCCTGAACCATCATCACCCACTCCAGATCACTCCGGCGTCAAGCCAAATCATGGTAAATCATTATTATCTCCAACATTATTTTCAACAGTATTATCTTGGTTTCCACTCAAAATAAGGCTTGTTTTTAGAGAATATTAATATTATTTCCCCCCATTATAATATTATTTTCTCGACCAGCACTGGATCTAGCAAGCTAATAATTGTCTTTTACATTTTTTTCCATTATTTTTAAACTTTATTAAAGGAGACATTTCAATTGATAGAAAAAGCTTTTAAGAATATAGAATAGACTTCTCGTCTCGTTTTCGTCAGGTGATAACGGTTCGTTGACGACAATATTTCGTCATAATTTTCCTTGACGAAAGCAACACTATGTACTGTAAATGTGTCTTATGGTGTGACATAAAAAAAACGAAGAAAAATAATACTCCTAATACAAATAGCATGAGAGATATTTATTTTCATTGTTAGACACTTATTTTCATATAGTGTTTATGTAGTGTAGGAACGGATTATGTCATGGTTGTGCCCTGGGCATGGATGTGTTTGGGTTCCTGTCATAGTTTTAACAAATATGCCTTGTAGGCTATAATTTGTAAAACACTTTTTTAATTATAACATGATAACATTTTTATTGTAATTATAACAAAATATAAAATATCTTCCACTTAAAACAATAATACATGTTAAATTAAAAAAACTAATTATAACGAATAGGCCGTAACGTTTTCCAGCTCTGGGAGAGACTGCGACATCAAACATATACTATCATACTGTATAGTACAAGGTTTAAAACATTTAAATAGACACATCAAGTAGTGTGAATGTGTGTGATTCAGTATCTTATAGTTGAGATTAGGCTCTTGACAAGTGATTTCTGAGAGACGCACAGAGAGACGGCAGCGCGGCTGGTTGGTTTCATTCATAGCCTATAGTTCACACTCATTTGTGTATCATATAGTGGTTTAAAAAGTTTAAATAGACTCTTCAAGTAGTGTGAATGTGTGTGATTCAGTAGCTTATAGTTGAGATTAGGCTCTTGTCAAAAGAAAAGTAGAAAATGTGCAGTATGTAGTATTTTCAAGTATTTTATTTGATCGGCTGTTATTGATAAAGCTCTGATTTCTGAGACTCATAAGGCAGCGCGATTGATTTGTGATCATGCTGTGCTCATTTCAGTCATAGAGTTCACACTCGTTCACATCACACACTCATTATTGAGTAGTTTATTAGAGGTTTATACAGAGCTCTCAAGTTGTATCAAGAGTTTGGAGTGAGATCTGTTAGGGGACGAGCCACCCACATATTTGCAGCAGCGGCCCCTCGGCCCCACCAAATTCGCTTCAATTTTTGCTAGCAGTTCAATTTTACCTATTGTTTATAATTGACCAGCATAAATGGAAATTATAACAATTGGTAAATCTGATAATTGCAATATACTCCACTGTTCTTTAAGATATTTTGAGATAAAAACACATCTTCTTTTATGCCAGGTCCCTCCAAGATGAAGCAAACGCCGGACAGAAATCCTGTGGATCATGAGATGATGATGTGCCTGCCAGGCCAGGTCTGTGAAGATCTGTGTGTGCCAGGTCCATCCAAGATTAAGAAAACACAGCATGCAGATCCTGTGGATCCTGAGCTGCCGCCTGTGCCAGATGCCTCCAGTTGTGATCTGGATGACAGTGAGTCATTATTACCTTTGTTTCATGAAATTTCTGCCATCTGTTATTTTCTACTTTTCTACTAGGCTATAATTCTCATACTCTGACATCACGTAAAGTAACTTTGATTTGCAGAAGATCAGAAATCAAAAGACTGAAGTCTTTTAAGATTCTTTAAATGGATATTTTATTTTTATTTGATGTATTTCTGTGCTATAGTTTATTTTTAAATGTAGTTATATTTGCATATTTGTATATTTACAGTAGGCATAATTCATGGCCATTTCAGCCTGATGTTTCTGGTGTTAGTCTTCATTTTTCCTTCTCTACTCCTGTTGGCTCCTCAAATATGCATTTAAATGTTTTGTTTGTTTGTTTTGTTAAACACCATTTTAAAACCCCATATATTTATGTAGTGAAGTCTGATGGTTGAGAATTCTTTCTGTTTTTCTTTTTGTTACATTTTTACTGAACTGTACTGTAAATGTGTCTTATGGTGTGACATAACAAAAATTATGAAAAAAAAATCTCATAATAATATACAAATAGCATGAGAAAGATTTATCTTCATTGTTTGACACTTATTGTCCAAAATGTTTTCTTATACTGAAGTATTAGGAGTTCCTTCCACTGGAACTAAGGGGCCAAGCCCAACCCCTGTAAAACACATTTTTAAAATGTATATATATATATAAATATATATTTGTATGCTCCTCGAATGTGTTGGAGTATTTCACCAGTCATTCTCGTCATCCTCAGGTTCATTCCTCTCTGAGGTCCATGTTGAGAGGAGATGTAGAGATTCGTTGAGTCTGAGCAGCCGAGACTCGAACAGCGTCGATGGATTGGAGAGCCCAAACCAACAGGGTTTGTCCAGGTCCGACAACCTCAATCCGCACCCGACCCAGACACAGATCCAGGATCTTCCCGGATCATTAACATCTCTGTCTTCTGAGTTTTCTGTGTCCACGGGTCAGGCTCACGGGACGAGGGCGAAGCAGAACCCAGATTGTGGACGTCCGTCCACTTCATCTGAACACTCTCTCAGAGGTCAGAATAGGCTTTTAATAAAGAAGTAATGGCTTAGTTTCTATTTCTATTTTCAATGGCTGATTTGTCATTGAAAATAGAAAGTTGAACCAACTAAAGTAACGGTAATACTTTATTTTGATGGTCCCTTTTGAACATTCTGTCGACTATAAGTAACTTTGCAACTACATGTCAACTAACTCTCATTAGAGCATCAGTAGACTCTCTTATTGTGATGCTCCTCCAACAGACACTCTACTGACTACAAGTAACTTTACAACTACATGTCAACTTATTCTAACCCTAACCCTACCAGTCTACTAATACTCTACTAATACTCTAATGAGAGTTAGTAGGCTTGTAGGTGCAGTGTTACTTATAGTCAACCGAATATCTTAAAGGGACCAAAATAAAGTGAAACCAAAGTAACAATTTGATGTGACCACTGACTGATTATTAATATTATAAAAAATATATAAAACAAAAACAGTTTTTGATGTCTGAAATGTTCCATCCTCAGGATTCTGGAGAGCTGTTTCCACAGATTCTTCTCTGGGCTTCACGTCATCCTCAGGTTTGTCCAGGTCCAACAACCTCGAAGGGTTTCTGTGTCCTCCGCTGCCGGGTCAAGTTCCTGTCGAGCCAACAGAGTCTTCAGATGGTATATTTAGTATAAATATATATTTCTAAAATGTATAAATATCTAAATATATATATATATATATTTGTATGGTCCTCGAATGTGTTGGAATATTGGTCAAAATGGCTGTCGTGCCGAGCATTACAGAGTCGGTTATGTTATAAATAAGACATTGCTATGCATTTAATAAAAGTCAATGCTTAATATAATATAAATATATTTTAAGATATGGCCCATATGATCTTTGCCATTCCCAGAACTGAGACACATGTGCCAGAGTTGGTCAAATGAAGCCTGGGAATGTATGTTTTCTTTTTAATAAAAGATCAGATAAAATAAGAAAAATATTTTTTCGAGGCTCTGCCCTCGTAATCGAGATAATTGTGAAATAAAATGACTATAATTATTAATATTGTGAATTGAAATAAGATGTTGGGACATTTATGCAGGCATTAAGCAGAAGTCAAAGGGATAGTGTGAAAAATCGCATTACTTTAGATTTGTAACATTACAGATAAGAATTTAACAGTAAAATGTAAGTTATGTCATTATATCATTGCTTAATTTGACATGTGTGTGTCTAATAGTTGTTTTCAATTGTTTTTTCTTTTCAATTCTTTTCAAATCATTATTTCTTATTCTTCTATTATTTTAAACAGTATTATCTTGTTTTCCACTCAAAGTAAGGCTTGTTTTTAGAGAATATTACAATTATTTCCCCCATTATAATATTATTTTCTCGACCAGCACTGATATTTAAAAAAACAAAAACAAACAATGGATCTAGCAAGCTAATAATTGTCTCATATTTTTCTGTTTGTTTTTCAGAGTCCTTTGAGTCTCTCTATAACGTGGGAGAGATGATTGGATCCGGAGGATTTGGCATGGTGTACCTGGGAACACGCAGATTTGATGGCAAAAAGGTCAATCTTACTTAATTGTACAAACATTTTGCTCTTGCAAAACACATTTAAAACAATGTACAGATGGTTTAATACTTAGTGCAAGGTCAGGTGCTTGAATACTGTTAATGTTATTGAAACTGGGTTTTTGTTTTGCAGGTTGCCATCAAGCGGATACGCAAGATAGACAACGATCGTTATCTTAATATTGTAAGTTGGCCAAAATCTGAATGTGTATTGAGTTGTTTAAGTGCAGATTACTGTAGTTAATACACCTGTAGGCAGTGTTGGGAAAGTTCACTTTCTACATGAACTAGTTCAGTTCATACTCAAAATTTTACTCTGAGTTCACAGTTCCAAAAATGAACTAGTTCGTAGTTCTTTTTTTCCATGTTGCTGCGAGATATAATTTTTCAAAATGATTGCCACAGCCCATATAGAACCACAGACAATTATTTTATCAGTTTTAACACTGAAGCTATGCGTCAGATTTTTCCCATCCTCACCGACCTTGTCATAAAACTTGTTTAAATGATCATACGACGCCTCCTTGCTGCTTTTCGTTTTGATTTGTAACGTAAGTGATGAGTCGTTCATGAACGATCCATTCATTGCGTTTGTCACGTGACAAATGAACGAAAGACTCGGAAGGTAAAGTAATTATTTATGTTCCCTGTAAACGATTTTTGACTGCATTATAATGATTTCTTAATTCAGAATATGATCAAGATTGCGTAGGTGGATGTGTTCTGGGAATTTGCCAGTTAATAGTATAACATTTAAAGCCCATTAAATGAATGAAATGATTCGAAAAAAGATTTGTTCATTTTGATGAACGAGATCGAACAAGAGAGTCAGTAGACACTGGTGGCTGGTGTTGCCAGATTGGGTGTTTTTTCCACTACATATTAAAGGGTTAGTTCACCCAAAAATTAAAATTCTGTCAGTAATCACTCACCCTCATGTTGTTCCAACCCCGTAAGACTTTCGTTCATCTTCGGAACACAAATTAAGATATTTGTGATGAAATCTGAGAGCTGGCTCACTCATCCATAGGCTTCAATGGGATCGAAACTTGCCAGCCCAGAAAAGTTAAAATATTCCACATGACTACAGTGGCTCAACCACAAGCTTATCAAGCGACGAGAATACTTTTTGCGCGCAAAAAAACAACAAAAATAACGACTTTATTCAAGTATTAATTTTCGTCTGTGTGGGCCTGAATGAATTCACGTAGTGTAACAGCGCAGCGCATCTGGGTTGTACGTCACACGTAGGCTCACTATTGGCCGATGCTGGTCGTGTGTGATGCGTGTATCGTTCAATGAACGCGTTCAGGCACAACACTGGCCGTAGGAAGCATTAGGTGTAAATGTGATCAACAAATAAGCCTAGAGGCACCAAAATAACCTTTGAACACATCTAAAAAGATCAAAGAAAAGTACATTTCAAAATGATAGGTTTTCTTCAGATTTTTACCCAGCTAACCTTCCATCTGCTACTTCTCTCTAGCCTGGGAATCCCAAACCTCTCGTTACTGAAGTGGCGCTGCTGATGATGATGAGGCAAGAACCCATAAGCCCCTTCGTCATACAGCTATACGAGTGGTTTGAAGATCCTAGAGGTTTCACTCTGGTTATGGAGTATCCCAAACCCTACGAGAACTTGCTGGACCTCATCACTCGTTTTCATCATTTGTCTGAAGCAACAGCATGGGACATCATGAGACAGGCTGTGCTGGCAGTGCAACACTGCATCCATCATGGCGTTTTCCATAATGACATTCATGCGCAGAATTTCCTGTTGAAGAAAGCCCCGCTACAGGTCAAGCTGATAGACTTTGGCTGCGGTCAGCTGTTTAGTAGCGATGGCTACGACAGCAAAATATACATTGGTGAGCATTCTGGGAGTGTGGAAACCTGAATGTAGTGACTTACTAATTATTTGATGCTTTAAAAAAAAAAGCTCAACAATGTGCAAATGTCTTTCTTCCAGGAGTTCAGGATTACTGCCCACCTGAAGTCTTGACAGAGCCTCGATTCCACGCCGTCCCAGCAAATGTCTGGTCTCTAGGAGTGTTGCTGTACAAGATGGTGAACGGATGTTCTCCTTTTCACAATAGAACGGAAATCACACGAGCCAAAGTTACATTTAAGAACCCCAAATTATCCAAAGGTGAGTGAATAATATTGATAACATTGATAAACACACACATAAAGCAAAGGCTTTGTACAGAAACAGTTAAAGGTGAAGTATGTAAGATGTTTTATATATAGCTCAACGTATAGCGAGAGTTTGGCGCGAGAGCCGTGGGAAAAGAAATGCCGCTTTAGTGACAGAAGTGAAAGCCAAAATTCACTGCATTTATTCCTTCAAAGATTAAACAGCTCATGAACACGTCAAAGTGAACAGAGCATTGTGATGCGGAAAGGCACATTTTCATAAAGACAAGCACAACACAGCTGAAATTATTACTAATATGTTGGACCTGAAACATGCCTTCACATGAACCAGTAAGAGCTGCGTTTGTGATGTTTGAGTCGGGGAAGACGCGATGCACGGAAGAAGGGGCCTTTGCAAGAAAATATGTAATATATGTAAAAAATATATATATTTTTGAAAATATGCTTTATTTTGTCATTTATTCCACTCGCTGCCACTAGTGTCGCAGAAACGACATACTTCACTTTTAAACTAACGATAAGGAACATTTTACAGTATATTAATCATGTTTTAGATGCTGTTTTCAAAAATGCCAGGTCACATGGTCATGACTAACCAGCTCTCTCCTTATTGTACAGAATGCAGGGATCTGATTAGCCAGTGTCTAGCGCGGGATCCGACTAAACGCCCGACGTTAGAGCAGATGTTACAACATGAATGGATTAGTAATGGTCTACAGTAGATTGGAGAAGTTCAGGAGATTCACTCCATCAGTTTCAGGTGTGAGGAAGTGTAACAGGCAGAGAAGGATTATTATATGTTGTCTTAAATTCTGGATTATTTGTAGTGAGATTTTCAAATGTGTGTTCATTGTAATGTTCTTGTTATAGTCAAGTCACCTTCATTTATATAGCGCTTGATACTATACAGATTGTTTTAAAGCGGCTTCACTGTAGTAAACAGGAGAATAACAGAATCAGTGAACCAAGCAGAATTCAATTCTGAGTTGACTTGTTCATATCATCTTTGTATTGGATAGGAAATCACAGCTCACAGGCGGCTGCTCTGCGCGGGTGTGTCCGACTACCACGTACCCGGCCGTCAGCGGACTAGTTCACCGGTTAGCAACCTACAATGCTCTGACAAGAGGTTTGTGTTTAAAAACTCTGGCCAACCAGCTTCTCATCAGCCATTGTCTTTCTCCATCCGAACTATTATTTTTCACCGGTGGGTAACTGATGTTAAAGCAAATGACTCTGATGAAAATTAAAATAAGTCTAAATACGTTTTAAGTGCATCAAGACTTTTAATAACTATTCTCCTGTTTATTGGAAATGTTGAGCTAAATCCCGGGCCGGACTCAAATACTTTTTTGACAACTTTAGGCATATTGCATTTGTGGGGACTATATGCATAATTTGCAAACTATACCAGATTTCTTACCGCTGTACCGCAACCACAGCGTATGTTTTTACCGATAACTCGCAAATATTTTCCCCATTCTAGACTTCCAACCCCGATTATCTTTACTCCCCCATTTTTTCCGATCTTACCCTCTGAAGTATCTTCTTCTAGTCCTTTAGTCAAAACAGTTATAGTACAAAGAAGAAGACCTCATCCAAGAAAAAGTCCAACTAATTTAAGTCAACTCGGTAGCACCAGAGGCTTTAAGATTTGCCATTTAAACACCCGAAGCCTTGTTCCCAAACTAGACGAATTTAAAATCTTGCTTGCGCAGTCGAAAGCACATGTAATGGCAATCTCTGAATCATGGTTAACTCCTAATATTCCAGATTCTTTTATGAATTGTATCGTAAAGATCGCATTAGCAAGACCGGCGGCGGAGTGGCCTTCTATGTGAGTCGGAAATACACTTAATATCAAAGTTTGAAACCGAAACTGAAACATTAAAACTGATCGTACATTTTACACCTCAACATGCAATTACCATTATTGTCACCTACAAACCCCCTAATGTCAGTGAAAGTTCTTATCTATCTCAGCTTTCTGACATAATTAAATCTGTTACATCAAAGGAGCTTGTAATTCTGGGCGATATCAACCTTGACTGGAATGATAGCTCATCAAAATCTTTAAAAGCTATTGTAGTGAAACTCGGATGAAACTCGGACAGCTCCATTTTCACATTTAGCTCCTAAACTCTGGAATGGCCTTCCTGATATTGTTCGAGGCTCAGACTCGCTGTCCCAGTTTAAAACTAGATTAAAGACACATCTCTTTAGCCAAGCATTCACATAATACTTACCTTTTATTCTACAGTTGAAGAGACGACGCGACGCCTGGGAAGAGACGACGAGACGACGCCTGGGAAGAGACGACGCGACACCTGGGAAGAGACGACGAGACGACGCCTGGGAAGAGACGACGCGACGCCTGGGAAGAGACGACGAGACGACGCCTGGGAAGAGACGACGCGACACCTGGGAAGAGACGACTCGACGCCTGGGAAGAGACGACTCGACGCCTGGGAAGAGACGACGCGACGCCGGCGATATGTTGTGCCCTAAATTAATACATGATTAAACAACTGTAGTTTTGTATTTTTGTATCAGACTTTCTATCTTTCCTACTAACTGGAAAACAGCACAAATTACTCCAACTTTAAATCTGATGATCACACCCTTGTTTCTGTCATGAATTTGAGGATGAACCCAAGCGCAGACATGATGCTTGACACACAGTTTATTTATGGACAAAAAACAGGGAAAACAAAACCCACAAGGGGGCAAAACATGGACAGGACAAGGAGTGACTAAACTAAACTAAGACTTGACAGATAACTAGACGATAAACCAACAGCAAATACAGAATCAGAACTTTCTCTAGACAATACTCTTGCCAGGATACTCACAAGGTAAGATAGGCAAGGCAAGGCAAGTTTATTTATATAGCACATTTCATACACAATGGCAATTCAAAGTGCTTTACATAGAAGAAATTAAAATAATAAAAAGAAATAAGAATAATTAAAACAGTTTAGAAAAATAAACTAAAATACAGTACTTATAAAAATAAAAAAAGATTATTATTATAGATCTTTCCTTCAAAAGGATTCCCTTAAGACTTAAATCTTTCAACCTTCTTTTAACCTTCAATCTTCTTACGACTTCCATCTATCAACTTTCCTTTAACTTTCTTTTCTCCCTCATTTACTCGCACGTTCACATTCTTTCTCAGACGAAAACTTTAATATCGTCATTTAAATACTGTTCTACTTTCAAACCCACATTAATACACGCCACTTTCACATTATCACTTTCTTTTACACCTTCTGAGTGGGCATTTACAGTTACGGGCTAAATGCCCTGCTGACCATAATTAAAACCCTCTCTGTCACCTTGCCTATAGTTTGATCATTGAGCTAACTTTTGAAAGCAAAACAAACAGTCGGATGAACAGCGGCACAGTGCTCATTCAGTAAATGCACAGCTAAACAGAAGTGTTTTGAGTCTGGATTTGAATGTGACTACTGTAGGAGCACATCTGATCTCTTCTGGAAGCTGGTTCCAGCATAATAGCTAAAAGCGGACTCGCCATGCTTAGAGTGAACCCTTGGTATTTCTAGCTGATATGATCCTAATGATCTGAGTGATCTGTTGGGTTTATATTCAGTGAGCATATCAGTAATATATTGAGGTCCTAGGCCATTGAATGATTTATATACCAGTAATAATACTTTAAAATCAATCCTAAATCTAACTGGGAGCCAGTGTAAAGACCTGAGGACTGGTGTGATATGTTCATATTTCCTGGTTCTGCTCAGAATCCTAGCGGCAGCGTTCTGTATGAGCTGCAACTGTCTTATGGTCTTTTGGGGAAGGCCAGTCCATTACAATAATCCACCCTGCTGGTGATGAAAGCATGCACAAGTTTCTCTAAGTTTTGTCTGGAAGCAAAGCATCTAATTCTTGCAATATTTTTGAGATGATAGTATGCTGATTTAGTTATTGCTTTGACATGACTACTGAAACTAAGGTCTGACTCTAGTGTTACACCAAGATTCCTGACTTGATTTTTAGTTGTTTGACCCCTAGAGTGAAGGGATGCGTTCACCTTGAGAACTTCATCTTTGTTTCCAAACGTAATGACTTCAGTTTTGTCTTTGTTTAACTGAAGAAAGTTTTGGCACATCCAACTGTTGACTTCATCAATGCATTGGCACAGGGAGTCAATGGTGCTGTAATCATTAGGCGATAGGGCTAAGTACAGCTGTGTGTCGTCTGCATAGCTGTGGTAAGCAATTTGGTTCTTTCTCATTATTTGGCTCATTGGGAGCATATACAGATTGAACAGGAGTGGCGCAAGAATTGAGCCTTGAGGGACTCCGCATGTCATGGATGTCCACTAGACTTATGGTCTCCTATACTCACATAATAACCTCTCCCATCTAAGTATGACCTGAAACATTTTAGGACTATCCCAGAAAGCCCCACCCAGTTTTCCAGCCTGTCAAGAAGTATGTTATGATCGACAGTGTCAAATGCAGCACTGAGGTCGAGTAGTACCAGCACTGATCATTTTCCTGAATCAGTATTTAAGCGAATATCGTTTATTATCTTAATGAGCGCTGTCTCTGTGCTGTGGTGCGGTCGGAAACCAGATTGAAAATTGTCAAAGTATCCATTCGAGCATAAGAATTTGTTCAGCTGGTTGAAGACAACTTTTTTCAATGATCTTGCCTATGAAAGGAAGATTCGAGATCGGTTGCTTAATATGGTCTTATCCAGATTGCTCAAGATAATGAACCAACACAGGACAGCAAAAACAAGGGGATTAAATAGGGAGACTAATGATAACATAACAGGTGACACAGGTAAAGCAATAATGACAAAACGAGGATAACAAGGGGGCGGGGTTAAGTACAACACAAGCACATGGCCCAAACAAAAGGCCATGTGCTTGCACACAAAACACGGGTCTGTCATGATCCTGCCTCAAGACTAGAGAAAATCAAGGACACGAGGGCAGAATCATGACAGTTTCAAATTACAGACCTATTGCAATACTTCCAGCAATGTCTAAGTTGCTGGAAAAAGTCTTGCATAACCAGCTAAGGTTTTACCTTGAAACTAATAACTGGCTCAGTGACTGTCAACACGGTTTTCGTGATAAGAGATCAACCATGTCGGCGTTATTACTTTTCACTGAAAAATTACGTGACGCTCTTAACAAAGGTCACATTACTGGAGCTATTTTTATTGATTTCCGTAAAGCCTTCGACACAGTGAACCACCAGATCTTGCTAAACAAACTTCACTCATTTGAACTGTCTCCATCTGTGATAGAAATGCTCTCTTCTTATTTGACCTTTAGTTTGTGACATGGGTGTTCCACAAGGCAGCATTCTTGGACCCTTATACTTTTTCTTTTATACATCAATGATTTCCCTCGAGTGTGTCAACACTCAAAATGCTTACAGTACGCTGATGATACTGTGATTTTTCTCTCTGATGCAAATCCTAATGTCATAAATTCCCAACTATCATCTGATCTTCACCTCTTACATGATTGGTTGAAAGAGAACCATCTGACCATCAATGTAAAGAAAACTGAATGTATGTATTTTCATTCACCCAGAAAAACTATACTAGTTAGACTATAGATTGCATGGACACACGTGTTTAAGGAACATATTTTAGACACAAGGAGGGTAGCTGGGAGGATTATGTATTCTGCTTAAAGGTACGAGTAAAATGCAATGTTCACTTAGCAGAGAGTTCCAGTGATGATGATGATACTTCAGATGTGTACACTTGGTTTGCTCTTTACAAGAAAATGAATGTTTCGACTGATGCAAATGTAGCATTTGTATACCACTAATATACACTGAGAAATAGTTTCTTAATGTGGAAAGGGGATTGTACCATGTGTAAGCATTAGCATATACGTTCTATCTTTAAACAATGTTTTTTCCACCTTAAGGAAGTGGAAAGTCGTTCAGTTGTGTATTTAAGCTCAATCTTACTGTACTACGGCAGAGAAACACGGAAACGCATAGACCTGGCATGAATATAACATCTTCTCAGAGTTTCTCTCCTGACATACAACAACAACAACAACAACCTTTATTTATAAAGCACATTTAACACAATAAAAATTGATCCAAAGTGCTGTACATAGTGCATAGCAGGACTACACTATAAAAAACAACAATTACAAATTTCCAAAAGCTAAGGAATAAAAATGTGTTTTCAGAGTAGATTTAAAAATGTCCAGTGAAGAAGCAGACCTCACATGATAAGGGAGAGCATTCCAAAGCTTGGGCCCAACCACAGAAAAGGCCCGATCACCCTTTAATTTGTAGCGACTTCGTGACACATTTAAAAGCAAGTGATTTGAAGATCTACTGTAAGTGCCCTAGCAGGACAGTATGGCACAATAAGATCACAAATATACCTTGGTGCACAGCCAGACAACGCCTTATAAACAAACATAAGGATCTTAAAATCAACTCGAAACTTAATGGGAAGCCAGTGAAGGGATGCCAAAACAGGAGAAATATGATCCCTCTTTCTAGACCCAGTCAACAGTCTTGCAGCTGCATTTTGAACAAGTTGTAATCGAGATAGTGAAGATTGAGGAAGACCACAATAAAGAGAGTTGCAATAGTCTAATCGTGATGTTACAAATGCATGAATTGCAACTTCTAAATCTTTGCTTGAAAGAAGGTTCTTCAACTTTGCAATAGATCTTAAATGGAAAAAGCTTCCTCTAATAACCGCACTAATTTGTTTATCAAAGAATAGTGAAGAGTCAAAGATCACTCCAAGGTTTTTGATTTGTTTGCATACATTTGTTGAGAGAGGACCTAACTGGGCTTTCAGAGCAGGAGAGGAATCTGCCGGACAACCCAGAATTAAAACCTCTGTTTTATCCTCATTTAGCTGCAAAAAATTATTTGTCATCCACCTCTTGATATCATCTACACATTCCAATAACACATCAAATGGAGCAGTGGTGTCAAGCCTTACTGGAAGGTAAAGCTGAGAATCATCTGCATAACAGTGATATGAAATGTTGTACTTCTGAAAAATGAGGGCCAAGGGGAGCATATAAAGTGAAAACAATAACGGTCCCAAAATAGATCCCTGGGGCACACCAAACAAAACAGGCGCAGATGGCGAGGAACAATTTCCTAAATTTACAGAAAAAGTCCTCTTTTCGAGGTAGGAAGCAAACCATTTTAGTACAGTGCCCTTGACACCTACCATATATTCTAGCCTTTCAAGAAGAATGTTGTGGTCAATGGTATCAAATGCAGCGCTCAGGTCTAGCAAAACCAGCACAACACAAGAGCCTGAATCTAGAGCAAGCAAGATATCATTTGTAACCCTCAACAGAGCTGACTCAGTGCTATGTAACGATCTAAAGCCAGACTGGAACATGTCCAAAATATTAAAAGAATTCAAATAAAACTGGAGCTGTGTGAAAACCACTTTCTCTAAAAGTTTAGAGATAAAAGGCAGTTTAGAAATCGGTCGATAGTTACTGCACATTTCTGGATCAAGTTGAGTTTTTTTCAACATAGGTTGCACAATTGCATGTTTAAAACTAGCTGGAACGACACCTTTGGCTAGAGAGCTGTTTATGATAGCGGTTACCATATGACTAATGGTAGAGAAAACATCCTTAAAAAGACGAGCCGGGATAATATCTAACTTAGAACCAGAACACTTCATAGTAGAGATAATATCAGCTATCTGAGTTGGAGAGACAGGTTTAAAGTTTGACAGACAACTCATAGGACAGGGCAGTTGCAAATGACATGGTTCAGATGGAACAATGGAGCTTCTAATATCATCAATTTTTTGAGTGACATGTTTTAAAAAATCTTCACAAAGCTCAATAGAGGCCTCAGATAAAATATTCGTGGTCGGGTTTAGAATAGAGTCAATCGTATCAAACAGGACTTTTGGTCGCTTAGCGTTGTCAGAAATTAATTGAGAAAAGAAATTTGATTTTGCCTGTTTTACTGCTGTTTGATAGTTGAACAGACTTGATTTTAAAATGTCAAATGAAACCTGTAGCCTATCTTTTTTCCACTTTCGCTCCGCTTTTCGACACTCTTGTCTGAAAGCGCGGGTGTCATCATTTAACCACGGCTGGCCAGCAACCTTAAAGGTACAATATGCAAGAATTTTTGCCGCTAGAGGGCGCTACATTCCAAACAACAACAACGGCGTAGCTTGATGACGATGTGAAGGAGCGTGGAATGATGGGAACTGTCGTTTTAAACTCCACCGTGGATGTAAATCAGTCAGACGGGAATCGAAAAATCATGTTCATGGATGAGGCTAAGTTCTATTTTTATAAATGTTGCGTTTAATGACATGCTTTTTGTGGCGAGGGGGGCGTGGTTCAGCGCGGTCTGTGATGGGAGAGAAAAGAGACGAGCAAGTAGGTCAAGTGCAAATGCACCTGTGTCTTATTGCAGTGATCGGCGTGGAGAGACCGCTTATAAGCCGCGCTGGAACGAGAGAGAGACTGGAGAGAAAATTGGACGCAGAGGAAGAAAACCGGTGGATCCAAGCTCTCATTTTTGAACTGTTTTGTGCCGTCGCGGTTGCCACAGTGAATGCGCGTTGTGCGCGGCTTTTGTTTGTTTTGCTTTATTTTAATAAAGTACGAGTCCCAGTCACGACGACGCGTCTTCTTCCTTCCTGACTCTTAAACCTCATCACACTTTTATTTCATTAAAATGAATTAACCGCAAGAAAAGTAAGGTTTAATACTTCATAGATGTTACTGTATTTGTTGAATTCGTTGTTGTGATAACGCTGCGCAGTTTTACATGTTCTAAACAATTGTTGTAAAAGTACATTCGAACATGCCCACATCATTTGTCAAAATACTGATTAATCTTTATGTATAAGACATGCTATGTTTATTTACATGGCCATAAACACCAGACGTGATAAACAATGTCAATAAACTAAACACAAATCTAAAGCAATAATACTTTCCTTACATAAACATAACTATTACCGAATGCTACATTTGGAAAATATAAAATTAAGCATGCTCTGTCGACAGAACCAGCTGCAATCGGTAAAGAATAATTGTGTCCCATAACGACTGCAAGAAACAAGCTAAAGTTTGTAGCTTGATAGACGCTACAACTACAACTTCCGCATTTGTCCAGGACTCCACGCAGTACGAGCGGAAACCGAGGGTAACGCGGATATGACGCAATTGACTGGCGACTCCCAGCTCACCCCTGCTCTAACGCCCCGTTTCCTTGGTTAAAATCGCAATTTTCTCACGATTTAAAAATAGTTGGAAACATTTGGGATATTGTAAGTAATCAACTTAACAAAATATATAACACTGGCCTTGAGATTTTGGGATATTTTAATGCAAAATTCTTACATATTGTACCTTTAATCTTTTTACGCTTAAGCGGAGCAACAGCGTCCATAGATATAGAGGATGCTTTATAAAATATCTCAGTCAAGCATTCAGTATCTGTTTCATTCAGAAAATTATTATTAAAATGTGAAGAAAAATGTTCCGAAAACAAATTTGCAGTATTTGAATGAATAGCTCGAGAGAGAAATGAAGGCTGAGGGCAAATAGAAGACGGGAGAAAGCACTCAGATTCAAACAAAATAGGATAATGGTCAGACACACATGCATCAATAACCTCCAGTTTTGAAATCAAAAAGCCACGAGACAGTACCAAATCTAGTGTGTGACCCAGATTGTGAGTTGGACCACATACAGATTGTACAAAGTTCAAAGACTCTAAAATAGTCACAAATTCTTTGACCAACGTTTTAGAAGGGCAGCAGAGATGAATGTTAAAATCCCCAAGAATCAATAGTCTATCAGCCCGAGTCACCAGATCAGAGAGAAAATCAGAAAATTGTTGAATAAAATCCTTATTGTATTTAGGGGGTCTAAATGCAATAAGTATTTAGACCCCCTAAATACAATATAAGAATAAAGAATAAATTCTTTATTCTTTATTCTTATATCGATCATGTGATAGACTGGAGTAATGATCCTGAAAATTCAGCTTTGCATCACAGAAATAAATGATCATTTAAACCAATTATTTTAAATTGTAAAAATATATCACAATATTACTTTTTTTTTCTGTATTTTTGATCAAATAAATGCAGGCTTGATGAGCAGAGGAAACTTCTTTCAAAAACATTAAAAATACTAATACTTATACTTGCCCTGTAATACATGTATTCTTTGTTTTAGATGTTATTAACTTAAATTCTTATGAATAATAAAAATGTTGTAATGTCTATTTGTTATTTATGGCCTGTACGCCTCATTATTGATCTGAGCTTCTACATCTTGAATTCGAATAACATTCGATAAAACATAATTGCTGGATTATTTTGACTATAATATATAAGCAGATGAAACATAGTAGGCCTATACACTGTTTATCACAGATTACTTTGGACCAAAGTTACCATATTATAATTAATTATTATATAGTTCTATTCATTCATTTTATTTAAATTAGCACTGGTTAAAATGTATAAAGCATGAACAAGATATGAAACAATATTTATTAATAATACACAGTTTAAATATCACAAATATCAAATTGTATTTTCATTTGCGTCCTATGCTGGCTAATTACGACGTTTAACCTGTTATCATAATGAAATTCATGCATTTATTTGTCATTTAAACTGATGCAAACAGGGAAAGAGAGTAGAAAACACTTATTATCCTGTCGCCCCCTCTAGTGGACAGCATTAAGTATTACGGCCTTCATTGCTCAGATAACTCAAGTCAATGGATTTTTTGGGAAAGTCTGACCAGTTAGAAGCAAGTTAGACCAGTCTGAGGGTCTGAGCTGAGTTTGGTGAAGCATCAAAGTTCTAGGCGGAGTCAATTTCTCATAATAATAATAACAATTAATCCCAAACCTGGTAATTTTGTCAGTATTTAATTTACGTTCACTGATTCTGGCTTCTCTCTTTTCTGTCTCTTTCTTTTCATGTGAACTGAGTAGGCTACACATGCTTAAATTCAAAAAAATATAAACTTTATTTCTATTCAAAATTATTTATTATTTATATGTCACACACGCCTACCTGCCTTTTGATGTAAATAAAAGACTAGAGTGGTAAATGTTACGGACATATTATCATGGTACTGTTCAGCCTATTATTGATTTTTATTTCCACTTCCCTTTTATCCAAAGAGACGGAACTATTTGCACTGTATTTATCAATGGGAAATATGCTAATATAATCTGTCATATACTGTGGCTCACATTAATGGGGTTGCTTGCAAGTCGCAGCAGCACGAATTACGTGACCAGCAACATATTTCTAAATCAAATAGTGTGTGTAGTTAACAGTGAGTGGTGGTTTCAGACATTATTTCATTAAAGGGCATTTGTCAGTGCCGCACTCGTAGCCTACTGACTCTTATTCTGCCTGACAGAAAGAAAAGCTCACAGCTTACTGAAGGCGGAGCGGTTTGACCAATCAGATGAAAGGGGCGTTTCAGCGCCGCCCACGTGTGCAAATGAAATATCGAACCCATAAACCGACTTGTAAACCATAAACGAAAAATGAAAAATCTAGCCAAAATCTAGCCAAAAAAACGAATAAACGAGCTGGTTTTCATTTCTCCTTATTCCATTCTAAACAGGAAATGAAATGATCAAAAAGTGCACGGACCCTATGACTTAGCACGACGGTGTAATAAGTTTATATACACTAGATGTCGCCTTGGCTACGGCAGTTTGGAATATTCTGGGCTCAACTGATTTTTTTGTACATAGCATAACCTACTACTTTGTTATGATTTTAGTATCATAATGATTAATAAATGCACGCACAATTATCATGAACTTGATTTGAACAAATGCCTATCAACTTGTGTGTGCAAAATTCAGAATTAAATGAATGTGCAGCAATTTGTACAAATAGAGAGTCTGTAGGCCTATACTGTTGTAGCCATTAAATAAGCGCATTTATTTTCATATTTGTTAAAATGTTATAATGTTATTTTTTTCCCCATGTATGTTGATTTATGAAAAGTGAACAGCACGAGTAAAAGTGAATTTCGTTTTGTATAAATTGTATCTTAATTTTAATACATTTTTCATCAGCCTGTATTTAATAAATAAGATAAATAAGATTTAATAAATAATAATAAAAAAATGATAATCTTGCATTGCACGTTAACTGGAGCGCATCTCATCCTAACTTAACGAAACTCATTGTATGCCTCACACACAGACATGAGAAATACATCAAATACACAAAGCTTGAAATGTCTTTAAACGAAATAATTCAAAACGAAAAGAAAAAGGCTACTCTCTGATTATGTAATCCATTATGTGCATTTCTCTCTATAGGCGCGTTCACTATACGGCGATCGTCAACTTCATCTTTGCAGCCGAGTCGACACTGTCAGAAAACACTAGATTATAAAAAAAAAATCAATGCACGCGTCACCGGATTTACAAATGCACATCTTGTTGCACCCACACATATTATGTCGAAATAACGAGATATTATGTTGAAATAACATTATTAATAATAATACATATTTTAGAATATTTGATTGAATGCTGAATGTTGCGCTTGTTCAGTTAATAAAATTCAAACTTTAATTGTGATCATTAAAATAATTGAATATGAAATATTTAGTGGCCAAGTTTTGCTAATTAATTAATTTATTTATATATGTAAGGCATTCGTTCCAATCAACTGCCTTAGCCAAGGCCACGTCTAGTGTATATATCTATGACTTGATCAGTCAAATGAAATACAATAAACGTATAAATAAATATTACAAATTAAAAACCGATCGGAAATGTGGTCCAATTTTCTAATACTATTATTTGATGACAACAATACATTTGTAAAACAAAATCCATCCATTTGTGTTTTTTTGTTTAGTTTTTTTAAAGCAAAAAACCAAGCTGCACCCTTTTTTAAATGTCATCTTTCATTCCGAAAGAGAATAATTTGCAGATTGTAAATATTTTAAATGATTGAATGATTTGATTGTGTCATTATGATGAAGAAACAAGGCAAAAAGTGTCAAAAAAGCATTTGTGGAAGGCATCCGATGAGTGTCAACCCAGCCAGATCAGCAAGTGCATCAAGGCAACCACGATTAGCCGGTGCACCAGCCAGCAAAGTGATTCAATGGTTCATAGGTGTAGCTCACAGCCTCATCGCCCTACCCTCCACATCCTAAAGAGTGTACAGGCGGTTATTTATATAGGGCAGATAAGACCTGTGTTTCTCTTCGACGGTAACTGTAAATTGAATTGAAGCTGCGATTTTTGAAGTTGGATATACTCGCGCGGGCAAATACAGATGTGTTAAACATGATAAGAACACAAATTGTACCTTTATTCGTTAATACAGTCGGTATTTCCCACAATGATTCTGCTTTGCTATTGGCCCACGTCACGATCAGTAAGCGCTGCTATTGGCGGTCACGATTATTAAGTATGAAAATGAAAATTCTGTCAGTAATTCCTCACCCTCATGTTGTTCCAACCCCTTCGTTCATCTTCGGAACACAAATTAAGATATTTTTGATTAAATGACTAAATTGGACTATATTAACGATGTGTTTAATGAACTTTTCTGGGCCAGCAAGTTTCAAACCCTTAGAAGCCTGAAGAAGTCTCGTTCCGAACACATCGCGATATTTGGCATCAGTTCACGTGTGTCAGATGTTGGTAAGTAGTAAATACGCTGTCCGAATAATGTGTGATATGTAATGTATTTTCTGTTTGTCGATATTAATCAGATTAGCTCACGTTCAGTCACGGCATTATATCTGTCATCTCCACTGAGGCTTTGCGTTTTATTGCTTTCTAATTCAAAACAGGGTGATTAAGTTACACTGCCTGTCACATGACGTGAGCATAGGCCTAAAGACCTTAAATCAGTTAATCATATTCATATCAGATTAAAAGTAGTACAATTAGTTCCAAAGTTGTATTTGTAGTAGAAGCACAGTACAAACAACACTTACCATGCTTTTACCACATTAACATTAGTTTTACTGTGGTAAGTGTAGTAAAAAGACAGTAATCACAAAACTTACCATGCTTTTACCACACTATTGGTAGTTTTAATGTGATACTTATTGTAAATGCACATTAACCACAACGCTTACCATGCTTTTACCACAGGAATGATGTAAAACAACATAATGATATTTTATTTTCTCTTTTTTCAGCTGAAAAGACCAAAAGGACCTTTCGGACTATTATTGTTTGAGGACAAGTAAACGGAGGAGACAGACAGCTGCAAAGGCAAATATTCGCAATGGTATATACATGTGTTGGTTCGAACCCTAAATCAAACATTTTATCAAGCATTTGTTGTTTCTTAAACCTTTTCTCGCAAAACCCATAGCCCAATCAGTACGAAGATAGTCTGAAAGTCTTAATAATTCACAAGATTTAACAAGTTGTCAAATTCGTACGATACTCGTACATATTTGTATACTCGTACACACACTGTCAGAAAGTTGATATTAATTGCATTGTATTGATTACAATTAGTGATGCACCGATGTGAAAATTGAGGCCGATACCGATAACCGATATTAATATTGCTGTTATGGCCGATACCGATATTTGCCGATGTCGATATCTCTGTATAGAAAACAAATTTTAATGATTATCAAATAAAGAGCTATTTTCCAAAACACTTTTTTTTTTACTTTAGAAATGACTGATATTGGGCACCTTTACCTGTGTGCAAAATATGTCACATACGACACACATGCATTATACTGCATTGCATATACAGTAATGTGTGCTGGTCAACTTGTCTAAAATTAAGAAACCCTTAGAAAACAGTAAAAAAAACACACACAAAAAACAGGAACATTGTGTAAAATTAAGATAGGCTACTTTATTTATTATTCCAATATCCAAATATCGAGGGCTTGGAACCAGAGGGGCGTAAGTGGCATTTGACAAACTTTACAGGAGAGCCAAAACAAAATTTTGACCACACTTCAATCAACTGTATTTATTAACCTTCAACCACAACATTGCAACCACATACATACTTATATGAGTAAGTTCTTAAGTGAACATATTATGGAATATTAACACGATGAACATATTCTAAAACCTTGCAAAATCTTGAAAATATGGCAAAAACATCAAATACGCCTTTTTGGCACCAAACATTTCCAATTCTTCTAAAGAAAAATAGGGCGTATCTGCTGATCAATGCAGAAATGATTGGTCAAAACATTGGTTAAAAACACTCTAACTTCATAACTTTTCATTTTATTTAAAATACTGTATACATAGTCATTTCATCATTTCAAACTGTTTAACATTTCATTTCTAACCGTTTAATTTCCATTCTCATTTATGAGTTCACATTCATGTCAAACAGTTTAACATTTAATTTCAAACAGTTTAATTTCTCTTGTTTATTACACATTTCACTTTTTAGTTCACTTTAGTTGAACTAAAAAGTTCACTCACTGCCCACTGTCAGAGTGTTATAGAACTCTGCATAACAGTGAGGAATACTCCCATTGGTGCACAGGGTGAGTAGGTCTTTTTTCTTTAAGGCACTGATCACTGGAGGATTTTCATACAATGAGCTGGGGTGTGTGGTTCTGGTGCCTCTTGTTGCCTGTTGTGCCACCGTCAGTTTTCGGAAGGTTGGGGCGGTGAAATCATACTTGAAGAAGATTGTTTTTGGTTCATCTTTCGTGTAGCGGAACCATTTAATCTTCTGCCAATGAACTGATTGTCCCTCCTCATCTTTTGTTCTGTTTTTGAGTATGTGGTTGGAGAGGGACTTGAAGTCCAGAAAGTCCTTGTGTTCAAGTTCATGTACACTGTATGGGTCGTTCCTTCTTGCCATTCTCACAAGTGTGTAGTAGCCATCAGTAAATAGAAGTATGGGAGTAAATAGAAATGGGAGTAAATAGAAACTTTTCTTCTTGCAGTTTCCACTGCAGCATGCACACGATCACACTCCATGTCTAGTAGCCATCCATGAAGTAGCCAGCCTTCCGAAAACTGACGGTGGCACAACAGGCAACAAGAGGCACCAGAGGCACCAGAACCACACACCCCAGCTCATTGTATGAAAATCCTCCAGTGATCAGTGCCTTAAAGAAAAAAGACCTACTCACCCCGTGCACCAATGGGAGTATTCCTCACTGTTATGCAGAGTTATATAACACTCTGACAGTGGGCAGTGAGTGAACTTTTTAGTTCAACTAAAGTGAACTAAAAAGTGAAATGTGTAATAAACAAGAGAAATTAAACTGTGTGAACTTAAATGTTAAACTGTTTGAAATTAAATGTTAAACTGTTTGACATGAATGTGAACTCATAAATGAGAATTGAAATTAAACGGTTAGAAATGAAATGTTAAACAGTTTGAAATGATGAAATTAAATGACTATGTATACAGTATTTTAAATAAAATGAAAAGTTATGAAGTTAGAGTGTTTTTAACCAATGTTTTGACCAATCATTTCTGCATTGATCAGCAGATACGCCCTATTTTTCTTTAGAGGAATTGGAAATGTTTGGTGCCAAAACGGCGTATTTGGTGTTTTTGCCATATTTTCAAGATTTTGCAAGGTTTTAGAATATGTTCATCGTGTTAATATTCCATAATATGTTCACTTAAGAACTTACTCATATAAGTATGTATGTGGTTGCAATGTTGTGGTTGAAGGTTAACAAATACAGTTGATTGAAGCGTGGTCAAAATTTTGTTTTGGCTCTCCTGTAAAGTTTGTCAAATGCCACTTGCACCCTTCTGGCTCCAAACAATGTGTAGGCCATACATGTATTTTTTAGAGCCAGAAGGGCGTAAGTGGACATACGCCCCTCTGGCTCCAAACAATGCTCAAACTTTTGTGTTAGGTCTTTGTTGTTTTGTTGCTTTATTCAATACAAGTTGATTTCTGATGCGTCTTTTTGGCACAACTAGATAGAGCTCATCAAGACCTTTAATTTGATATATAGAACTCATTTTCGCCCAAAATGCCACTTACGCCCCTCTGGTTCCAAGCCCTCGATATGATACTAAAAAATACCACAGGGAAAAGGGCTTCTATTTGTGACGTGCTGTCTTTGCGTTTGAACATTGCACATTTTAAACAGGACACTCATTAACTGAATAAATGTTAGCCAATACAAACATATTTATAGAAAACAGTTGACAATGAATAGACAGGAGTCCAATAATAGCATAACGAATCATTCTTAAAATAATAACAAGTAGCCTAGGCTATAAGACCAATCCGACATGGGCTGTGTTAACAGTAAAACGTCCGTCATTTAACGAATTTTAAAAACACGGATGGATAATACAAAATACTTTCTGATTTTTGTAAGCAAGAACAAAATTTAAACTTAGCCCGTCAATTTTTCATTTTACAATTATCTTCTCTCTCTGTGTGTGCGCGCGTCCGTGTTTGTGAGAGAGAGAGCTCGCGCAGCACTGATACAACGGTAGCCTACTTTTTAATCCATAAGTAACGAACGCGCTAGTTTTCATACAAAATAAATATGTAACATCATTAGGTAGGCTACTTTAGTTATTATTAATACAATAACGTAACACATGAAGGCTATACGTTTCTCAACACTGAGAATGAATCAATAAACGCCTGTTTCTCCACTCGCGCTTATCAGTAATCCACAAATCACACGTGCTGTCACTTTTGAGAAAAATCTAATTCGAACGGGTATCAAATATCAAGCAATATATTCAAATATCTACGAGTCAAAAAACGATCAGTCAAAAATGTGTCATGAAGAGGAAAAAAACATAAGTCGCACTGGACTGCGTTAACAATGTTACGGACGGGACAGTTGACGTAAGCGCTCTGAAAGCGCCACTAAGACTGCTTTAAAACTTTCACAGAGACCTCAAACAGAAAGCACAAAAAGCCTGTCTTTAAATTTAATTTCGTTTTGTATTAATTGTATCTTAATTTTGATAAATGTTTCATCAACCAATTGCCTGGATTGAATTAAATAAGAAGTAAATATAGTCGAAAATATTTAATCAGGACACGGAGGCGAGGGCGCGTGAACCTGGAGCGCGTCTCATCAATGAACCGAAATCTACCTGCCTCACAGACCGGAGACATATATAGAAAGCTTGAAATGTCTATTTTTAAACAGAACAATTCAAAACGAAAGAAAACAGACTGTTCTCTGCTTATGTCATCTGTATGAAATGTGTATTTATCTCAGGCACATTCACTACTGCTAAGATCGAGTCAGCATCGTCAACTTCATCTTCAACTTCACACGTCAAATGTCGGCCTGTTCACATCGGCCATATTTTGACATCGGAACGATACCGATGTGTAAAAAAATGACCATATCGGCCGATATTATATCGGCGGCCGATATATCGTGCACCACTAATTACAATTATTACAAATTGGTCCCCGTCTGTTTATGTTCCAGTGATACATGACGTCTCTCCACACCTCATAACCTACCTCTGTTTGCAGGGGTGGAAAAGCTTATCTTACTTGTCACATGACATCAGATACTCGATTATTTTGTCATAATCAGATCAGTTACACTGCTGATAACTGTCCCGTTTGCATGTAAATCATTTTCACATGATTATTGCTTGCTATTAAAGACGTACTTTTATTCATAGAAATGCCCCCACATATCAGTGAACTTATAATATAAAAATGCTTTTAAAATTTAATTATTCAACACTCTTTACAGAAAAAAATATCCTACAGTTATACATAAACTGACTATTTGCAAGTAATGTATTAAAATTACCTTCCTTTCCGTCTTGCAGGATTACTTGGTCCTTTTTTTTTTTTTAAAGCTCTACAATATCAAACTCAACAGCTCTTTTAAGAGCCAACCCTCACAAGAGCTACTAGTGAGTCGCAGCGAATCTTGCCGGGATCAGCCCTTCCCAGGTAAAGTTTCTAGAATATTGAAATCGGTATTTACTCATCAAATGCTCTCTCCTGAATCGCCGCCGCTAGAGTTCTTACGAGATCAAGAAAATATGATCATATAACAGCGATTTTTTATCATCACTGCATTGGTTACCTATAAAGTTCCGTATTAATTATAAGGTATTGCTACTGACTTATAAAGCTCTAAACGGCTTAGCTCCAGTCTATTTAACGGATCTTCTATCGCCCCTATAATCCATCGCGCTCTTTAAGATCACTAAATTCAAGGCTTTTGGTCATACCTAGGATATCCAGAACCACCAAAGGAGGGAGAGCATTTTCACATTTGGCTCCAAAACTCTGGAATAGTCTTCCTGATACTGTTCGTTGCTCAGACTCGCTCTCCCAGTTTAAAACTAGATTAAAGTCGCATCTCTTCAGCCAGGCATTCATATAATCCTACAGTTCAAACTACAATCCGGCCTGTAGCTCATAAATGCCAGAGGAGAACTGGCCCCCGACTGAGCCTGGGTTCTCCCAAGGTTTTTTTTCTCCATTAGGTCACCTGATGGAGTTTTAGGACACCATTAGGTCACTTGATGGAGTTTTTCGGTTCCTTGCCACTGTTGCCTTTGCCTTGCTCAGTTGGGGATATTTTGGGGATATTTAATTTAATTTTATCAATCAATAAATTCCTCTTGAAACAAACATTGTTGTATTATTTTAATTTAATACTGTGAAGCTGCTTTGATACAATCTGTATTGTGAAAAGCGCTATACAAATAAACTTGACTTGACTTGACTTGACTTGAATCGTATGGTAAATTAACTTATTTATAACTGTCTTAATTTATGTTTCAAGAACAATAGTAATTGCACATAGAGTAAGTCGAGACTTTCTTGTTTTACAGCAGAGAAGGAAGACCAGTCCTTATATCAACGCAAGCTAATCGAATAAGTCCTTTGTTTCGGGTGAGGAAGGAACATCTGGTGCCCAAAGAAGACAGAAAGCTGCGCGAGTCCATTGGTATGTCTTGTATTGAAACAATGCTGTAATATGTAGTACATAATTTGATGCTGACAATTTTACATTGTACAGGTTATCACTTGGTTTTTGACCAAGTGAAGCTCTTGAAACAAGTGACAGGAGAGTATGTAACTTGTCTGGAAAGTATCAGAGTCGCATTTGGCACGCGTGCCTTAGGTTGCCGACCCCTGGTCTAGCCTATAGTCTATGGTACCAATCACGTTAGTGAAGCCTGAGTAACATATACTGTAATCGGCATGGTCATGAATGCATGATCTTCATAAAAAATTATGATAGCCTAAAAAAAAACTGCTTAAAAAAAAAACTGCTTTACAACATTGGGTCTTAAAGGTGCTGTATGTAGCTTTTCTACTAAAACGAATCCTTTTTTTATTGCCTGTGTGTGAAGGGGTTGTAATATCACATTAAAATGATCCACTTTTCGGGTTTTGCTATTACCTCTGAAAGCAAGTATTCTTATGTTTATGTGAAGGTGCCGGGTTGGATTTACCGCGAAATCCAGTGACGTCACCTGCATGCGCGGAGCGCTCCCGAGCCTCTCGCCTCGTCTAGCCTACTGATTTTGCACTCAACAGCGACGACACTGCAACTTATGACATGGACTTATGACTTATGCAACTTATGACATGTCTGATAACACTAAGAAACGACCTGCTCCCAGCACAACACAGACTCCAACACAAACTCCACATATTGATAAAAAAAACAATAAAAAGTTTTTTTCTTTCTGCTGAAGCTCGTATTAAAGGCCAGACGTGAATCGGATGAACTTCGGATGAAAAAACACGGATCAACATCGGCAGGGCGTTTGAATCATGGAGAGACCTTATCTACAAACCTAGAATGTATACATTTCCTAAAGAAAATGTGAAGTAGTGCTTGCAGTGGCAAAATTCGGCACGGTTGATAGGGTTCCATTCTTATCATGGTATAAATTGATAAATTGATCTCATAAATTCGAGCACGCGCAAGAGCACGCGCTTGTCAACTTATTGGTTGCAATCTGAAACATCACCGCTAGAGGCCGCTGAAAAATACATACAGCTCCTTTAAGTGGCTTGGAAATGCCACAAAAAAACCTAAAACTTTTTTTAAACCTAAAAGCGCCAGGTAAACTCCGAATGACACGACAGACAGCACTTTCCATCAAGTTCTCCGCATCTCCAATAGTGTAAAGGAAAGAGCCACTCGCAAATAATCTTAAGGCAATGCAAACAGTTTGTGCTGTAGTTAAAGCCCGACTCCGACAAGTCGAAAATAAGTGTGCGTTTCCAACAAATTAATCATGTAAACGACAATCTCACCAGTCACGAGAAAAAATATATATCTCAGAAAGTGCACTATTGTAACGCAAAATCTCAGTTCTTCGTACCTCAGGGCCTGTTCTTCGTACGTCGCTAACTCAGTTAGCTGGATTTGATTATTGGCGATTTGGCATGATCTGGGATTGTTTGGTTCTTCGACGCTCATCCTGGACTTGCTGTCATAGCAACAGGTGCGCAAGCTTATTTCATGTTAACAGGATTAGATCCCGGCTTCATAAGCGGAGCTGATACTGTACCAGCCATTTGGATTATAGACATACTTAATTTAATGCAGCAACAAATTATTTACAGTGTAGCAAGATGATTTAAAACTCATTTACCTGTAATTAAGGTGTTGCTGTTACTGGTCCCTGGCTTTAGGTCTAAAGGCCTATTTATACTTCTGCGTCGAACTTACGCCGTAGCTACGTCGTAGGCTGTGCTTAGCGCGCATACCCTTTGGCGTACCCTGATGCGCACCTCTCCAAAAATGTAACAACGCGTCAATTCTATGCGGACGCAAGCGCTGTGATTGGTCTGCTAGAACCCCTCCCTCGGGTTTCACATGGTCCCTCTGCATGAGTAATTGCGCGTCAACGCGGACAACGACGCAGAAGTATAAATTAAAACCAACGCGTTGCCTACAGCGTAGAGGCTCCGGCGTAGGTCCGACGCAGAAGTATAAATAGGCCTTAAGGAAGAGCTGCCCCCAGGAATGCCCTCCACAATGGGTCGGTTCTCATTTAGCCCAAGGGCCAGCTCTTCTGCCGGGGTATAACGTGGGGGTGCAGGACCACCACCTGTTTTTTTCTGCTCCGCCTTTTCCTTGGTTGCAGATAACCATAAACAGACAAACACATCATTTAAAATGTCTTTGCTAAAAGAGACTAATCAGTAGAAGTAGAAAAGATTACCAGTTTGAAGAATATTCTTGTACTTCACTTTTACTTGTTCCCATGTTCTAGTGGGTCCTGAGGTGGCTCTGACATTAAGCAATTATGAAATTATTAAAATACAAGAATATATACTGTAATAAGTGATATAACCATAACATGGAACACTTACGCATTTAATTTGTCTGTTACTTTTTGCCAGCCCTCTCTCCTGGCTTTTGCACACTTTGATTCCCAGTGTTCCCTGGCGTTTTAATTATATTTTTCAAACTCTGCACACCCTTCCAGTAAAAATTCCTGCTCTGCTGCGTTGAAAAACTGAGCGCGCTCTTTGGCCATGGTGAGCAGCCAATAGCAGCGTTGCTGATCAATGTTTCTACTATCGATACATATCCCCTTTTAAACCAGCGCGTGAACGCGCAATTATCTCACTAACTCAATCCAGCTATACTAATCATATCCGGCAGGTGTGTTCGAAGAACAAAATTAGTCAGATCATGATTAGCACGATGATATCATCTTGGATGTCTCGTTTGATCTCAGATGTTTTAAGCAACGTACGAAGAACGGGCCCCAGTTGCTATGACAGCAAGTCCAGGATGAGCGTCGAAGACCCAAACAATCCAAGATCATGCCAAATCGCCAACAATCAAATCCAGCTAACTGAGTTCTTCGACGCTCATCCTGGACTTGCTGTCATAGCAACTGGGGCCCGTTCTTCGTACGTTGCTTGAAACATCCAAGATCAAATTATGAGACATCCAAGGTGATATCATCGGCCTAATCATGATCTGACTAATTCGTTTCTTCGAACACACCTGCCAGTTATGATTAGTATAGCTGGATTGAGTTATCTGAGATAACTGCGCGTTCATGCGCTGGTTTAAAAGGGGATATGTATCGATAGTAGAAACATTGATCAGCAACGCTGCTATTGGCTGCTCACCATGGCCAAAGAGCGCGCACAGTTTTTCTCCGCAGCAGAGCAAGAGTTATTGAAGGTTATGCAGAATATGAAACCTTAATTAAAACGCCAGGGAACACCTCAAAGTGTGCAAAAGCCAGGAGAGAGGGCTGGCAAAAAGTAGCAGACAAATGAAATGCGTAAGTGTTCCATGTTATGGTTATATCACTTATTACAGTGTATATTCTTGTATTTTAATCATTTCATAATTGCTTAATGTCAGAGCCACCTCAGGACCCACTAGAACAGTGTTCTTCAACCCTGCTCCTGGAGGACCCCCAACACTGCACGTTTTCTTTGTCTCCCTAATCAAACACACCTGATTCAACTCATCAGCTCATTAACCCATGTGATAATGAGTTGATGAATTGAATCCGGTGTGTTTGATTAGGGAGACAAAGAAAACCAGCAGTGTTGGGGGTCCTCCGGGAGCAGGGTTGAAGAACACTGCACTAGAACATGGGAACAAGTAAAAGGGAAGTACAAGAATATTCTTCAAAATGGTAATCTTTTCTACTTCTACTGTTCTTTGTCTCTTTTACAAAAGAAAAGCACCGTTAAATGTGTTTGTCTGTTTATAACAGCAACCAAGAAAAAGGCTGAGCTGAAAAAAAAAAACAGGTGGTGGTCCTGCTCCCTCACATTATACCACATTATACCCCAGCAGTAGAGCTGGCCCTGGGGTTAAATGTGAACCGACCCATTGTGGAGGGCATCCCTGGGGGCAGCTCTTCCTCAGACCAACAGCAGGAACCAGTAGCAGCAACACCTTCATTACTGGTAAATGAGCTTTAAATGATCTTGCTACACTGTAAAATATATCTTTTTTTTTGCCGCATTAAATTAAGTAGGCCTATATAATCCAAATGGCTGGTACAGTAATTTCAGCTGTTAAATATTGAGTAGTGATCAATTGCTTTGACTTGTGAAGGTGAAAACTGCTGAACTTAATGTAAGAATATTTTGCCATGAGTTACTGATCACATTTGTTCATATAGTGTAGTTCATTGTAATGCCATTGTGTTTCCTCTTTTGTGCAGTTTTACATAATACACCAAAACTTGTACCTGTTCCCAAGAAAGTAGTGGCTGAAATATGTGCAGTAAGTGGACTTTTTCTAACTTTACATCAAAAGGGAAGAAAGTGCAACACTTTGTAATGCCCATTTGTTTCCATTGCACAGGACAGTGAAGAAACCCTCTCAGATGACTGTCCTTTGGAGGAAGTACTTGTAAGTGCATAAATAACTTTACTTCATTTATAGTAACTTGTGTACATATTATTTCTGACTGCAATATGAGTTGCAGGAGGAAAGGCCTACTGCACAAAGTGATACAGAGGTGGGCAGTGTAGTAACCTACTTGTACTTTTTATTTTTGTTGCATGAGGCTTGTGTTGACAGGTCTTTTTTAATGTTTTTTATTTTTTTATTCTTTTTATCCAAACATGGCACAGGGTGATATCCGTATATAAACGGAATCTACAACAGAAAATTTAGTATTTTGACCTGAAAAAACAGAAAAATGAAGGGGAGAAATAGAACTTGACACCTTAAAGAAGAAAAAACTGGCACTAGAGATTGAGTTGCTTCAAAAGGAACTTCAGAGTAAGTGCTAAATACACTATTTCACACAGAGTACTATTGCTGACCTTGGATAACAATATATCTTATTGCAGGCAAAAGATGACCATCATTGGCTTTTCTTGACAAAGAATAATTGAAATAAAACTCAAGGAACTAAGCATGTTGTCTTGTCTTCTATTCATTTAATGAAGGTTTTTGTTTTTAAAAAAAAAAAAAAAAAAATGGTGTTCCACAATTCTGTCCCGTGCAGCTCTGCCACTAGGTTGGTCCAAGTGCACTGGCTGGAGGTCATCATCAGGCTGCACCTCCACCACAGGGGTCCTCTCCTTTCTGATGGTGGCACTATTGTGGAGTATGGCACATGCAACAATAATGTCACAGGCCCTGTCAGGTGCAACCCTCAGACACTGAAATCTTTCCTTTAGTTGCCCAAAGGTCATTTCAATGCGTGCCCTTGTCCTGGCTAGAGCTGCATTGAAACGGGTTTGTGGTCCGGGGTTTGGGTCAGGGAATGGCGTCATGAAATACTGCCTGCAGGTATAGCCCCTGTCACCAAGCAGGATCCCGTCGTAAGCACCTGGAAAAATGCAGTTTTGTTAGGCTCAGAATAAATGTATGTAATACAGTGAGCTTGATATTAAATATTTCCTTACCACGTTCAAATAATGTGCATAAATGTGACTCTCTGAAAATCCTGGAGTCATGCACAGAACCAGGCCATTTTGCTTCCACATTTGTGATGTAGGACATGGAGTCACACACCATCTAAGATATTTTTAATCAGTCAACTGCATACTTTTTGATTACATTACTTTTTGTATTATTTGATATATTCTGGACTCGCTTCTCCAAGGTAAATGGTGAATTGTTTGATGTCAGGCTGCATGCTCAGAAAGCGGCAGTGGATTGTGCAGCGTGAGACCACCTTCAGCGACAGGTTCTTGTCGTAAAAACGGACAAGACATGGCTGCGAAAGACTTCCCGTATCACCTCCGCTTATAAAGCCGGGATCTAATCCTGTTAACATGAAATAAGCCTGCTCCCGAGCAGGTTTAAGCTTGGGCACCTGTTGCTATGACAGCAAGTCCAGGATGAGCGTCGAAGAACCAAACAATCCAAGATCATGCCAAATCTCCAACAATCAAATCCAGCTAACTGAGTTAGCGACGTACGAAGAACGGGCCCCTGGGGCCTGTTTCAGAAAGGAGGTTCAACTGAGTTGACTTACCCTGAGATGGGAAACTCTGAGTTTTCGGTTACAGAACAGCGGAAATTAGTTAGTTCAATCAACTCTGAGTTGACTGACTCTGAGTTAAGCGCGTGCACCACCACTATAAAAAGCCATTATCAATGGAGTGCAGATATTATGAGTCACCATGGTAACAGCGCCAGACAAAAAGAGGTCTGCATATTTCTCACCAGCTTCTGCAAGCGTAAGAAGACATATTATTATTTTTTAAATATCGGCTGCAGCAGCGAAGGACAACTAGAGTTAGCTAGGGAGAAAATAGTTGCTCGAGTCAATGCGTATGTTTACATTTTAATTAGTTATACAGTGTTGGGTGTAATTAATTACCAAGTCATCTAAATACTGTCATTTAATTAAAGGGATTACTCTTAATTCTTCTGTAATTTGAAGTAAAATCTGATGTAATTGCATTAGACTATAGAACAATTCTGTATATTTAACATACATTTTTAAAAGGTATATTTTTTATGTAACCTTCTCCCTCTACACACTTTGGTCAATTCAAGAATAATCCATGCAATTGTATATTGTTTATTTGAAAGCATTAAAAGTGCAGTTTCTTGTCTCTCCTTGTATTGTTCAAGTGGTTGAGGTTGATATGGGATTTATTAATAAGTAGACCAATACTTTCTAAAGATAGTCATTATTACATGAATCTAATTACACGGTTGAAGATGTCATTTGTAGTTAGTAATTAATAACTATTTTAGAGTAACTTACCCAACTGTTATAATATCAGAGGTGAAACTGGAAGAACAGTATGTTATTCAACCTAATTTTAATTTTCATGGGTGCAATCCTGCAGGTATTAAAAGAACATGGCAGCAGCTGAAAATTAAATATAAGAACATAATTCAATCAGGTAAGGTTTGAGCATATCATGGGTGTAGGGCTACCTGAATTTACAAATATTTGACATATTAAATAACTAAATAGCATCCCAGTGTCTAGCAGTGCAGCAGCATTTTTGGCTGGGGGAATTCCTGGAGGAACTTCAGAGCCAGTCACTCCCGAAGATCCAAGGGCCTTCATAAAATGTAAGAGGTTTACATATGTGTTATTTCTTATATAGGCTATTTTTGATATTTCCATTTATTTTACTTTGGGTTGGGTTTTTTGTTGGTCCCAACAGATTCCGATGGTAATATCTGTCTTTTGGAGCCTCCTGTCCCAACAAAACCTGCAGGCAGTTGTAAGTAGCCTACTCAATACACCAGAAATTATGACAAATAGTGTTATAAAGTGTACTCATCTTCACAGGACGATGGGGATAATGTTATGTGTCACATCAAACAATCTACACATTCAGATTTTTTCACATTTTTATGTGGAGTAGAATCTAAGTTTAAAGCTAAGTATAAATGGGTAGTCTTATCTCTCCCCCCGCCCCCTAAGTGGAAGAACAGCAGGAGGACGGTCCATCAACTTCTGTTGCACAGATGAACAGAGTTCAGTGATTTTCAGTAAATGCCACAGTTTAATTCTGTAGAATTTGTTTAGAACTACATTATGTAACTCTAATCTACTACTGTATATTCAGTTGCCAGTTAAGGAGTTAATAGACTTCATCTTATTTAAAAAATTGGGGAAAAAACCCAGTAAAAATAGCAATATTAGAAAATAGCAAGATTAATTTTATTAATAAAAATGTACTGAAAGAATGAATGAGGTGTTTAAACTAGCCTTGTTAAAACCAGACCCTTCTCAGTTGAAACTGAGTATAGGGTCTGGGGAAGCTATGTAGACAAATCATTTCCAAAGGGGCGTCACCAACCGACGTAGCTCAAATTCCTCTGGGCGCAATTGGATAGTCATAAAACCAATCAGATCGATGAAGGAGATGACGTATGCTTCGAGTGTTGTTCTTTGCTCCGGTTTTAAAGGGATAGTTCACTTTGAAATTAAATTTTGGTATGTTTTAGCTTACCTCAAGGGCATCCAAGATGTAGGTGTCTTTTTTTCCGCAGTAGTTTCAATTTTGATATTTTTAGGTCAAACCGTTCTTGTCTGTCAGTCATATAATGCAGGTCTATGGTCACGGTCTCAAAGAGCATGCACAAAGTCCAAATTAAAACAATTCCCCATCGTCCAAATTAAACAATTACCCATCGTAAGTACACATTGATGGCCTAAGACACGAAACGAGCGGTTTGTGTGAGAAAACGAACAGTATTTATATCGTTTTTAGCTCTTATACGTAGCCGCGTCCAAGTGATCTGAGGGCGCGCGCAGTCTGCGTACATGTCACACAGCAGGATGCGCGCGCGCCCTCTATCCCTTTAACGAAAACGGTAAGTTTAAATCGCTCAAAACAGACGCGATAACTGATTCGTTTATATACTATCTATGATTCGAACGACTGATGTTCCACGGCGGCATCCATCTTTGTAATGAAATCTCCTTCAGCGTCGCTGCGCTGTCGTCATCATGTAAATCCCTCCCCAAACGTTTCTGATTGGTGCCGCGATTTCGGCGGCACAGAAATGAGTTTCAATGGGCTCTTCTCCAGACTGTCCTGGAGAGAGAATTAAAATTCGCCGGAAGTAGTCTGGGTTTTCCCAGGCTATGTTTAAACACCACTTCCTCTTTAAAAAAGGGGAGGAGACCGAAAGAAACTCTGGGTTTACCGAAGAAAACCTGCTCCCGACCAGGTTAGGTTCACAGAGTAAGTTACCATGGTAACTGACTCTGAGTATAAGTTACCTCTCTTTCAGAAACGGGCTTGACTTACTCTGCTTTCTCAGGTTTAACATACCTCCCATTCTGAAACAGAAAACCCAGAGTTTCCCTCATTTCAGGGTTAACATACTCTGAGTTTTCACTTAACCTCCTTTCTGAAACAGGCGCCCCTGGTCTTTTCACGATCGGATAGCTATCCGATCTGAGAAAACGCATGAAGTGGCCAGGTGTAAACAGCCCCAGAAATCATTCTAATATTCTGATTTATTATGAGAGTTGGAAACAGTTCTGCTGCCTAATATATTTGATGAATAAAAGGTTAAAAAGAACTGCATTTATAAAAATATATATATAATTAATATAAATCTTCTTTACTATCACTTTTATTTATCAATTTAACACATCCTTGCTGAATAAAAGTATTGATTTATTTAAAAATAAATAAAAAATAAATACTGACCTCAAATTACTGACCAGTAGTGTATATTGTTGTTACAAAAGATTTCTATTTTTTTTAAAATTGCTTTTTTTTTTTTTTTTTACTTTTTATTCATCAAAGTATCCTAAAAAAAGTATCACAGGTTATGAAAAAATATTAAGCAGCAGAACTGTTTCCAACTTTGATAATGAATCATCATATTAGAATTATTTCTAAAGGATCATGTGATAGACTGGAGTAATGATCCTGAAAATTCAGCTTTGCATCACAGAAATAAATGATCATTTAAACCAATTATTTTAAATTGTAAAAATATATCACAATATTACTTTTTTTTCTGTATTTTTGATCAAATAAATGCAGGCTTGATGAGCAGAGGAAACTTCTTTCAAAAACATTAAAAATACTAATACTTATACTTGCCCTGTAATACATGTATTCTTTGTTTTAGATGTTATTAACTTAAATTCTTATGAATAATAAAAATGTTGTAATGTCTATTTGTTATTTATGGCCTGTACGCCTCATTATTGATCTGAGCTTCTACATCTTGAATTCGAATAACATTCGATAAAACATAATTGCTGGATTATTTTGACTATAATATATAAGCAGATGAAACATAGTAGGCCTATACACTGTTTATCACAGATTACTTTGGACCAAAGTTACCATATTATAATTAATTATTATATAGTTCTATTCATTCATTTTATTTAAATTAGCACTGGTTAAAATGTATAAAGCATGAACAAGATATGAAACAATATTTATTAATAATACACAGTTTAAATATCACAAATATCAAATTGTATTTTCATTTGCGTCCTACAGTATGCTGGCTAATTACGACGTTTAACCTCATAACACTGAACAACTAAACTGTATGACCTAATAGAATTCTATCGGGGGTACAGTTGATGATACACCTGTGTCTCCCCCGCTGGCCACCTCGCACATTTCTCTAGATTTTGCAATTACCTTGCATGACACAATACCATGAAATATACCAGTTTTTAGGGCACAGAATAACGTTTCTGGTGATACCAGTTACGTTTAACAGTCACATAAGGATAATAAGCTATTCGTTGTGCATGATGAAGTGAACGTCATCTACCTTAAAAAAAACAAAAAAAAACAAACAACGTTTCCGATATCTTCGGATCGAGATGCGTCCGTTGTTCAAATTTCCCATGATCAAAGAGGACACTAATACGCATGTGCACAGCAAAAATCACAACTTGTGCTTGCTGCGAACGCAAGTTCCCTATCGTCCGGTCACTACGACGTACGTCGTGGTGAACGACGAATAGGAATCTCGCTAGAGAGGCCAATCTACTTCGAGTGAAACTAAAACAAGCCAATACACATTGGCGTGCAATCATTTGCATCAGCTGCGCAGCCTCGCAGCGCGGGTATTTAACGAGCAGCTGGTGTGATTGCACTTCAGCTTTTTGCTTCGGAGCCAAGCACTTCGATGCGTCTTCTGAGAGTGATATCAGACGAGCCGTTGGATCTCTCTTTCGGTGCGGGTGTAAGAACACGGCAGCGGGGACAGTCTTCTCTTTGTGTTTGTTTGTTTTTCTGTGTTTTGTCCGGTAAAAACTGAGCAAACAAAAAGCTGTTCTTACAGCTGGTAAGGTGCGCCGTTGAGCGCTCAAAGGCTGTTGTCACAGCTGGTAAGACAGCGAGAAGAGAGAGAGCGCACAGACGGGTGCACATTCCCGTCTGTGTTCGCAGTGTCTGTTCCCCCTGCGTGTTTCAGCACCAGTGAGAGCAGTCCCTAAAAGAGCTTGCACAGATAGAGAGCGTTTTTTTTCAAAAAGAGAAAAAATGACTTTCTATCTGTGTGTTTCTGGATGCGGTCGTTACCTGGGTTCACGGGATGGTCACCAACGCTGCCTCGTGTGTCTGGGCATTAAACACGCTGAGGCAGCGTTGGTGGATGAGTCATGTACCCATTGTGGGAAGATGACCATCGCGGAGCTGCGGTCGAGACTCACGTTCCTGCAAAGGGGCGGAGTCCCCCGTGCCTCTGCCTCGATCCAATCCTCCTCAGAGGGTTGCTTCGGGCAGTGACACGGGTGACCTGAGGATTACGGTGAGCGCGTCTCCTTCGGGGAACCAACCCCCTAGGAACCCTCACCCCCTCTCACCCCGTCTCTGGGTCCGAAGAGGGCCCGGAGAGCAGTGGGGGGAGAGAATCCTCACCACTCTCATCCGCCTCTTCTATCGCCAGCAGGCAGCAGTGTGCAGTTCGAGAACGCAACCAAGCCGCCTCCTGCACCTCCGGCCTCGTGGAACCAGGTAAGTGTTGCACAGCACACTCAGACTCCGCTACGGGCAAGGTGCCATCCCAGTCCGTCTCGCTGGCTCATTCGGACCATCAGGCTCGGCTATGCGATTCAGTTCGCCCGGCGTCCCCCCAAGTTTCGGGCCATCCACTCCACTACAGTGAGAGCAGCCGATGCCCATGTCTTGCGCGCGGAGATCGCAGTCCTACTGGCGAAGGACGCGATAGAGCCGGTCCCTCCAGCCGATATGAGGTCAGGGCACTACAGTCCCTACTTCATTGTACCCAAGAAAGGTGGTGGGTTACGACCGATCTTGGACCTGCGAGTTTTGAATCGGAGCCTTCACAAGCTACCGTTCAAAATGCTTACGCAGAAACGCATTTTCGAATGCATCCGTCCCCAGGATTGGTTTGCAGCGATCGACCTGAAGGACGCGTACTTTCAGGTCTCGATTCTTCCTCGACACAGGCCGTTTCTGCGCTTTGCGTTCGAGGGTCGAGCATATCAGTACAAGGTCCTGCCCTTCGGGCTGGCCCTGTCTCCTCGTGTCTTCACGAAAGTCACGGAGGGGGCCCTTGTTCCCATGAGAGAACAGGGCTTTCGCATTCTCAACTATCTCGACGACTGGCTCATACTGGCACACTCTCGAGATCAGTTATGCGAACACAGGGACCTCGTGCTCAGGCACCTCAGCCAGCTGGGCCTTCAGGTCAACTGGGAGAAGAGCAAACTCGCCCCCGTGCAGAGGATCTCTTATCTCGGTATGGAGTTGGATTCGGTCGCCCAGACAGCGCGTCTCACAGAGCAACGCGCTCAGTCGGTGCTGAACTGCTTGAACACGTTCAAAGGCAGGACGGCGGTCCCACTGAAATTCTTTCAGAGGCTCCTGGGGCATATGGCAGCGGCAGCAGCGGTAACTCCGCTCGGGCTGCTTCATATGAGACCGCTTCAGCACTGGCTTCACGGCCGAGTCCCGAGATGGGCGTGGCATCACGGCACTCACCGGGTGGCAATCACACCGGCGTGCCGCCAGACCTTCAGCCCGTGGTCAGACCCCTCGTTCCTTCGGGCAGGAGTCCCCTTGGAACAGGTGTCCAGGCATGCTGTGGTATTCACAGATGCCTCTGCCACCGGCTGGGGTGCCACGTACAACGGGCATGCAGTATCAGGGGTGTGGACGGGCCCCCAACTGCACTGGCACATCAACTGCCTCGAGTTGCTAGCAGTTCGTCTCGCTCTGAGCCGCCTAAAAAGGCCGCTACAGGGCAGAGACGTGCTGGTCCGTACGGACAACACTGCGACCGTTGCGTACATCAACCGTCAAGGTGGTCTACGCTCCCGTCGCATGTCGCAACTCGCCCGCCATCTCCTCCTTTGGAGTCAGAAGCATCTGAGGTCGCTTCGAGCCATGTATGTCCCCGGTGTGCTCAACCGTGTGGCCGACGAGCTATCACGAGCTGTGCTCCCGGGAGAATGGCGACTCCACCCCCAGGTGGTTCAGCTGATCTGGAGAGAGTTCGGAGAGGCTCAGGTAGACCTGTTTGCCTCCTCAGAGACCTCCCACTGCCAGTTGTTTTACTCCCTGACCGAGGGAACACTCGGCACGGATGCACTGGCACACAGCTGGCCCCGGGGCCTCCGCAAATATGCATTTCCCCCAGTGAGCCTACTTGCACAGACCCTGTGCAAAGTCAGGGAGGACGAGGAGCAGGTCCTTCTGGTGGCTCCCTATTGGCCCACCCGGACTTGGTTCCCAGAACTCATGCTCCTCGTGACAGTCCCTCCCTGGCCCATTCCTCTGAGGAAGGATCTTCTGACTCAGAGACGGGGCACCCTATGGCACCCGCGTCCGGACCTCTGGAAACTCCATGTCTGGTCCCTGGACGGGACGCGGAGGTTCTAGGTGACTTACCCCCAGAGGTACTTAACACCATCACTTCTGCGCGAGCACCGTCTACGAGACGTGTGTACGCCTTGAAGTGGAACCTGTTCGTCGAGTGGTGTTCCTCCCGTAGAGAGGACCCCCGAAGATGTTCGATAGGGTCAGTGCTTTCCTTCTTGCAGCAAGGGTTGGAGCGAAGGCTGTCTCCCTCCACCCTTAAAGTACATGCTGCTGCTATTTCAGCATATCATGACCACATAGATGGCAAAACAGTAGGAAAGCACGACCTGGTCGTCAGGTTCCTTAGGGGGGCGAGACGATTAAATCCTCCTCGTCCTCCCTCCATACCCTCTTGGGACCTTTCCCTGGTGCTTCGAGCACTTCAGGATGCTCCCTTTGAGCCTTTGCAGTCAGCAGACTTAAAGCTTCTCTCCTTGAAGACTTTGCTGCTGATTGCACTTGCTTCGATCAAGAGGGTAGGGGACCTGCAAGCATTTTCGGTCGACGAATTGTGCCTAGAGTTCGGGCCGGGTGACAACCATGTTGTACTGAGACCCCGGCCTGGCTATGTGCCCAAGGTTCCTACCACTCCCTTTAGAGATCAGGTAGTGAACCTGCAAGCGCTGCCCCTGGAGGAGGCAGACCCAGCCCTGGCTTTGCTCTGTCCCGTTCGCGCTCTGCGTATGTACGTGGACAGAACTCGAAGCATCAGGACCTCAGACCAGCTCTTTGTCTGTTACGGAGGCCAGCAGAAAGGAAAGGCTGTCTCCAAGCAGAGGATGGCCCACTGGATAGTGGATGCCATCGCCTTGGCTTACCAAGCTCAAGGCGTGCCCTGCCCGCTCAGGTTGCATGCACACTCCACGAGAGGCGTTGCATCCTCCTGGGCGCTGGCACGTGGCTCCTCGCTAACAGATATCTGTAGAGCTGCGGGCTGGGCGACACCTAACACGTTCGCTAGATTCTATAGCCTACGTGTAGAGCCCGTGTCCTCCCGTGTTCTCACCCTAAACGGGTAGAAGCACTGTGAGTACCGGCTCTGTCGGCTTGCTGCATCCTACTGTGCACCTTATTACTCCAGAGTCAAAACCTGTTGAGTCCTCCAAACACCCTCGGCCCGGACATGGCGGAGTGTCCGGTGCCAGGCCTTGTCCGCTGAATCCTTGAGAACCGGGTCTAGGCTGGGTCCCATATGTGTGACCCTACGGGGATCCCATATGTGTATATTCTCCACGGCTGCTCCTAATGGAAGCCCGTGTCTTTCCCTTGGGCTAAGTCACCCATTACTCATATGCAGTACAACCCTCGGGTTAGTCCATATGTCTATTCCCACATAACTCTCCTTAAGAATGTGGCTCCCGCAGCGTTCCCCTCCCTCAGATCGGGCACGCTTTCCCAGTGTTATCCAATAATCTCACTGTATGGGTTATAACGGAACAACAGTGACGGATACTCTCGGTGTAAGCCCTCTCCTATCGTCCTTCCAGGCAAGAAGGTGTGGAGGCTTACACGGGGCGCTGGATGGGGTGCAGCAGCTGTGGCGCTTTACTAGGGATTCCTATTCGTCGTTCACCACGACGTACGTCATAGTGACCGGACTATAGGGAACGTCTCGGTTACATATGGTAACCCTCGTTTAAAACACCAAATATTAAGGATTGGCATATAAAGCAAAATAATATTCGATGATTGATCGAAAATCGTATCTCTCCCCCTACATGCTCACCGGCAAGCAGGGATGGGCAGTATGATACATGTATTTAAAATACGTATTTGAAATAAAAAATACTATTTTCTATTTTACCAACATCTGGCACACGTGAACTGATGCCAAATATCGCGATGTGTTCGGAATGAGACATATCTTCAGCGCGATTTCACAATATTACTACTACTACTACTACTACTAATAATATATCACAATACTGTTGTTGGTTGTTTATACTGTTGATCAAATAAATGCAGGCTGGGTGAGCATAAGAGACTTAATTCAAAAAAACATTTAAAAATCCAACTGACCCCAAACTTTTGAACGTATAAGTGTACAGCAGGGGTCTCCAACCTTTTGTGAGTGAGGGCTCCCTGAAGGGATAAAATAGTCTAGAGGGCTACTTGTTTGATATAGGCTACTCATACTCACTTGCTGCGTTCGAAACCGCATACTCAATGAGTAGGTACTTCATTTCAATAAGTACTTACTTAACGAGCGCTAAAAGAGTAGGTAGGCTACTTTATAGCCAGATCTCGTTGAGTATGAATGCAAACCGGACATCTGCTATGTTGACGTTGTCATGTGACCTACGACGCGTTATCACACGCGCAACAACTTTAAAGATTTGAACGACACGTTTAATTCATCTATCTGTAAATATCTTGATATTGATTAAACTTGCTCATTTTGTGGTCTTTTTGAAGAAACTGCTGCCCATTTATTTTGTGAACACATTTATGGTTGATTTAAGTTCTTATATTTAACCCTACTAATGTGACCCACCGTTATATCCTTAACGATATTATTTATTTTTATTACGAAATCCCAAAATTGTCATCTCTTGAATATGTTTTTTTTTTTTTTTTTTATATCCAAACATTTTCATCCACAAGCAAAAGTGGCTTATTGCTTTGTTTTCCTCTTTTTCTTGTTGAATTTAACTCTCGTTTCATCCCTCAGGCCTGGGCCTATAACTAACAAAAAAATGAATTTTTTAAATGTATTATAATGAATTATTTAAGAAAATATATATTAAGATATTCAATCTTGTTGATTCTTTTTTCCTGTGTAAAAAATCTCATATTATGTATGCAAACCCATGATTGATATATATATATATATACCTCATAACATCAGTAACTCAACAGCCCTACCTAGAACGGTTTTCCTCACTGTAAACCCGGATAAGTAGAATCTACTTAAAAAAACCAAGGTAACTCGTTGCCTTAAATTTTTTAAGTAATGAAGCATTAGTTGAATAAGACAAGTGGACTACGTTCAATGTACTTAAGCCCATAATGGAATGGAATAGAACATTTAAGTTGAATGTACTTATAACCGAGTTACAGTAACTGAAGATACTTTCCCCACCCATTTATTTAACTCAGCTTGTTAAGTAAGCATTACTCCATTACCAATTCAACTAAATTATATATTCTAACGGGCCCAACTTAACTTTTAGTTCCTGAAACTCAAAATATCTTTCAATCAATAGAGCCATGTAAAATACACACATACAACTGCAACATTACACTGATCCAATTATATTTTATTGAACATGTCTTTTTTTTAGCAACAAAAGAAAGAATGCCATGGCCTAATAGGCTTCTAGTGTGTAGTTTCCTCACATACTGTATTTTTACAGCACTAGTACAGTAAAAAGCATTTACAGTACTCCACTGTAATTACCAAATACAGTATAACCCACATACTTTTACAATATTAAACTTGTCTACAGCAATAAATTGTATTTTACAGGGAATGCTGCTTTTATAATTACATAATTAAAATATTATACGTTAAGGTTTCATAAGAGTAGCCACACTAGGAAAAAGAAAACAACATTTGGTTAAAAGCAAAGATCAGAAAATTGCCTTCTGTGAACATGTTGGCTGAATTTTTTAAAACATAAAATGCAATTTTAACACTTTAACAACAAACAGGTAACACTAAGCGCTTAATTAAAGGGATAGTTCACCCAAAAATTTTAAATTAGCACATGATTTACTCACCCTCAAGTCATCCTAGGTCTATATGACATTCTTCTTTCAGACGAATACAATCGGAGTTATTTAAAAAAATGTCCTGGCTCTTCCAAGCTTTATAATGGCAGTGAAGTGCTGTTTCTGTTTTGAAGTCCATAAAAGTGCAAACGAAATCCCATTCAAAGTCTGCAAGTTTTCGCAGAAGTGAGGAAACCTGTAGGCTTACAGTGGTGTTCTTTTTTTTGCATAACTTGGCCAGTTTTCTTTGAAGTTACTTGTCCTTTCTTTGTTTTTGATCCGCGTTCAGGATTGATGTCAAGAAAGCGTCTAAAAGGCAGAAAAGAAAGAGAAAAAAAACAATGAAATATTATGGACTGAGTTTATATATTTTGACAGAGAGAGACAGCACAAAAGATGTGTAAATAAAAACCGGATATCGGTTTTAACGACTAATTTGTTTGGATAAAACTAAACAACATGAAAAAAAAATGCAATGTTGGATGTTGTGATCAATAACTGATATTTCTTCTGCCCTGGTTAAAATACATCAACTCAATGTGTCTGTTGACAAGCGCACTGTCAACTAACTAAACTTTTGGAAGTGGGGTTGCCAGATTTAAAGTTTTATTCTACAACTTTTGTCTACTCATCACCCAGCTCATTAACAATATCATCCCCTCATCAGGTCCATCAGAGTATCAGTGGAAAGGCAGTCATAGACTCTCAGTTTATGTAGAGCACACATTGCCAGAATCCAGCCCAAACCTTTGTGACAGAAATAATTTAACTTAATTGCAAGCCTTGCAATGTGAATTGCATACATGACTACATGATAATGTTAAACATGACATTTACCAGACTAAAATGCATGTTTGCACCCAAAAATGAAAATTCTGTCATTAATACTCACCCTCAAGACTTTCGTTCATCTTCGGGACACAAATTAAGATATTTTTAATGAAATCTGAGAGGTTTCTGTCCCTCCATTGACATCAATGTCATTGCAACTGTCAAAAGCCCAGAAAGGTAGTAAAAACATCAGTAAATAGTACATATAACTACGTTGGTTCAACCTTAATATTATGAAGTGACGAGATTACTTTTTGTGCGCAAAATAACCCCAAAATAACAACATTGTTGAATAATCTCTTCTTTTCCATGTCATTCTCCTACACTGTTGACGTAGTGTAAACAGTGCAGCGCTTATGGATTCTACATCAGAGCGTAGGCTCACTATTGGCTAGCTCCTGGGTCATCACACATGACCAGAGTCGGCCAATAATAAGCCTACGTTCTGACGTAGAACCCAGAAGCACTGCACTGGCTTTTTTTCAAGGCTTGCACCTTGAAATCTATAACAGGGTTTGCGTTCTCGAGCCACCAGGCACTGTTTTGTGCAGATGAGTGGGCCGGAGAGCGTTAAAGGATAACTCTTGCCAAAATGCAACCTCTTTTTGTTAATCTACCCGAGGCAAACTTTCGTTTAAAAGCATAATTAGGATGGAAACGTCACTTTTAAGTTTGACCGTATTTTCGTTTTCGGTCAAATTGCCTTTTGAATGGGAGTGCTTGGGGCATGACTATGATAGCATCAAAAATCACTATTTTTAAAACACTAAGAAGGCTCGACACAACATGAAACTTTGCTCTCAGTATCACCAGGGGCTCTACACATGAACTCCAGCATTGAGAACATTGTTTGTGTACACAGAGTTTACTAAAAAGAAAGATTTTGAACAACTCACTGAAGCTGTGTCCGCCGGCATTTTGACGGTCAAAAATAGTCGATCTAATAAATTTATTCTAGAGCTGCTGTAAAGCCTAAACAATCTATGTTACTGTACTTTCCTATTATCACTGTAAAGCTGCTTTGAAACACTCTATATTGTTAAAAGCGCTATATAAATGAAGGTGACTTGACACTGTTTACACTACGTCAACAGCGTAGGAGAATGACATGAAAGAGTAGAGATTGTTGAATAATGTTGTTATTTTGTTTTTGTGCACAAAAGGAATTCTCATCGCTTCATAATATTAAGATTGCACCACTGTAGTTACATGGATTATATAAACGATGTTTTGACTACCTTGAAAGTTGCAAAGACGTTGCTGTCTATGGGTGGTTCAGAAACCTCTCAGATTTCATCAAAAATATCTTATCTTTGTGTTCTGAAGATTAACAAAGGTCTTACAGGTTTGGAACGACATGAGGTTGAGTAATTAATGACAGAATTTTCACTAATCATTTAACTGAAAACAACTTGCACTGACATATCTTAAAATATGTGACTGCCACTGTTTTGTCTCGAGATGCACACCAGTAATGTTTTTTTTTTTTATTAGACATTTTTATAAAAGCTGCTTAAATACCCTAATTTTATTAAGGCCTAGACCCGGCTTAAGCTAAGCCCAGTATGGAAACCATGGCCATATTGTTTATACCAGTAGTCAGCTATTTATATATTATTATATTTATAATATTTATATGAATGGCAAATATGCTAATGACTAACCTCTGAACAAACTCAAGGTGCTGCCTCTTCCTGGTACTGCAAGCTGAACTCATAGGAGGAGGCAAACAGCGCTGCCAGGCCAGTGATGAAGATGCTGTGATCCTTTCACACACACCTTGACCTTCCAAACGTAATGTCCAGCACTGGTCGCTTAGAGATTGACCTGTAATAAATAAAATTAAAAATAAATTAAAAAAATGAATGAATAAATAAATAATATTAATAATTAAAATAACTATTGTGGGTTTCACTGTGGTTCGATGTAGTTGTCTATTCATAGTTCTATGAATAACATTTTTCACCTAAACATTAAAATTGTTTAGGGTTAGAACGTTAAAACGCACTGGCATATTATTTTGCTTGTTTTAAGCATAAACTCACTTAATTTTGACTTATTCTTTCAGAAAACAAGCCCATTTTTACTTGTCTATTAAATGCTTCTTCATGTAAGAATTTTAGATATCTGGACTGGAAACAAGAAAAAAAACACTAATTTAGAAAAACATATTTTGCAGTGGGGTGAGTAAATGATGGCTTTTCATTTTAGGTTAAAACTACCCAATGTTTACATACCAAGCAATATAAAGTGTGGACTCCACTGGCAAATGTAGATTGCAGGACATCAGCGTTGCAAATTCCTGAAACAATTTTTAAAAAGGACAGCACGATCAACAGAACCAAAACATAAAACATTACAGATTAATGAGATTTGTTGAATAATCTCTACTTATCTGCTTTAAGGATAACACCGTCTAACTTCTCTTTGAATGGTGGGAGTAGTTGTAGGACCATGGCATGGCAATCAGGAATACTAGCCTACATTTAAAAACAACATTAGGAACATGGATTTTCTTGTGCTAGCAAAATTCTGACAACGATTTAAAAGCACGATCACAGAACTGACAACATTTTTTTTTTTTTTACCACACAGATAGACTAACGTTATAACTGTGTAACACTACTTAAAAGCACTTACATTAGCACTGGACCGTCATCAGCTTCAAGGTGCTGGATACTGAAGGAGAGGTTTGATCAGGTTGGTCTGAAAACACTGCTGTGGTGGACCAGTATCCTGAATTTAAACCAAAGGTCACTGAAGGTGCAGCTGAACATGTTTAAGCTCCAAAACACATACCCAACCAGTTCAGAGGCCGCAACTATTCTGAGGAATCAGTTGCCTGAACTTCGTGGCCTTTTCAACCAAGTAGAAGCACTTGTACGACTTCTTGTGGTTGTTCCTGCCTCTGCTGAAGAGGAGAGGAGCTTCGGTGCTCCGAGGAGGTTGAAGACCTGGCTGAGAAGCACAATGTTGCAGATTCACATTGTATCAGTCTATCACATTCACAAAGTAATACTGGATAAAGTCAGAAAGGAAAACATTTGCCAGGAGTTTATCCTGGTGAATAAGTACAGGAAGCAAGTGTTTTGTTCTTTCGTGTGAGAAGACGAGACAGGACAGTATAGAAGGGTGGATAGTTAGGATACATGGAGAGATGGGATTGAAAGGATAGATGGAGGGCAAGGAAAAATGTTCTTTATATTAAAGTTAAATGTTTGTTTTTATGTTTGTGAGATAGTGTGACAATCTTGCAGCTTGTGTCCCAAATAAGCATCTATTGTGTTATCAATTTTCCCATCCTTTTGGATTACAGAAGTAATGATTACAGATCGTTTTATATTTTCAGGTACAGCGGTTAGTTTGAAATAAGTTTATTTAACAGATTTTATTCACACACAAATTGGATTCAAATAAAACATTTGGAGTTGGCTAAATTAGTAATGTAAACAGAGCACAAACAATTAGCCTAAGTAGGCCAATATGAACTTATTTTAACTAAGTTAACAGTGCATAATTGTTTACAGTGCAGCATGAAAGTTCTTTGATTCTTTATTTTCTCCTCATTAATTCCACACAGCTTCAATAAAGGTTCAGCACATAAGCACAAATGAGTACACTGGTGTTTTCATGGGTGTGTGGTCTAAAGCAAAGCATATAATAATATAAATCAATATATAACATAACAGAAACACAATTCAATAGGCTAACTAAACAGATGCATACAATGAGATGTAGCAGAAACACTTTCATGAACAATAAGCAACATCATTTGAATACATGAACACAAATCAAACACTACTTCTATGTAAAGCTTCCTTAAACAAGGAATATCAACCAACATAATAAATTGACTTCATCAAACAGTTAACATGAGCTGAAGTACATAAATCAAGTTGGTACTATACGCACACATCAAACGTGAGGAAAACATGCATGAGTCTGTTTGCTACACTCACTCACTCCATGCGGACTGGTGTTTTCTATCGACGCTAATACTGAACGCCCCCTGCTGGAGATTGGCGGAGCAGCGTCTTAACGTGCTTTGACAGCGCGCTCTGTTTTTAGCTCAGTTTTAAGTCTTTATGTGTTCCTGGACTCAAAAAACTGTAGCATATAAATTGCAATTAATTAATTAATTAACCTTTATGTATCCAGGCAAGTCCCTTAAGAACAATATCTTATTTTCGACAACAGCCTGGCAGGAGAGATCTCCTGAAATTCGAACAAACATGATGAACAATGAATTATGATATATTTTAAAATATGTGATATGTGTATTTTTAATTGAATCGACACACTACCTTTGATCATTGAAAAAAAAAGTTTAGAAATTGTTTGGTTTGATTTCTTCCTGCCGTCGACTACTCAATGAAAGAACCATATTTGTATCGAGAGCATCGGTTCCCGAGCAGACTGTGGAACATCTACGTTTACACTAGTAGTGCATTTTCGTTTTAAAACGCATACATTTATTTAGCTACGGTTAAGCCTGCCGTTAGACTATTTAGACCCGTCAGTCAAGTCCGAAGCAAGACACACGCAAGTGACATATTGCGTTATGGCAACGAAGTCTCAGACTGACAGATACATAAAAATAAAGGTGAATTTAGGCTACTTTAGTTTTGAACGTACGTTATCATGTTAATTATAATCAAATTGATTTTGTTTTATTGACCACAATATTATCACTGATATTTGTTTGAGATGGGCACATTTGATTAATTTTGGGGGAAAAATTAATGCACAGCAAGCCGTGGATTTTCCCTTACATATAAGTTTATAAAGATATACATTTTCTGTCAAAACAATAGCAGTTATCTTTGCAAGTTTCATTCGAAAAAAAACATTCGAAAAAATCCCTTGGCAACCGGCCGACGCGCGTCACTACTCGTGACGTCACAGGCAGAGTCGCCCATAGAACTCTTCTCTGGTTTTCGAGCAGTTCAGTTGATTTCTGGTCTGGTAGTACAAGCGATCTGACTAGTATTTCTGTTACATCTGTGGTGAAAAATTGCTCTAATTGTTTTATATCTCTCGATCTGTGTTATATCTCATGATTTTTAGTATTTCATTTCGATCTGTGCAATTTACGTTCAGTGAACTTGTGATAAGTTAGTAACAGAACATCAGAGAGACATCTGGAGCAATGGGTCAGTGCAAATCTCACAGTTACATTGTAAAGGAAGATGCTGCTGCATCTGTGTCGCCAAGGCCTGTCCCAGAGAAAGTAGAGAAGAAGAAGAAAGGGAAGTTCCTTAGATGGGTTTTGTCTCGGAAATCCAAGAACACTTCCACCAAAGCCCAACAGAGTCAGTGCAGAAATGACAGCAGCCAACAGCCCGAGAGATGCTCTGATGTGGAAGCTGAACACAACAGCGACACTGAACACAACTCAGTGTACAGCAGGCACAGCTGTGTGTCTTCTCCCACCAGTGTGCCGGATGGTGATAAAGACATTACCAGGCAAGAGCAAAGTGGCATCATCTCACACAACAGCAGTCCTTCTCTGCCTGTGCCATCTATGACTGAGGAGAACATCAACTCAGCTTCGACATCGGATGACATTTCTTGGAAGAATGAGGATGAAATGATCCATATAAGTTCAAAGGGAAAGACAGGTCAGTTTATATAACAAGCCCCAACATGACTCATAAAATGTGCAAAAAGTACCTACATTTTAACATGTTTTTCTGGACATTGTCTTTATTATCCAAATGAAAATGTGAACTGAGGATGGATTTTGGTTGTGTGAGGCACCACAATAATGTGTCCATTCTACAGCTATTTTTAATGTGAATTTTTTATGTTTTTTTGTGGTTTATACTGTAAATTTTGTATGTCCCTCTTTTTTTTTAACAGGGGAAGTCTTGCAGCACTATGAAACTATGAAAATGCTGGGTAGAGGATCATATGGATGCGTCTACGACGGGATCCGTTTGTCTGATTCAAGAAAGGTAGTTTTTTTGCACTCTTGGAAGTTGGAATTTAAATTCATTAAAAGTTACATCAAGGTTAATTACTGGAATCATGTGACCTCTGCACATATAGTTAATTCATTGTAAAACATTCTTACAAAAAAAATCTTATTTTTTCTTTCCCTTGGAGAACAGGTGGCACTCAAATATGCGCTGAAGACAGAAGCCATGGAAAATGTCCGTATTGTAAGTAGGCAATTCCTCTCTTCGTTTTATTACTCTCAGAGTACACAGTCACATTAATAATAGGACATTTTAACAAAATTTTGCAGTCACAAAAGGACCATTGTCAATAGCGTATGAACTTCCGAACCAAGCAGCTTTCTGTTAGTCAGCACAGTTCATTCGCGTGACTTTACCCTCACGCAAAAATTCCCATTAAAATGACAAAATTTTGCCCTGAAAATTTTTGCCGGTCGACAGTAAAAGTGACCGAAACTTTAGTAACTATTTCCAGTATTTCAATTACTTAACTCTTCAAACCTATACTTACCCAAATGCAGGACATAATTCTGTAGTAATTCATTTAAATTAAACCATGTCCCCTAATTATCTCACTTTTGTATAACTATTATCTCTCCTGTAGGGTCTATTCGGCAAATCCCCTCCAAATGAGGTCGCTATGATGGCTCTTATGAACAAAAATCCCAGTGTTCCTCAAATAATAAAGCTGCTGGACTGGTACGAGACACCAGAGGAATATCTACTGGTCTTAGAGCGGCCCACGCCATGTGTAGATATGAGGATATTTTTACTGCAAAATGGTGGCATCCTCAAGGAATCGACGGCACGAGCTGTGATGCGTCAGGTTGTCACTGCTGCAAGAATATGCAGTGAGAGGGGCGTCTTCCACAGCGACATCAAGCTGGAAAACCTGCTCATCAACCCAAACACCTTGCAGGTCAAATTAATAGACTTCGGTTGTAGCAAACGCTTGAAGAAGTCTTCTTATTCGGAATTCTGTGGTACGTATTATTCCACAAATCTATGGTGAATAAATCGACAAAAAGCTATGGAAATACAAATTCATTGCAATGGACGAAATCTTGTTCTTTCTTCCAGGCACAAGAGATTATGCTCCCCCTGAGTGGGTCAGGCATGGAAAGTATCATGGCAAGCCTGCAACAGTGTATTGTTTAGGCGTACTGATGTTCAAGATGCTGTCTGGGAAGTATCCTGGCGAGTACCGGTACCTCCCTCAGATGTTTGGTGAGCCCTCCTACACAGAAGACATTTCCAAAGGTGAGAGCATGTGGACGGGTCATACAGGAACTTTTATTACTGCTTAAAATAATGTGATCAGTTACACAAAGTATAACACTTACAATAATAACCGGACATCTCTCCCCTCTTCACAGAATGCAGAGATCTGATCTCTTCATGCATGGAAAGTAATCCAGCCAAGCGGATTAATATGGAAAAGATCCTCCTCCACGACTGGTTCCAGGTATCGATCCTCACCTAAAAATGTTTGGAAATAAGATACCGTCATGAGAGGAAGAACGAGAAACAAAAAAAAACAGAGAGTAGGTAAAGAAAAAACCTCATGTGCCTAAAAGAAAAAAGGTAAGGAAAGGAAGTATATGTAAGCGCTTTGAGGTCTCAGAAAAAGCGCTATATAAATGTAACGAATTATTATATATATATATATCCAGGGTGCGATTTGCCGGGGGGGATGCGTGGGATTTCCCCCTTTCTGGTCAAGGAATCCCTGCCTCTGCTTAATTATTTTTATCCCCGGTGGGGATAAATTTATCCCCCCCTCAAAGTGATCAGTGCTACTACACTAGTGGAGAGACGGATCACAAAACTTATCCCGGATCCGTGGTTTGATTAAAGTCAATTTTATTTTAAAATGCGCTACTTTGGCTGGCTCTGATATAGCTGCCGCGCGCAGCCTCTCTGTATTCACCACTCTGCAGACTTACTCAATGTCCCGCCCACGGCGCTATCTGATTGGTTACACCCGGTTACACCTCACGAGTAATAGCCTATCAACACTTGCGAGACGGTTGCAGCCGGTCCGCTGGGCAGTGGAGCTGTGTGTCGAAAACAAAGGAAGGCAGCATATTCTGCATATTACTGAAGCGGGAATAAACATCACAATCTGATTATCTGTTTCTATGATGACAAGCAGAGTTAGTGTCCCAGTCACACCACTGAGAATGGCCGAAGTTACACATGCGGTGTTTCAGTCAATTAAAGCCAAAGCAAAGGTTTTTAGATTACTGACTCACTCTTGAGCGTCTGGCGCGAGTGATTTCAATGTTAAGTCAATGTAGGTCCTGCGGCGCGAATGAGGCGTTTAGCGCGGCGCGGACGCATCCAGTTCGCGCAAATGAGGCGAAATGACTAACACAAATAATTAATCTGTCTTTTCTATCATTTCACTGTAGCCCAGCATCGCAATGTAAAGTTAACGTTATTACTTTAAACGCAGCAGTAAAACTGTTTACTGTAATAGTTTAACTTTGCAATCAATCCGTTATTCAGCAGAGGCTAGCCTAGAGAAGTCAGTGGCGCGATAGAACAATAAAATCCGGAATGGACCACCCACTGTCAGCGCTAGCCTTCTGATACAATAGATGACGTTGCGTCTAATTGATCTGATCCTGTCCATTAACTTTGATCCATTTACGGCTTTTCAGAATGTCACCAAGTACAAATATTTATGTTATTTCAGCGCAAAAACTCTAGCTAGCTAGCTGAGAACAATGAAAAGGGTACAGAGCAGTATATCATCGTATTTCACAGGACCATCACAAAAAAATCCTAAAACTGCAAATGAGAATGTTACTACTACAGGTAGGATGGGCGGCAACTCCCAGCCTCAGCAGAACTCACAGTCCCATGTTGACTCAAATGAACAAGGACCATACAACCCAGACTTACAAGCTAATGATTCGGTTTCTGGGGCTATTGTTGGAGGTTGCATTGAGCCGGGGCGCTTTGCTAAATGGAGAGAGGGTCGAGAGTGGCTTGCTGTCACCACAGATGGATCAGTTCAGTGTACAGCTTGCTCTGACATTAGAGATTTAGGCCCATATACACAAGAGAGGCTTCACATCGACTCTGCATTTATTAATGGCATAAAAGCAAAGTCTGCAAAAAAATTAAATGACAAAATAAGCAGACATGGAAAGTGTCAGTCCCACATCAAATGCATAGAAATTTTGCAGAGAAGACGCGAGACAGCAATTGAAAAGGCAGTAGATAACAGTGCAGCTCTGTGGAGAAAACACAATGAGAAGACTTTAAAAGTAACTGAGAATTGCATACGTACAGCCTATATGATCTGCCAAAACAACCTCTCATTCAAAATCCAGCCACAGCTGGTGGAACTGCAACAACTGAATGGTGTAAACCTGGGATGTATGCTGCATTCTGACAAGGCTTGTCGTAATATGCTCATGTTTATTGCAGAAAAAATGAGAACTCAGCTAGTGGACTTTATCAAAAACTCATCTGATAAGTTCAGTATTCTCATTGATGAGAGCACAACGGTGTCAAACAAAACATGCCTAATCATCTACATTAGGATTCCCTATGAAGGTGAGGTCTGCAACTTCTTCCTTCAACTTGTTGAGCTGCAGTCGTGCACTGGATCGGCCATCTGTGACATCCTGCTCCAAAGCCTTTATACACAGGGCATCTCTGAAGACATGTTGCGCACCCGGCTTATTGGCTTTGCAACAGATGGGGCCGCTGCTATGATGGGCCGATACAGAGGAGCAGCCACACTCCTACGTGAGAAGATCAATCCTAACCTGACCGTCATTCACTGTATGAACCACAAGTTAGAACTTGCGGTCCATGATGCTGTGAAACACATTACAGAGGCGAGCCATTTTCAGATGTTCATTGACTCTCTGTATTCATTTTTCTCTCAAAGCCCAAAACATATGAGAGAGTTTGAGTCTGCAGCTTCCGATCTGGGCATGCACGCTCGCAGAATAGGAAGAGTATTCGATGTGCGCTGGCTGTCCTCTTCCTGCACGTCTGTGACGGCTCTCTGGCAAAGCTATCCAGCCTTGGTCAAACTCTTTGGAGTGTTGATGGAAGACAAATCCAGATCTTCCGTGGAAAGAGCCAAATGTCGGGGCATTCATGGTAAAATGACACAGTGGCTTTTTTTGGTGGAGATGGCATTGGTAAAAGATGCACTGGAAACCCTGCAAGCCTTGTCCCTGTTTCTGCAGAGGAGAGATGCCACAGCTGTCAGTGCCAGTGCTGAGGTGGATGTTGCACTGAGAACACTGAGGTCTATGCGGCAAGCAGATGGTGTGAACGCAAGAGGCCTGAAGGAGGAATTTGAAAGTTTCCACTCTTTCAAGGGAGTGAATGTGTCTCAGACAAGTGACAGTGATCATCGGAAGGCAGAGGTCTTTCGTGAAAGACTGTTCGTTTCCCTGGCCGACAACATTGAGCGCAGGCTGGATGACAACGGAATTATTTCTGATGCAGCCGTTCTAAATCCGTCAAATTGGCCATCTGATGAAGACGAGCGCATCCTATATGGAGACAACAAACTTCTCACCATTCAGAAGACTCTCGCTGTTGAGGCTGCAACCAGTACCATACTCCTCAAGGAATTCCACCAATTCAAGTGTCATGGCACCACAGGAGACAATCTGCGCAAAGTGCTCCTCACTGTCTCCACACTCCCAGTGTCAACAGCTGAGTGTGAAAGGGGATTCAGCGCCATGAACCGTATTCTCACAGACGAAAGAAACCGAATAAACGTCTCCACACTGAACAACCTACTGTTCATTTCCATAAATGGGCCAGGAGTTGCCTACTTCCCTGCCCGGAGATTTGCAGAAATGTGGGTAAAAGAGGGACGACATGCCGCAGATGACGCTCCCACTGGAAAGCAGAAAAAGACGACAGAAGTCCGTCATCAAGGCAGACTGTTTTCCTAGAATGATGCATAGGCCTACACTATAGCCTATTTATGTTTAAGTTGACACTACGATGTGCCATATAGTTTTGCCATAAATATGTTTTTTGACATGAGTGGCACTATCCATACTGGGAGGGGGATTTAATTCTTGTTTTTTCGTTGTGCATGATCACAGTTCATATGTGTGGGGAAAGATAAGCTATTAGAGTAAAAATATTGCGTTAGGCTGCATTAGAGTTAATAAGAAAAAAGATTTTACAATTCCTGCAAATGCAGTGATGAAGTTCATGTTCTCATGATTCATTTTTATGAATTAAAATGTTTCTAAATGTGCTGGGGACAGAGACGCATTCATTTTTTTTTTCTCTTTCGCGCAGGTTATGTTTTGAAAGACGATGTCCTGTAGCTCAGGCACGACCCCACTTTTCAACAGGCCCACTTTTTTTCAAAAAAACCCCCCCAACTTTTACTATATCCTAATTTTGTCAAGAATTATAAAAAATCGTCAATAAGCTCATAATTTGTGCTAAAATAGTCTAAATGTTTAGTTTAAAAAAACATTTTAAAAGCTGGTTATATTTTGATGTTTCTGCGCAAGTTCAGCAGACAGTGAGGTTCGGGTTTGTTCCGATCAGAGCTCGTGAGCGGAGAGCGCATTTCTGAATATTACACTCCGCTCGCTCATTCCGCAGGGTCGCTCGCTCAACCCAGAATGGCCTGAGCCTGGCTCGAAAATATGTGGAATAAGGGCTGCTTCCGACTAAAGTTTTTTCTAGTCGACTAGTAGTTGTTTATTTAAGCCATTAGTGGACAAATCGCCCCTTTATATTAATTTGATTACTTATATAGCCTACACAGGATAATGAGCGTTTAATAGCCGCACTCAAGCGCACGACCGCACGCATAAAGCTTGCCACAAAGAACCGGTAAAAGTAATTGATGCCGATTCATAGTCCTTTGTGATGTGTGTGATCTAACACAGGGTTTCTCAACCTTTTGCTTACTGCGACCCACTTTTTTTTTGTATGCCAGTCATACGACCCACTAAGGCTGGAAATAATTCAATAACTGAAATGCCTCTCAGATCTATAGGCTACTACTATATGTTTATTATAATTAATTTCACAAAAACACAGACACATTTTCAATAGACAGACTATGAGGCAAACTGATTTTTTTTTTACTCACGTTAATGTGACACTTGAGACACTATAGTGGCGAGACCGAGACGGATCACAAAACGTATCACGGATCCGTGCGGTTTAATTAAAGTCAATTTTATTTTAAAATGCGCTTCTTTGGCTGGCTCTGATATAGCTGGAAGGCAGCATATTCAGGATATTACTAAAGCGGGAATAAACATCACAATATGATTATCCGCTTCTATGATGACAAGCAGAGTTAGTGCCCCAGTCACACCACTGTGAAGTTACACATAGGGCCTACGGAGTTTCACTTAATTGAGGCTAAAGCAAATGTTATTTGATTACTCACTTACTCTTGAGCGTCTGGCGCGAGTGATTTCAATTCAATGTAAAGACGCGTTTACGCGCGTCTAGAGGTCCTGCGGCGCGAATGAGGCGTTTAGCGCGCGCGGGCGCGTCCAGTTCGCGCGAATGAGGCGAAACACGAGATAATGCATGTCTTTTCTATCATTTCACTGTAGCTCAGCATCGCGATGTAAAGTTAACGTTATTACTTTAACAGCAGCAGTAAAACTGGGCCATTTAATTTTGCCATTCATAAATAAGTGTCTTGTCTAGCCGAGTGACACCATGGTACTGGGAGGGAGATTTAATTCTTGCATGTTTTTTAAAGTAAAAGTTTTTAAGTAAAAATATTGCGTTAGGCTACTTCATGAGTTAATAAGAATTTTTTTTTTACAATTCCTGCAAATGCAGTGATGAAGTTCATGTTCTCGTGATAATTATTTTTATGAATAAAAATGTTTCAAAACATCCATAGGCCTACTTCAAAACATACTTCTTTTTCTCACAAATCGCACCCTGAAATACAGCGTTAGAAGGCACGGCAATAATGAAGTAGCCTACGACATTCGAAAATCAGATTCGTTGGAGGACTGGCTGTTTACATGCAAAACTTTTGTTTCAATCTGTGCGCGTTTATGATTAGGTGTTTACATTAAGGCTTTTTAGTCCGATTGAGCCGCCAATGCGTTTATTAAAGGATTATTTTTTTGCACGTAAACGTAGTCTATTGCAATGAGACTATTGTGAAGCCCATTTATTAGCTGTGCTAGTGAACACAGAAGTCTTGCGACCCCCTATAGAATTATCAACCACCCACTTGTGGGTCGCGACCCACCGGTTGAGAAACCGGACCCTGATAACAAGCACACGGTAGTGAGTCGTTTAAAAACAGCAACAAACTCCAACAAAATAAAGTAATTTTATGCAAATCCACAGCCTTTTATCTACAGATCATGCATTATAATGTGAATATATCATATTGGAGAGAGTTTTACCGTGCATCCAGCCGGAAGAGGCGCGCGCGCTGTTTGAATACTGCTGGAGAATGATTGACAGCCGCAAAGGAGGGAAAACGAGTTTCCGTATACTTTAATGATGTAAACAGACTTATGTCCCTCACATTAAGCTATGGAATGACTTCAGATGACTTTGTCACCCGAACTGACATGAAAAAAGCGGGAGGCGCCGAAAAGCGCGCTGTTTGCATCCCTGCTTGTCAAAACGTGTCAAAGACACATCAAAAAGCTGCTGTAACAGTATACTGTAACCATTTGGCAATTAAAAAGCACATGTCACGACACATAATTCCCCGTCTTCTTTTACTAAAGAATATCTTTGACTTATTTACTTACCGGTAGTCTTCTTTCTTGACTTCTTTTGAAATTGTTGACCGGCGCGGCATGGACGGAGGCATGGACGGCGGGGGAGTACAGGGCTACTGTGTGCGAACTAAGGTCTAGAGTGGCTTGCCTGCCTGGTTGTGCATTGGGGATGAAATGCATAACTGATGCTACTAAAATTTATACTGGCCAGTGGGGTGAAAGCCCAATGGCGCCACCGCCACCCCTGGCCACCCCCTGGTGGCGCCATTGAGTGGATGATAGCCCTGAAGACGCCTAGCAATGATATACCTTTACTGGTAGTATACCTTTAATTAAGTTATAACTTAAGAGTCTTCGTAGCGCGCTAAGAGACAACGTTATCGGGAAACACAGCCCAGGTATGATGCGTAAAGGAGATTCCAAAGCGCTCTTCTTTGGTCAGAACCATGGAGAGCGATCGCGGATAGGTCCGTCCTATGCACCGAACATTTTTACAATGCAACAAAATATTTAAAGAGCATCAAGCTATTAAAACCTATATTATGTATACGCACAGGCCCACCCACATTGGTCTGGCCCATCCAAAACTGGAATCCTGGCGCCGTGCCTGCTGTAGCTTACTTAAATTAAGATACAATTAATACAAATCGAAATTCACTTTAAAGAAAGGCAGCTGTTCTGTTTGAGGTCTCTGTGGAAGTTTTAAAGCAGTCTTATAGTGCCGCTTTCAGAGCGGTCAAATCCGTAACCAAGAACGTTGGTTACCGGACCCTAACACGTTGTTTTTTCCCTCATAAATGCGAACACGAAAAATAAAATAAAATTAATATTATAATGGATTTTTGTTAGGTCAGACAATGATTACCAAATTTCTCTCTCATATTGAAAACAGTAAAAAAAATCGAACCAAAAGTCAAATTATTATGGACGGAAGTTAAAAGTGATGGGTACAAAATGACTCATGACGAAATGTGGGTGGTATGAATGCGCCTGTGAAAACATCCCCACCTCTGTTTTTTTTACAAATCGCACCCTGTATATATCTATATATATATGCAATCACAGGTCAAAGCACAGCTTACATGCACTATTGGTTGACGATGAGACGCTATAGTCGCAGGACAAAACACCGCTCTTCCGTTCCGATAACAACATTAAACAGGTTCTCCCCACTCAGTGAATCACCCACTGAGAATCCTGTTGATTGTGCCCTAGTTATTGGTGATTCTATTACACAGAACATGAAAATAGAGACACCAGCCACCATAGTCACATGTTTGCCGGGAGCCAGAGCGCCTGACATCAAAGCAAATTTAAAAGTGCTGCTGGCTAATGCTAATCGTAAATTCTCTAAGATTATTATTCACGTCGACACAAATGATGTTTGACTCCGCCAGTCGGAGATCACCAAAATTAATATTAAAGAGGTGTGTGAACTTTCCAGTACGATGTCAGGCACTGTAATTTGCTCTGGCCCCCTTCCTGTTCGCAGGAGTGATGAGATTGTTAGTAGATTGTGTTCACTCAATGGCAAAATAATATAGAATTCATAGACAATTGGAAAAGTTTTTGGGGCAGACCTGACCTGTTGAAAAGAGATGGTATTCATCCCTCCTGGGATGGTGCTGCTCTTCTCTCCAGTAATTTGGCTCATAGTCTTAGAGATAAAACATGACAATCTGCGGCTGGTTTCACAAAGATAGACTTTGACTATGGCTTAGATATAGTAGATAGTCAGACTTCAGATAGACATCTAAATCAGACCGTTGCACAAAGCACTTAAGACTCTGACTATCTTAAGTAGGACTACACTGCAATGCATTCTGGGTAAAATAAGACATTTTCAAAACAAAAAACATGGCGGATCGAGTAAGCGCATTCAACCGCTCAGTGCAGTTTACCCCAGCGGAAAATATGTGTTTGTTGGAGTATAACAGTTACAAGGACATTTTACTTGGGAAATTTAGCGGAGAATGTAGTAACAAGAAGAAATGTTTAATTTGGAAAAAGATTGCTTCGACAGTTAAAGGGATAGTTCGGCAAAAAATTATATTAAACCCATGATTTACTCACCCTCAAGCTGTTCGAGATGCATATGTCAATCATTTTTCAGACGAACACATTTTCAGTTATTTTAGAAAATGTCTTAGATCTTTCAGTGGTTATATGTATATTTTTACGACAAAACCGCACGGATTACACCCTCAGAAGGCCTTCGTTTATCCCCCTGGAGCCGGATGGATTAGTTTTGTGAAGGATGCATGCACATTTTTGGGACTTGAAGGAGGTGGACCCCATAACTTGACATTATAACCACTGAAAGATCCAAAACATTTTCTAAAATAACTGAAAATGTGTTCGTCTGAAAAATGATTGACATATGCATCTCGAACGGCTTGAGGGTGAGTAAATCATGGGTTTAATATCATTTTTGGCCGAACTATCCCTTTAACAGCGTTAATCCGATCACTGAGCGGAGCGTTAAAGACGTACAGAAAAGATACAAAAACATGGTACAAGATACCCTGTATACCACCCATGACACAGAAGCTTTACTGAGACCCACTGTGTCACCAACAGCATTCAGAAAAGTTCCTGTTGCATAAAATCTCAACGCAGTGCAAACCTGCGCGCCATTCTGCGTCTGTCCGCGGCGCCCATCAACGGCTCAGGACCTTGTTCAAAATCCTGCTGTGCCACAGAGCGCCATTTACATTTTTGTCTCATATTTGTCTAAAATCGTCGTTAATGTATACTGACTTCACCCTGTCCTGCAATATACATTTAGTTTTACATTCATTTAAGGCAGTGGTCGGGAACCTATGGCTCGCGAGCCACATCTGGCTCTTTGGCAAAAATCATGTGGCTCGCGAGGTCTCTCACCCTTTACCAACAAACCATCGATGAAACAATTAAAACACATCAACAGAGATCGGCTCTCTGCAGAAAAAGCAGCCAATTACAATTCCCTTGTTGTAGTCCAGCCTACTTAAGTTAATTAAAAGTTTATGATAATAATAATATTCAAGTTGTACCGGCAAAAGTGCGTGTTCAGTGCTGTTCGGGAGTTCTGTGGTAACCTACAGCTCCTGCACTGGATTCAAGCTGGCGAAAACCATTCTAGAACAGCAGCGAAAATGTAAAAGTAGGCTTTATAAACTTTAATATATCCTTTTATTGAAACGGGGGCTTTGCTGTGCAAAGAGACATTTGCGCAGAGACCCTTTATGTCCTATAAATGTGTCGTATTTTTTGATAATCCGCGCAGATTTCAGTTGACGATTCTGTTTAAAGTTATTAATAACAAAACATGAATGAATGAGAAAGAAAATAACAGGATGTGCTTTATATTGAAAATAAATATTAAAAGCGTGATAAGTCGCGAAAGAGAACTGAAATCTACTGACAGGACGCTGTGCGCGCGCTCCGAGCGCAACACGGACAAGTAGCCTTTGTCTTCGGTTGCGCGCCTAAGCGGCCAAATAAACAGAAATATTTAAAAATGGCAAGTCGAGTATTCACGTAAACACAGCAGATGTACTCTGTGCATTCACTCTCTCTCTCTCACACACGCACACATAAGAGGATTTATGCTCATCACTTGGTAACTCAACCTCACAGTGAAAGCCCTGCACAATTAATTCCATATTGCAACTAATTTATTGTTTGCTGAATATTTGTTTGTTTTTAGTTGTCTATGGACCTAATAATTAGCCTACTACTGTTGAATTTTTTATTGAAAAAAGCACGTCTTTAATTTATATATATATATATATATATATATATATATATATATAATTTTTTTCTACTGTGGCTCTTTTGGAAAAATGCATTATCCAAAAATGAAAAAATGGCTCTTTGGTCAAAAAAGGTTCCCGACCCCTGATTTAAGGAAATCAGCTGTGTGGATGAAAACGGCTGATGTTATCGGATTTTCAGGTGATATTCTCAATTCATTCAGTTAACGGACGCTCTGAGGTAAAGTGTTCAGACTGCAGACTTTAGTTTGCAACGATTGTATTTAATTGTACAGTACAATCATAACATAGTACAGACATTATCTTAATTCCATAATGTCCTTAACCCTTGTGCATTGTTCAAATTCACTACCCTTTCGTTATGTTCGTGGCTGAAAACAGCCACTACTTTAAACTGCTGTAAAAATGTATCAGATAAATATTTTTTTCAATTTTTTTTGCATAAATCTATTAATCAACCTCAGTCCTGATCAAAACTACTAAATGTTTTAAAAAAAAATCAGGATTTTAACTCTTTAATTGCCAAATTCATAAATGATGTCACCAATTTTGGAAAAAAAATCACAAAATTACTTATTTTCAATATAAAATGTGAATGTGGACTGGATTTTTTTTTACCTTTTATCACAGTCTTGGACATGTCAAAGATTAGAAATAACATTGGTTTTGATGCATTGTTAGTTTTTGTGCAGCATCAGATTTGAACTTTTTCTCCCTCATTTACTGTTTGTGGCTGTTTTTGCCCCATAGACTTCCATTATAACCACATTTTTTGATTGCAAAGCCATAACACCATATAATCATGCATTTTTGATTGTTGGTGGTTTTCCCTGTTGGGAAGAGGTTAAATTTGTAATTTTTACTGTTGATAACCAGGTGGCACCATTAACCCTTTAGATAGGCCTGTGCAAAAAAAAAAGCTTAGTTTCTGGCTTTTACATGGAGTTATATGGAGTATAATAGCATATTTGTGTGTGTGTGTGAGAGAGAGAGTGTGAGTGTGTGAGAGAGAGAGTGTGAGTGTGAGTGTGTGTGTGTGTGTGAGTGTGAGTGTGAGTGTGTGTGTGTGTGTGTGTGTGTGTGTGTGTGTGTGTGTGTGTGTGTGTGTGTGTGTGTGTGTGTGTGTGTGTGTGTGAGAGAGTGTGTGAGTGAGAGAATATGAGAACTCACCTTGATACGTCTGAGAAAATCAAGATATGCACCTCAGCTCTCAGAACTACATGGAGTAAACAAAAACAAAGTAAGTGTATTTATGCATCTGCTGCCTTTTGATGGTGAGAAATGCAGACTAAACAAAGCAAGTGGATTTAAACACTTGCATGCAAGCCTGCTGGTCATTTGATGGTGGAAAGAGCAGCAAGCAACATGAGAAAGGGCTTGACTTGTAGTGAAGTTTTAGAGATGATTATGCAGCCTGACCCCTCCAGCGAGCTGCAGGATGTATCGTCTTCTCCCTCTGACACCACAGACTCAGGAGAGTCAGATCCTGATTTGGATGTGGCATCCTCATCATCCTCTCTAGCTTCCACTGAAGGCGAGGAAGATTCGGAGGATCCTGGATCTGGGTGGATTGGGAGAAACGGCGAAGTGTGGTTTTCCACCAACGCGGAGACAACTTTCTTCAGCCTGCCAACTCCCGTGACTCCAGGGCCGACGCGCTATGCCATCGCAAGGGTCCAGAACATGGATTCTGTGTTCAATCTGTTTTTTACGGAGTAAAAATAGGAGGGGAAGGCGATGATCCCACAGGCAACGTGTGGACTCCCCTCTGGACCTGTAGACGCCGGCCAAAATCAGTAGCCCCATGTAGGCACGGAGATCTGTGGAGTCCACCCCGGTCCAGTCTCTCAATTTTTGTGCGGCACGCATGGAGGTTGGTCATGCTGACAATGAGGTCAGTCATCTGCTCCGTAAAAAACAGAATCCGTTGAACACAGAATCCATGTTCTGGACCCTTGCGATGGCATAGCGCGTCGGCCCTGGAGTCACGCCTCTGGCAGGCTGAAGAAAGGGAATTGTCTCCGCATTGGTGGAAAACCACACTTCGCCGTTTCTCCCAATCCACCCAGATCCAGGATCCTCCGAATCTTCCTCGCCTTCAGTGGAAGCTAGAGAGGATGATGAGGATGCCACATCCAAATCAGGATCTGACTCTCCTGAGTCTGTGGTGTCAGAGGGAGAAGACGATACATCCTGCAGCTCGCTGGAGGGGTCAGGCTGCATAATCATCTCTAAAACTTCACTACAAGTCAAGCCCTTTCTCATGTTGCTTGCTGCTCTTTCCACCATCAAATGACCAGCAGGCTTGCATGCAAGTGTTTAAATCCACTTGCTTTGTTTAGTCTGCATTTCTCACCATCAAAAGGCAGCAGATGCATAAATACACTTACTTTGTTTTTGTTTACTCCATGTAGTTCTGAGAGCTGAGGTGCATATTTTGATTTTCTCAGACGTATCAAGGTGAGTTCTCATACTCTCTCTCACAAACACAAACACGCACACACACGCACACACACACACACACAAATATGCTATTATACTCCATAAAACTCCATGTAAAAGCCAGAAACTAAGCTTTTTTTTGCACAGGCCTATCTAAAGGGTTAATGGTGCCACCTGGTTATCAACAGTAAAAATTAAAAATTGTACCTCTTCCCAACAGGGAAAACCACCAACAATCAAAAATGCATGATTATATGGTGTCATGGCTTTGCAATCAAAAAATGTGGTTATAATGGAAGTCTATGGGGCAAAAACAGCCACAAACAGTAAATGAGAGAGAAAAAGTTAAAATCTGATGCTACACAAAAACTAACAATGCATCAAAACCAATGTTGTTTCTAATCTTTGACATGTCCAAGACTGTGATAAAAGCTAAAAAAAAAAATCCAGTCCACATTCACATTTTATATTGAAAATAAGTCATTATGTGTGTTTTTTTTCCCAAATCGGTGACATCATTTATGAATTTGGCAATTAAAGAGTTAAAATCCTGATTTTTTTTTAAACATTTAGTAGTTTTGATCAGGACTGAGGTTGATTAATAGATTTATGCAAAAAAAATTAAAAAATATATTTATCTGATACATTTTTACATCTGATCCCTTACTTCAAAAGCACATATTGTTAATGATATGATTACAGACTGTAATCTAGATGTGCTGTGTTTGACAGAAACCTGGCTAAAACCAAACGATTACATTACTTTAAATGAGACCACCCCTCTAGATTACAGTTATAAACATGAGCCTCATCTGAAAGGCAAACGGGGAGGTGTTGCTGTAATTTATAGTAATATTTTTAGAATTACCAAGAAGTCTAGTTTCAAATATAATTCTTTTGAAGTGTTGGTGCTTAATATAGCAATATATAGTGTAAATGATAAATCACGTTTGAGATTTGTGCTGGCTACTGTATACAGGCCACCAGGGCACCATAAAGACTTTATCAAAGAATTTGCTGATTTTCTATCAGAGTTAGTATTGGCTGCAGATAAAGTACTAATTGTTGGTGATTTTAATATACAGTACATATAGATAATGAAAAAGATGCATTGGGATTGGCATTTAAAGACATTCTGAACTCTACTGGAGTTAGACAACACGTGTCAGGACCTACTCATTCTCGTAATCATACTCTAGATCTAATATTATCACACGGAATAAATGTTGATGCCGTTGAAATTCTGCAGCAGAGCGATGACATCTCAGATCATTATCTAGTCTCGTGTAAACTTCATTTAGCCAAGGCTGCAAAGCCGACCCCGTGTTACAAATATGTTAGACCTATCACTTCTGCCACTAAAGATTGCTTTATTAATAATCTTCCTAATCAGTTTCATCATCTCAGCATCCCAGATAGCTTAGAAGAACTCGATATTGCAACAGAAACTTTTAACTCTCTCTTTTCCAGCACTTTAGACACAAAGTCACTGTCCAAGTGATCTGATCTGACGTGTACGCAGACTGGTGCATAGATATATACACTAGATGTCGCCTTGTCTACGGCAGTTCATTGGAACGAATGTCTTTAAGGCGACATCTAGTGTATATATCTATGCACCAGTCTGCGTACACGTCAGATCAGATCACTTGGACATGGCTGCGTATAAGAGGTAAAAACGATATAAATACTGTTCGTTTTCTCACACAAACCACTCGTTTCGTGTCTTAGGCCATCAATGTGTACTTACGATGGGGAATTGTTTAATTTGGACGACGGGGAATTGTTTTAATTTGGACGACGGGGAATTGTTTTAATTTGGACGACGGGGAATTGTTTTAATTTGGACTCTGTGCTTGTGTTTTGAGACCGTGACCATAGACCTGCATTATATGACTGACAGACAAGAACGGTTTGACCTAAAAATATCAAAATTGAAACTACTGCGGAAAAAAAGACACCTACATCTTGGATGCCCTTGAGGTAAGCTAAAACATACCAAAAATTAATTTCAAAGTGAACTATCCCTTTAAAGGGCATCTTGCAGGTTAGTATGGAAGCCCGTTTCCGCCACATTGAGTAAAAAAAATAAAGATTCTTTAAGTCATAATAATGAGAAACTTTCTCATAATTATGACTTAACATCTCGTAATAATGAGAAACTTTCTCGAAATAATGACTTAACATCTCGTAATAATGAGAAACTTTCTTGTAATAATGAGAAACTTTCTCGTAATAATGACTTAACATCTCGTACTTTCTCGTAATAATGACTTAACATCTCGTACTTTCTCGTAATAATGACTTAACATCTCGTACTTTCTCGTAATAATGACTTAACAGCTCGTAATAAATGAGAAACTTCCTCGTAATAATGACTTAACATCTCATAATAATGAGAAGCTTTCTCGAAATAATGACTTAACATCTCGTAATAATGAGAAACTTCCTCGTAATAATGACTTAACATCTCGTAATAATGAGAAACTTTCTCAAAATAATGACTTAACATCTCATAATAATGAGAAACTTTCTCAAAATAATGACTTAACATCTCGTAATAATGAGAAACTTTCTCAAAATAATGACTTAACATCTCATAATAATGAGAAAGTTTCTCGTAATAATGACTTATTTTCTCGCACTTCTACACATGCGCAAAGCAGCGGAGCAGAAGGGCGTGCCGCACTAGCGACATCCGCTGGTCAAAGCCGTGTAAATGCATCACAGCAAACATGGCACGCTCTGCAAAACAGTTGTTTTCATTAAAGTCAGTGTGATCTACTAAGTGCAATCTGTAGTATCATTAAATAACATCATCAGTAGGCCTATATCTTCCATACTTTTCCATGCGCACGATAAGGTGTGAAAGTGGAATGCAGAAGCAGGATGGTTACCATGGTAAATTGTTACATGAATTTACAAAACTATCAGATTAAAGTAGGAATATTACATTTATTCATCAAGTTTAAGTGTAACATCTTCATAAAATATATGGGTACATGTGTTAATATAACACGTATTTTGCAGATGCTTCTAGGATATTTGATGTGCAGGTTCATCTGGAAGATATCAATACAGAAATCACCTTTAAGATGTTTATGACTTTGGGGACATTTAAACATAGTTGGGCAGTGGAATGGGGGAAAACGCAAGGTCGAGACGTGTTTTTAAAAGCTGAACTTCTTTTCAATTTAGCGCCGCATTTTTAGAACGCCGTGTCATGCGCGAGCCGCTGCAGAAGAGCGAGCGAGCGTCCGTCTAGTGCGCATATGCCTAGAAAAGCAATGAAAAAGCGCGTTCTGTATGAACGGACCCTTACACAGATTTCCAGATAAGTGTTCTTAAACAGATTTGGAAAGGTGTGCTGTCTTATCATTCCTCCATCTATTTGAAATCCATGGATCACCCTTCTGTGTTGCTGCTTGTTCATACACAAAAATACAAATGAATATTACAAATGAATAAAAGACTATCTAGCTGTGGAAGCCCATCTCATATATTGATCATTTATCATTAATGTTATTCACTGCAGAGCGTGCCATGTTTGCTGTGATGCATTTACACGGCTTTAACCAGGGGATGTCGCTAGTGCGGCACGCCCTTCTGCTCCGCTGCTTTGCGCATGCGTAGAAGTGCGAGAAAATAAGTCATTATTACGAGAAAGTTTCTCATTATTACGAGAAAGTTTCTCATTATTACGAGATGTTAAGTGATTATTACGAGAAAGTTTCTCATTATTACGAGATGTTAAGTCATTATTACGAGAAAGTTTCTCATTATTATGAGATGTTAAGTCATTATTATGAGAAAGTTTCTCATTATTATGACTTAAAGAATCTTTTTTTTTTTTCTCAATGTGGCGGAAACGGGCTTCCATACTAACCTGCAAGATGCCCTTTAAGAGCAAATCATTTGTGACTCTAATGAGAGCGGTCTCAGTACTATGGTACGGTCTAAATCCTGACTGAAAATCCTCGCAGATATCATTTCTTTCTAAAAAGGAACATAGTTGTGAAGATACTGCCTTTTCTAGTATCTTTGACAGAAAAGGTAGATTCGAGATCAGCCTGTAATTGACTAATTTTGTAGGATCAAGTTGTGTTTTTTTTAACAAGTGGTTTAATCATAGCCAGCTTAAAGGTTTTTGGTACGTATCCTAGAGACAAAGATTAATTAATGATAGTAAGAAGAGAATCTATGACCTCTGGAAGCATCTCTTTCATTAGCTTAGTCGGTATAGGGTATAACATACATGTTGTCGGTTTAGATGATTTAATGAGTTTAGCGAATTCTTCCTCTCCTATAGCAATAAATGAATCAAATTTTTCCTTAGGGAGACTAAAATGCACTCCCTGATGCGATACTGTAGTCGACGGTTGCATAATTATAATTTTGTCCCTGATATTATCAATCTTATAAGTGAAGAAGTACATGAAGTCATTACTGCTGTGTTTACATTTCTGGGCTTGAAGCTTTCTTTTTCGTTAGTTTAGCCACTGTTTAAAAAAAAATACCTAGGGTTTTGTTTATTTTCTTCTAATAGGATTGAAAAATAAGCAGATCTAGCAGCTTTTAAGGCCTATCTGTATGCAATCGTGCTCTCTTTCCATGAAATGCGGAAAAAAACTCTAGTTTTGTTTTCTTCCAGTTGCACTCCATTTTTCTGACTGCTCTCTTAAGGGCTGATTTTATTTAATCGTTCACTTTGAAATAAATTTTTGGTATGTTTTAGCTTACCTCAAGGGCATCCAAGATGTAGGTGTCTTTTTTTCCGCAGTAGTTTAAATTTTGATATTTTTAGGTCAAACCGTTCTTGTCTGTCAGTCATATAATGCAGGTCTATGGTCATTATCTCAAAACACAAGCACAGAGTCCAAATTAAAACAATTCCCCGTCGTCCAAATTAAACAATTCCCCATCGTAAGTACACATTGATGGCCTAAGACACGAAACGAGCGGTTTGTGTGAGAAAACGAACAGTATTTATATCGTTTTTACCTCTTATACGCAGCCATGTCCAAGTGATCTGATCTGACGTGTACGCAGACTGGTGCATAGATATATACACTAGATGTCGCCTTGTCTACGGCAGTTCATTGGAACGAATGTCTTTAAGGCGACATCTAGTGTATATATCTATGCACCAGTCTGCGTACACGTCAGATCAGATCACTTGGACATGGCTGTGTATAAGAGGTAAAAACGATATAAATACTGTGTCTTAGGCCATCAATGTGTACTTACGACGGGGAATTGTTTTCATTTGGACTCTGTGCATGCTCTTTGAGACCGTGACCATAGACCTGCATTATATGACTGACAGACAAGAACGGTTTGACCTAAAAATATCAAAATTGAAACTACTGCGGAAAAAAAGACACCTACATCTTGGATGCCCTTGAGGTAAGCTAAAACATACCAAAAATGTATTTCAAAGTGAACTATCCCTTTAAAGGGCATCTTGCAGGTTAGTATGGAAGCCCGTTTCCGCCACATTGAGTAAAAAAAATAAAGATTCTTTAAGTCATAATAATGAGAAACTTTCTCATAATAATGACTTAACATCTCGTAATAATGAGAAACTTTCTCGTAATAATGACTTAACATCTCGTAATAATGAGAAACTTTCTCGTAATAATGAGAAACTTTCTCGTAATAATGACTTAACATCTCGTAATAATGAGAAACTTTCTATAATGAGAAACTTTCTCGTAATAATCACTTATTTTCTCGCACTTCTACGCATGCGCAAAGCAGCGGAGCAGAAGGGCGTGCCGCACTAGCGACATCCGCTGGTTAAAGCCGTGTAAATGCATCACAGCAAACATGGCACGCTCTGCAGTGAATAACATTAATGATAAATGATCAATATATGAGATGGGCTTCCACAGCTAGATAGTCTTTTATTCATTTGTAATATTCATTTGTATTTTTGTGTATGAACAAGCAGCAACACAGAAGGGTGATCCATGGATTTCAAATAGATGGAGGAATGATAAGACAGCACACCTTTCCAAATCTGTTTAAGAACACTTATCTGGAAATCTGTGTAAGGGTCCGTTCATACAGAACGCACTTTTTCATTGCTTTTCTAGGCATATGCGCACTAGACGGACGCTCGCTCGCTCTTCTGCAGCGGCTCGCGCATGACACGGCGTTCTAAAAATGCGGCGCTCAATTGAAAAGAAGTTCAGCTTTTAAAAACACGTCTCGACCTTGCGTTTTCCCCCATTCCACTGCCCAACTATGTTTAAATGTCCCCAAAGTCATAAACATCTTAAAGGTGATTTCTGTATTGATATCTTCCAGATGAACCTGCACATCAAATATCCTAGAAGCATCTGCAAAATACGTGTTATATTAACACACGTACCCATATATTTTATGAAGATGTTACACTTAAACTTGATGAATAAATGTAATATTCCAACTTTAATCTGATAGTTTTGTAAATTCATGTAACAATTTACCATGGTAACCATCCTGCTTCTAAATTCCACTTTCACACCTTATCGTGCGCATGGAAAAGTATGGAAGATATAGGCCTACTGATGATGTTATTTAATGATACTACAGATTGCACTTAGTAGATCACACTGACTTTAATGAAAACAACTGTTTTGCAGAGCGTGCCATGTTTGCTGTGATGCATTTACACGGCTTTGACCAGCGGATGTCGCTAGTGCGGCACGCCCTTCTGCTCCGCTGCTTTGCGCATGTGTAGAAGTGCGAGAAAATAAGTCATTATTACGAGATGTTAAGTCATTATTTTGAGAAAGTTTCTCATTATTACGAGATGTTAAGTCATTATTTCGAGAAAGTTTCTCATTATTATGAGATGTTAAGTCATTATTTTGAGAAAGTTTCTCATTATTACGAGATGTTAAGTCATTATTTCGAGAAAGTTTCTCATTATTACGAGCTGTTAAGTCATTATTATGAGAAAGTTTCTCATTATTACGAGCTGTTAAGTCATTATTATGAGAACGTTTCTCATTATTACAAGAAAGTTTCTCATTATTACGAGATGTTAAGTCATTATTATGAGAAAGTTTCTCATTATTACGAGAAAGTACGAGATGTTCAAGTCATTGTTATGAGAAAGTTTCTCATTATTACGAGAAAGTACGAGATGTTCAAGTCATTATTACGAGAAAGTTTCTCATTATTACAAGAAAGTTTCTCATTATTACGAGATGTTCAAGTCATTGTTATGAGAACGTTTCTCATTATTACAAGAAAGTTTCTCATTATTACGAGATGTTAAGTCATTATTATGAGAAAGTTTCTCATTATTACGAGAAAGTACGAGATGTTCAAGTCATTGTTATGAGAAAGTTTCTCATTATTACGAGAAAGTACGAGATGTTCAAGTCATTATTACGAGAAAGTTTCTCATTATTACGAGATGTTAAGTCATTATTACGAGAAAGTTTCTCATTATTACGAGATGTTAAGTCATTATTATGAGAAAGTTTCTCATTATTACGAGATGTTAAGTCATTATTACGAGAAAGTTTCTCATTATTACGAGATGTTAAGTCATTATTATGAGAAAGTTTCTCATTATTACGAGATGTTAAGTCATTATTACGAGAAAGTTTCTCATTATTACGAGATGTTAAGTCATTATTATGAGAAAGTTTCTCATTATTACGAGATGTTTAAGTCATTATTACGAGAACATTTCTCATTATTACAAGAAAGTTTCTCATTATTACGAGATGTTAAGTCATTATTACGAGAAAGTTTCTCATTATTACGAGATGTTAAGTCATTATTACAAGAAAGTTTCTCATTATTACGAGATGTTAAGTCATTATTACGAGAAAGTTTCTCATTATTTTGAGATGTTAAGTCATTATTACGAGAAAGTTTCTCATTATTATGACTTAAAGAATCTTTTTTTTTTTACTCAACGTGGCGGAAACGGGCTTCCATAGGTTAGACTACCCAGTGAGTCAAGGTATAGAAAAATAATGTAGGAACTAGATTAAAATATAAATATATACTTAAACGCTATTAAGGCTTCTAGAGTCGTTTTTGTGAGAAAATTTTACTTCCGCATCTGAAAACCGCCGGAAGTGACGTAACAGGAGGGAGTGCGGTCAAAGTAAACAATAGGAAAGCAATGGATCACAATGACAGTTCGGACGCTGAGGAAATTGTAAATGTTTACTCGTATGACGGACCTCAGCCATATAAGTTAATTATGAGCCTGCTATGCAGCCAAGAGAGCAGGACAGGCCAGGCAACTACTTTTATTTGTGTAAACTCACAACAACAAGAAAACGTTGTGCTTTTGTAAAATAAAATAAAATTGAACAGGGTGCGCGTTCATGATCTCTGTGAATTGGAGCGCGTCTCAAATTAACTGAAAAACAGTGTATAGACAAGCCTCACAGACATGAGAAATATAACTATCTATATAAAGTCTGTCCACCAACGAAAAAAATTCAATCGAAAGCAAATACGGTACCATCTGATTATATCGAAATGAATGAATCTTTCGAGTCGAATCTTTTTCAATGATCCACTCACGATTCGGCTGCGATTAAAAGCTATCAAGAGGTAAAGCTCATCAGTGATTATAATATAACGACTTAAATTGCAGTTTGTTCGTCACATAAAGCTATCATATGAATAAATAACGATATTTATATAACGGACGAGTCGTATTAGATCACTTGTATGATACTTTTGTGATGTTTTTTTGTCTTTTATTATTATAATTTTTTGCGTGACAGCCCCCAGTAGGCTAACGTTACTCATTCACTTTCATTACATCGACAAGTCAAGAAGAGTCTCCATTAGGCTACATATTCAAAAATGTCCCTTTGTCTTCCATGGAAAGTCAACTTAAGGATTTGCACATGAAGGTGAGTAAATGATGGCAGAATTATCATTTTTGGAAGAACTAGTCCTTTAATATGCTTTTTAAGGCAGAGATTATGCATCGTCTGCAGAGCTAACGTTACTTACACAAAATAACATCTAAAGCGCATGTGACGAAGACAATATCTTTTAAAGTCTTTTAAATAAATGATTCTCTCTTCTATCCTTTTCTTTTGGTATAGAATAAAATACCAGTTCGGGGTTCCTCTTTCGGCTGTTGTTGCAGCCAACTGCACATCATTTTAAATATAAAACGCATGTGTATACTGATATTTTTCTAACGTCTGAACTCCTGTTTATACATCCATACTCCCTTAATTAAGATGTTTCAATATATTAGTATTAAACGCATTTTCTGATAATTTATATTTCAAGTTTTGACTGCAAATGTCACGTCCATTACGCTGGAACTGCCCAATAGTAATGTAAAGATGTGGTAGCATTGGATCTGGACGGGAAGGATAACTCTGGGAGTTGGAAGGGATGTGTCGTGATTCTGCCTTCTCACACCGCGACAGGCGACACAGGTTCGTGGATCTGAGTGTCGCGATTTCGGTTTCATTTCGCATATAGCCTACAGCCCTTATAATCATAGATGACGCCACGGGTTTTTATTTAAAAGAAAGAGCGTAGCCTACGTTTTTATGTAGGCTTATGGGAAATTTATATTCACAATAGCGAAGAAAAGAAAAAAATCGGTAGGTCTTAACGCAAGTTAACTTATGTTTACATTAATTATTTGAGTGTTTTCCATGGTTGTGTTGACATTTCTGCCTTTATAACTGAGGGGATTATAATCAGAGGAAGGTTAAGTTTAAAATAAAAAAACGTTTCAATGTAATATATTTGTCTCCTGGTCCTTATTTTAAATAGGTCATAAAAAAATATCAATAATTATCGATATCGACCGATATGAAACCCTTATATTGTGATACAGTTTTCAGCCATATCGCCCAGCCCTATTTCAATGTTTAAGTTTTCTTTACTGACTGACTCACTCATAAAAGATAGTTTTTTGCTGAAATAATGTATGTAACTTCTGTTGCTGTTTGCGGTCAGGGACTATTATTTCCAGCGGAAGGAAGGCTTTTAGTGATTTTACTTCATGAAAGTTGCACAGATACATATTTTTCGGCTTTAATAAATGTATTGTGTAGTAACTGTTTTATAAAAGCAGTAAGGTACTCAAGGCTAGTGTTGGATCATAATTAAATGATCACCTTAATGCTTACATGGTTGAAACCAACAAAAGCACATCCATGTATGACGTAGCAGAAGCGTTTTTGAACTGCAAGATTCTTTAATCTGTAGATAAAAAATTAAAATAAAGTACCTGATAGTGAAGTTTGTGGGATGAGAGACAAGATCTATAGCAAAATGATGGCCTCTCACGGTGGCTCCATACAAAGACCAGTCGCTGATGGAGGCACCACAGCCAAAATGGACAGGAGTTCTGCATGAGTCAGGTAAGCAGAATAAAATACACTGTAAATAAACAGTATTAAAACAAAGGGTTAAGTCACTAGTACACATGACCTTCCATGGCTTAATGCTTCCATAAATTAAATTTAGGAACTTCATTTTTAATATTCATAATAATTTAACAGAGGTGGAAAGTAACTACTACAAACACTTTCGGGTAAGGTGTAAACAGCCCCTTAGTGGCGAAACAATGTAATCGATAAATGCGTTACTCTATATGCTGATATGCTGATTTACTCTATTTTGATCGCTATCGTAGACATCAGTGTTTATATTTGAACTTTGCACTTTTATCCCAGTACTATGATAATTTGAACTATTGTGTCACAGAAATAATGGTACTATGAGGTTGAAAAGGCTTTTCAATGCATTCAATCTCACATCGCTTCCACGCGTCCACTTGAAAGGGATATTACGTCACTCAACACTAAAAGATAACGACACATTTCATCCTCTGTTGAAACAAAAGTGGCAAACTTCTGTCAACCTCATCTATAAGCAAGGACAAAAATAAAAATAAAATAATTTAATTCTTTATTAAGCAATATTATTTAACCCTCTGATTATCTTCATTTGGGACGACACTAGTTATCTTTGGGGTCCCCAGACAATAACATTTAATTTTGTAACAGAATAATAGTTGTTGTTTTTTATGTAATTTTACACTGTTTATTAATCTTTTTACTCAACATTTGTGCAGTTTTTGGAAGATTTATGATATATTTTCAATTTCTTTAAATAAATAAATATTTATTTAAATAGGCTTTTTACAAAAAACAGCATTTTATGTAAAATTCACTTTATAAAAGACCCATATTTCTAACTTTCATTCATGGGGATAACATGGATAATTTTACATGGTTTAGTGTAAACTTTTTGCCCATATTTTGTAAAATGTCGTTTTAAAAGTAAAAAATTATAATTTTAGCTACTAGATGGCTATAGAGCTCCACTATATGCTATTTGACTAACTGAAAGATATCTTTTCACAAGATTTTCCAGTTGGATTCATATCTAAATATTATGAAATCACAATTCTAACAATACTTTTTTTTTTTTTTTTTACTGAAATTTATTTTTTTCAAATAATGTTACATTATGATTAGAATCAAACCTGAAAAGGATAAAAGTTGAAATTTTAGAGTTTATCATTTATTTCATCATCTTTTTTTCATATAATTGTACAAATGTGATCTACACTTCAGTTACTAACTGTAACAGAACAGATATGTACAGTTAGATTATATATTGAGTACAAAATACATGACATGAACATTAAAATGCAATGAATTGAACAGCATAAGTTAACAAATAAGCAAGTAAAGCCACCTCCGTTTCTCATAACAAGCGCGGGTGAAGCTCCGGGTGTAGCGTTAGCTTCGTCCTGTCACTGGCCTGTAAATCGGATTGGTCCGGTCGGAGATCCTTTATTTCTTAAAGGTCTTGTGAAAGGTTTTTATTTGTAAATCAATAACAGAATTTGGTTTAACTTCTGCCATTCTCTCTACGAAAATGATCAGCCTAGCTATGTTTTGACGTAGTCGGAGTGACGGTGTCGCCCGCCCGCGCACTCGCAGTAGTGGCAAAGAGCGTTGAGTTGAATGGCAGGTGACGAGAACCAATCAGATTGGATAAAATAACATGTATCCAATTCTGATTCGCCAGGGACGCAGCGACCTGCGTCCGGGGGAGAATCTTTAAGAAACCAATTAGAGACCAGCTTCAGGTCACATGCTGCCCGAAAATTTAAAGAGTCCATAGACCAGTGGTTCTCAACTCCAGTCCTCGGGACCCGCTGCTCTGCACATTTTGTATGTCTCCCTTATTTAACACACCTGAACCAGATCATCAGCTCGTCAGGAGAGACTCCATGAACTGATTTGAGTGTGTCAGATAAGAGAGACATACAAAATGTGCAGAGCACCGGGTCCCGAGGACTGGAGTTGCCATAGATCCATTTGTCCGGCGTCCCTCTCACATGAAACCAGAGAATGTCTAATAGGAAGAGAATTGGCACTCTCTGGTTACTTCCGGTTTCTGGACTGGCTGCAGTAACACGTCTCTGTCCATGCGGGGGCGCTCGCAGGCGAGTGCAGAATGAATGGAGGTCTATGGCGCTATACCCATCAAATTCCACTTTTCTCAGGATATAATTTTTTGTCTAGTAATTTGAATGTTGTATCCGAAAGGAGATGCAAAGAAATTACACATTGCTGGGTGTTAGATTTTTTAGAGTCACTTATTTGCTTTAAAAAGTCTTTTAAAATGTCAATGACGTCATACACAGTGATAGTGCTTTACGGCATCGGTTCCCAACAGGGGGGTCGCGGCCCACAAGGGGGCCTCAGCGAGCTCTGTGGGGGGTCGCGTCATATTTTGAAAAGTTTTGAGCAATTTGCATTAAATAAAAGTCCTTAACTTTTTTCTGTTCAAAATGTATATAATGAGCGAGTTCATCATGAATCCATTTTCCAAACCGTGTTTTTGTCTTATCCTGAATCACTATGGTGGTACACCTATAATAAGTGATTACATTGGGACTATTTTACCCTGGTTCGGATCGCTGCCGCTGCGGAGTAGCCCAGTACCTCGCACACAGAGAGAGAAGTAGTTCCGGCTACAATGTTCTTCCGAAAGACGCATTATTCTGTTAAAGAAGAAAAAACTGGCACTAGAGATTGAGTTGCTTCAAAAGGAACTTCAGAGTAAGTGCTAAATACACTATTTCACACAGAGTACTATTGCTGACCTTGGATAACAATATATCTTATTGCAGGCAAAAGATGACCATCATCGGCTTTTCTTGACAAAGAATAATTGAAATAAAACTCAAGGAACTAAGCATGTTGTCTTGTCTTCTATTCATTTAATGAAGGTTTTTGTTTTGAAAAAAAAAAAAAAAAAATGGTGTTCCACAATTCTGTCCCGTGCAGCTCTGCCACTTGGTTGGTCCAAGTACACTGGCTGGAGGTCATCATCAGGCTGCACCTCCACCACAGGGGTCCTCTCCTTTCTGATGGTGGCACTATTGTGGAGTATGGCACATGCAACAATAATGTCACAGGCCCTGTCAGGTGCAACCCGCAGACACTGAAATCTTTCCTTTAGTTGCCCAAAGGTCATTTCAATGCGTGCCCTTGTCCTGGCTAGAGCTGCATTGAAACGGGTTTGTGGTCCGGGGTTTGGGTCAGGGAATGGCGTCATGAAATACTGCCTGCAGGTATAGCCCCTGTCACCAAGCAGGATCCCGTCGTAAGCACCTGGAAAAATGCAGTTTTGTTAGGCTCAGAATAAATGTATGTAATACAGTGAGCTTGATATTAAATATTTCCTTACCACGTTCAAATAATGTGCATAAATGTGACTCTCTGAAAATCCTGGAGTCATGCACAGAACCAGGCCATTTTGCTTCCACATTTGTGATGTAGGACATGGAGTCACACACCATCTAAGATATTTTTAATCAGTCAACTGCATACTTTTTGATTACATTACTTTTTGTATTATTTGATATATTCTGGACTCGCTTCTCCAAGGTAAATGGTGAATTGTTTGATGTCAGGCTGCATGCTCAGAAAGCGGCAGTGGATTGTGCAGCGTGAGACCACCTTCAGCGACAGGTTCTTGTCGTAAAAACGGACAAGACATGGCTGCGAAAGACTTCCCGTATCACCTCCGCTTATAAAGCCGGGATCTAATCCTGTTAACATGAAATAAGCCTGCTCCCGAGCAGGTTTAAGCTTGGGCACCTGTTGCTATGACAGCAAGTCCAGGATGAGCGTCGAAGAACCAAACAATCCAAGATCATGCCAAATCTCCAACAATCAAATCCAGCTAACTGAGTTAGCGACGTACGAAGAACGGGCCCCTGGGGCCTGTTTCAGAAAGGAGGTTCAACTGAGTTGACTTACCCTGAGATGGGAAACTCTGAGTTTTCGGTTACAGAACAGCGGAAATTAGTTAGTTCAATCAACTCTGAGTTGACCGACTCTGAGTTAAGCGCGTGCACCACCACTATAAAAAGCCATTATCAATGGAGTGCAGATATTATGAGTCACCATGGTAACAGCGCCAGACAAAAAGAGGTCTGCATATTTCTCACCAGCTTCTGCAAGCGTAAGAAGACATATTATTATTTTTTAAATATCGGCTGCAGCAGCGAAGGACAACTAGAGTTAGCTAGGGAGAAAATAGTTGCTCGAGTCAATGCGTATGTTTACATTTTAATTAGTTATACAGTGTTGGGTGTAATTAATTACCAAGTAATCTAAATACTGTCATTTAATTAAAGGGATTACTCTTAATTCTTCTGTAATTTGAAGTAAAATCTGATGTAATTGCATTAGACTATAGAACAATTCTGTATATTTAACATACATTTTTAAAAGGTATATTTTTTATGTAACCTTCTCCCTCTACACACTTTGGTCAATTCAAGAATAATCCATGCAATTGTATATTGTTTATTTGAAAGCATTAAAAGTGCAGTTTCTTGTCTCTCCTTGTATTGTTCAAGTGGTTGAGGTTGATATGGGATTTATTAATAAGTAGACCAATACTTTCTAAAGATAGTCATTATTACATGAATCTAATTACACGGTTGAAGATGTCATTTGTAGTTAGTAATTAATAACTATTTTAGAGTAACTTACCCAACTGTTATAATATCAGAGGTGAAACTGGAAGAACAGTATGTTATTCAACCTAATTTTAATTTTCATGGGTGCAATCCTGCAGGTATTAAAAGAACATGGCAGCAGCTGAAAATTAAATATAAGAACATAATTCAATCAGGTAAGGTTTGAGCATATCATGGGTGTAGGGCTACCTGAATTTACAAATATTTGACATATTAAATAACTAAATAGCATCCCAGTGTCTAGCAGTGCAGCAGCATTTTTGGCTGGGGGAATTCCTGGAGGGACTTCAGAGCCAGTCACTCCCGAAGATCCAAGGGCCTTCATAAAATGTAAGAGGTTTACATATGTGTTATTTCTTATATAGGCTATTTTTGATATTTCCATTTATTTTACTTTGGGTTGGGTTTTTTGTTGGTCCCAACAGATTCCGATGGTAATATCTGTCTTTTGGAGCCTCCTGTCCCAACAAAACCTGCAGGCAGTTGTAAGTAGCCTACTCAATACACCAGAAATTATGACAAATAGTGTTATAAAGTGTACTCATCTTCACAGGACGATGGGGATAATGTTATGTGTCACATCAAACAATCTACACATTCAGATTTTTTCACATTTTTATGTGGAGTAGAATCTAAGTTTAAAGCTAAGTATAAATGGGTAGTCTTATCTCTCCCCCCGCCCCCAAAGTGGAAGAACAGCAGGAGGACGGTCCATCAACTTCTGTTGCACAGATGAACAGAGTTCAGTGATTTTCAGTAAATGCCACAGTTTAATTCTGTAGAATTTGTTTAGAACTACATTATGTAACTCTAATCTACTACTGTATATTCAGTTGCCAGTTAAGGAGTTAATAGACTTCATCTTATTTAAAAAATTGAAAAAAAAAAAAAAACAGTAAAAATAGCAATATTGTATTTATTAATTAAAGATTAATTTTATTAATAAAAATGTACTGAAAGAATGAATGAGGTGTTTAAACACCACTTCCTCTTTAAAAAAGGGGAGGAGACCGAAAGAAACTCTGGGTTTACCGAAGAAAACCTGCTCCCGGCCAGGTTAGGTTCACAGAGTAAGTTACCATGGTAACTGACTCTGAGTATAAGTTACCTCTCTTTCAGAAACGGGCTTGACTTACTCTGCTTTCTCAGGTTTAACATACCTCCCATTCTGAAACAGAAAACCCAGAGTTTCCCTCATTTCAGGGTTAACATACTCTGAGTTTTCACTTAACCTCCTTTCTGAAACAGGCGCCCCTGGTCTTTTCACGATCGGATAGCTATCCGATCTGAGAAAACGCATGAAGTGGCCAGGTGTAAACAGCCCCAGAAATCATTCTAATATTCTGATTTATTATGAGTGTTGGAAACAGTTCTGCTGCCTAATATATTTGATGAATAAAAGGTTAAAAAGAACTGCATTTATTAAAAAAAATATATAATTTCTAATAATATAAATCTTCTTTACTATCACTTTTTTTTAAAATCAATTTAACACATCCTTGCTGAATAAAAGTATTGATTTATTTAAAAAAAAAAAAAAAAAAATACTGACCTCAAATTACTGACCAGTAGTGTATATTGTTGTTACAAAAGATTTCTATTTTAAAAAAAATTGCTTTTTTTTTATTTTTTTTTTTTACTTTTTATTCATCAAAGTATCCTAAAAAAAGTATCACAGGTTATGAAAACATATTAAGCAGCAGAACTGTTTCCAACTTTGATAATGAATCATCATATTAGAATTATTTCTAAAGGATCATGTGATAGACTGGAGTAATGATCCTGAAAATTCAGCTTTGCATCACAGAAATAAATGATCATTTAAACCAATTATTTTAAATTGTAAAAATATATCACAATATTACTAGTATTTTTGATCAAATAAATGCAGGCTTGATGAGCAGAGGAAACTTCTTTCAAAAACATTCAAAATACTAATACTTATACTTGCCCTGTAATACATGTATTCTTTGTTTTAGATGTTATTAACTTAAATTCTTATGAATAATAAAAATGTTGTAATGTCTATTTGTTATTTATGGCCTGTACGCCTCATTATTGATCTGAGCTTCTACATCTTGAATTCGAATAACATTCGATAAAACATAATTGCTGGATTATTTTGACTATAATATATAAGCAGATGAAACATAGTAGGCCTATACACTGTTTATCACAGATTACTTTGGACCAAAGTTACCATATTATAATTAATTATTATATAGTTCTATTAATTCATTTTATTTAAATTAGCACTGGTTAAAATGTATAAAGCATGAACAAGATATGAAACAATATTTATTAATAATACACAGTTTAAATATCACAAATATCAAATTGTATTTTCATTTGCGTCCTATGCTGGCTAATTACGACGTTTAACCTGTTATCATAATGAAATTCATGCATTTATTTGTCATTTAAACTGATGCAAACAGGGAAAGAGAGTAGAAAACACTTATTATCCTGTCGCCCCCTCTAGTGGACAGCATTAAGTATTACGGCCTTCATTGCTCAGATAACTCAAGTCGATGGATTTTTTGGGAAAGTCTGACCAGTTAGAAGCAAGTTAGACCAGTCTGAGGGTCTGAGCTGAGTTTGGTGAAGCATCAAAGTTCTAGGCGGAGTCAATTTCTCATAATAATAATAACAATTAATCCCAAACCTGGTAATTTTGTCAGTATTTAATTTACGTTCACTGATTCTGGCTTCTCTAGGTAGGTAAGAACATATCTGAAAGAACTTCTCACACCTTCAACTACAACTCGATCCCTCCGTTCAACAAAATCAAACCGCCTCCTTCTCCCCAAGACTAAGCTCACCACTATGGGTGATCGGGCTTTCTGTTCTGCCGCTCCTCGGATTTGGAATGCCCTCCCAGACCATCTGAGAGCACCTCAAACTACTGAGACTTTTAAAAAAGAACTAAAAACATTTCTTTTTAGGAGAACCTATGACTTTTAACTATTAAATCTATTCGTATTTTATCACCCTTAAATGATCTTAACTGTAGCACTTTGAGATTTGTTCCAAATGTAAAGTGCAATACAAATAAAATCTATTATTATTATTATTATTATTCTCTCTTTTCTGTCTCTTTCTTTTCATGTGAACTGAGTAGGCTACACATGCTTAAATTCAAAAAATATAAACTTTATTTCTATTCAAAATTATTTATAGCCCATAGGCTATATGTCACACACGCCTACCTGCCTTTTGATGTAAATAAAAGACTAGAGTGGTAAATGTTACGGACATATTATCATGGTACAGTTCAGCCTATTATTGATTTTTATTTCCACTTCCCTTTTATCCAAAGAGACGGAACTATTTGCACTGTATTTATCAATGGGAGATATGCTAATATAATCTGTCATATACTGTGGCTCACATTAATGGGGTTGCTTGCAAGTCGCAGCAGCACGAATTACTTGACCAGCAACATATTTCTAAATCAAATAGTGTGTGTAGTTAACAGTGAGTGGTGGTTTCAGACATTATTTCATTAAAGGGCATTTGTCAGTGCCGCACTCGTAGCCTACTGACTCTTATTCTGCCTGACAGAAAGAAAAGCTCACAGCTTACTGAAGGCGGAGCGGTTTGACCAATCAGATGAAAGGGGCGTTTCAGCGCCGCCCACGTGTGCAAATGAAATATCGAACCCATAAACCGACTTGTAAACCATAAACGAAAAATGAAAAATCTAGCCAAAATCTAGCCAAAAAAAACGAATAAACGAGCTGGTTTTCATTTCTCCTTATTCCATTCTAAACAGGAAATGAAATGATCAAAAAGTGCACGGACCCTATGACTAGATGTCGCCTTGGCTACGGCAGTTTGGAATATTCTGGGCTCATCTGATTTTTTTGTACATAGCATAACCTACTTTGTTATGATTTTAGTATCATAATGATTAATAAATGCACGCACAATTATCATGAACTTGATTTGAACAAATGCCTATCAACTTGTGTGTGCAAAATTCAGAATTAAATGAATGTGCAGCAATTTGTACAAATAGAGAGTCTGTAGGCCTATACTGTTGTAGCCATTAAATAAGCGCATTTATTTTCATATTTGTTCAAATGTTATAATGTTATTTTTTTCCCCATGTATGTTGATTTATGAAAAGTGAACAGCACGAGTAAAAGTGAATTTCGTTTTGTATAAATTGTATCTTAATTTTAATACATTTTTCATCAGCCTGTATTTAATAAATAAGATAAATAAGATTTAATAAATAATAATAAAAAAATGATAATCTTGCATTGCACGTTAACTGGAGCGCATCTCATCCTAACTTAACGAAACTCATTGCTGTATGCCTCACACACAGACATGAGAAATACATCAAATACACAAAGCTTGAAATGTCTTTAAACGAAATAATTCAAAACGAAAAGAAAAAGGCTACTCTCTGATTATGTAATCCATTATGTGCATTTCTCTCTATAGGCGCGTTCACTATACGGCGATCGTCAACTTCATCTTTGCAGCCGAGTCGACACTGTCAGAAAACACTAGATTATAAAAAAAAAATCAATGCACGCGTCACCGGATTTACAAATGCACATCTTGTTGCACCCACACATATTATGTCGAAATAACGAGATATTATGTTGAAATAACATTATTAATAATAATACATATTTTAGAATATTTGATTGAATGCTGAATGTTGCGCTTGTTCAGTTAATAAAATTCAAACTTTAATTGTGATCATTAAAATAATTGAATATGAAATATTTAGTGTCCAAGTTTTGCTAATTAATTAATTTATATATGTAAGGCATTCGTTCCAATCAACTGCCTTAGCCAAGGCCACTGGTCTAGTGTATATATCTATGACTTGATCAGTCAAATGAAATACAATAAACGTATAAATAAATATTACAAATTAAAAACCGATCGGAAATGTGGTCCAATTTTCTAATACTATTATTTGATGACAACAATAGATTTGTAAAACAAAATCCAGCCATTTGTGTTTTTTTGTATCGTTTTTTTAAAGCAAAAAACCAAGCTGCACCCTTTTTTAAATGTCATCTTTCATTCCGAAAGAGAATAATGAACGGGGCGATGTACAGATTGTAAATATTTAAAATGATTGAATGATTTGATTGTGTCATTATGATGAAGAAACAAGGCAAAAAATGTAAAAAAAAACCATTTGTGGAAGGCATCCGATGAGTGTCAACCCGGCCAGATCAGCAAGTGCATCAAGGCAACCACGATTAGCCGGTGCACCAGCCAGCAAAGTGATTCAATGGTTCATAGGTGTAGCTCGCAGCCTCATCGCCCTACCCTCCACATCTTAAAGAGTGTACAGGCGGTTATTTATATAGGGCAGATAAGAGCTGTGTTTCTCTTCGACGGTAACTGTAAATTGAATTCAAGCTGCGATTTTTGAAGTTGGATATACTCGCGCGGGCAAATACAGATGTGTTAAACACGATAAGAACACAAATTGTACCTTTATTCGTTAATACAGTCGGTATTTCCCACAATGATTCTGCTTTGCTATTGGCCCACGTCACGATCAGTAAGCGCTGCTATTGGCGGTCACGATTATTAAGTATGAAAATGAAAATTCTGTCAGTAATTCCTCCCCCTCATGTTGTTCCAACCCCTTCCCAGCAAACATGCTCCTTTGGGGCCCGAATGGGGCCCTTGTGGGCAGCCCACTGTGGGCCCAGATACCGGCGTGAAATGCGGGGCACATGTGGGCCCCACACTATGGGGCCCAGGTGGGGCCCCATCGGGACAGCCCAAAGTGTGGGCTGACTGTGGGCTAGCCCACACTAAGTAGAGTGGGCCCCCATTGGGGCCAGTTGTGGGCCCACAGCAAGCCCACGCTATGGGCAAAGTGTGGGTATACTGTGGGTACATTGGGTTAAGTGTGGGTATACTGTGGGTACATTGGGTTAAGTGTGGGTATACTGTGGGTACATTGGGTATACTGTGGGTACATTGGGTTAAGTGTGGGTATACTGTGGGTACATTGGGTTAAGTGTGGGCATACTGTGGGTACACTGTAAAAAGTGTGGGCATACTGTGGGTACATTGGGTTAAGTGTGGGTATACTGTGGGTACATTGGGTTAAGTGTGGGCATACTGTGGGTACACTGTAAAAAGTGTGGGCATACTGTGGGTACACTGTGTGGGCATACTGTGGGTACACTGGGAAAAGTGTGGGCATACTGCGGACAATGCAAAGATGTATTGTAATATACCTGTGGCCTTAACAAACAACAAGATTAGTTTGGTTGTACTTTGCATTTGCCACAATACATGCAAAATAATTACACTTGTTGAAAGACGAAGTAGTACATTAGAAGTCATATGTTTCAAATAATTTCATTTATTCACAGTCATGTAAAATATATATATATACACAATACATTACCGTTCAAAAGTTTGGGGTCAGTACATTTTTTTAAATACTTTTGAAAGAAATCCCTTCATCTCATCAAAGCTGCATTTATTTAATAAATACATTAAAAAGAGTAATATTCTGAAATATTGTTGCAACTTAAAATAACTGTTTTCTGGTTTAATCTATTTTACAAAGTAATTATTCCTGGGATGTTAAAAATTTATGTTAATAATTTATTACAGTAGCCAACATTAATCAATCCCCTCGGATACCAGAAGATCTTTGCCAGATCTCAAGTCTTCTGGTTCTTCTGCTCCTTCCACCATCCCAGTCTCTTGCATTATGATTTAACAGGATCAGGATCAACCCCTTCGGATGCTGCGGCCTGGCTGTTTTTTGTGTCAGTTTTTTCTCTAAAGTGAGAAAAAAACAACAACAATTGAAATGTTAACATAAAAAAAATTACAAAAAAAACTAAAACAAGGGTTGTTCCAAGTGTAATTTATATATGACTGGAGAAACCTGAGAATAATTTGAGTTCCGGAAAAATAGTTACAGGTGTTTATTATTATTAAAAACTAATTTAGGCGGTGTTGTTGAAAGAGAAACATACAGAAAGTGAACCAATTGAGGGCATGATGAAATAAGAGCATGAGAACAGTTTACTAAAATTATCAACACAACGTAAAGAATAATTTTGTCAACTTGTACTCACACTCATGTCATTCCAAACCTGCATGATTTCTTCTGTGGAAGATGATATTTTGAAAAATGACTCAAAAAGTCAATGGGATCCAATGGGATCCAATGGGATTAAATAGAGGGAATGTGTCCGACAGTCAAAAATGTACTTGCACAGAAAAAGAGTGACCTGTGCCTGAGTGGCTCTTTTGGGTTTATTATTTAGCTGTTTGACACACATCACAATTAAGGAAAAAAGAGAGAAGACAACTGAATATTAGTCAAATATTACATAAATCTATACAAATAAAAATGATCATTTTTTCATCAGTGATTATTGACTAATTAATATGTCAGGAGTTCTCAACTCAATGTCCAGACCTGATCATCTCACTTGCTCTTTTAACCAAAAGAGCTTGATTAGCTTGTCCAGGCGTGCTGGACCAGGGTTGGTGCTAAAGTCTGCAGGACAGTGGTCCTCAAGGGCCAGAGCTGAGGTCCCCTGCAAAATGTTCTGAACATGACTAGATCGATCACTTACAGCAGTGGTGTCCAGTCCTGGTCATGGAGGAGTTTAGCTCCAGCCTGTCTGTAGTGTCTGCTGATCCTGAAGACCTCGATCAACTGGTTCAGGTCTGCTTAACTGGGGTTGGAGCTCAATTCTGCAATCAGGATTAGACTGCAATAAATACTGAAAAGAGAGAGGACAAACAACATTTCAAATACAGTATTTAATGTTGATCTTAACTTTAAGATTAATAAATGCTGTAGAAGTAATTGTTCACTAATTGTTGGTTCATGTTAACTAAAGCTAACAAAATGAAACCTTATTATAAAGTGTTACCATTTATTAATAATGAGAGAGTCGGCCATACGAGTATAAAATTAATTAATATGAATCTTAAACTGGTTCAAACTAGGCTACTGTATTGTATATTCATGTTAATACTAGGCACAAATGGCATTATAGCACTCCTTTAATTTGCCCTCCAGGTGGGCGTTCCTATAATGGTGTGAGTCATGTGACGTCACGTGAAATCAATGAATTAACCGTCCAGTGAATATTTTTAGGTTAAATAAATTAGTTTACTTTCATTCACACATTTGGAAATTGTCAGCAAAACCTTTACAATACTATCAAAATCTCTCATATACTGTACACATACAATGTAATTAAAAGCCTAAATTACAGCTCAAGTTAACCTGCCTCTAGCTAGTAACAGTTAGCTGCTACTGTTAACTTAACGGTTGAGATGCTAGCGGACTTTTCCTGAAGACACTAAATCATTTCTATAAAGTAAATATTCAACGGAAGCGTGTAATTTACATGAAAGAATGTGTCAGAAGCATTTGTATGTACTATTTGTGTAAGTTTGGGGACTAAACTTACCTGAAAGTAGTGAAAACAACAGCTAGTGAGAGACGGAGTTACTGCTTGTGTCAGTTGAGCTGTCGTCCCGTTTCCATGGTAACACCCTCCGCTCCAGTTCAAATGCGGCTCGCATGTTCAGCGCGAGCGCCCATTAAAACACGTAAAAGTCACGCAGCATTTACATAAACATAGAATTGATGGACGGGAATTATTTGATAATCAGATAAAATATCTTGAAAACTTTGGTTTGTTCCATTTGTTCCTATTTTAATAAAACCTGTTTAACCTCAGTGAGATCAATTATGCAACATAATAACTTGAAAATATCCATTAGGGAACGTTCTCTATAAGTTACTTTTAGGTTATTCAAAAAATAACCACCCTGCAACGTTCTGGGAATGTAATTTTATGGTTGCAAAATAATAACTTAAAAATAACCATTAGGAAACGTTCTCTATAAGTTATTTTTAGGTTATTTAAAAGTAACCACCCAGCAACGTTCTGGGAACGTTATTTTATGGTTGCAAAATAATAACTTAAAAATAACCATTAGGGAACGTTCTCTAGAAGTTATTTTTAGGTTATTTAAAAGTAACCTCCCATCAATGTTCTAGGAACGTTATTTTATGGTTACATAAAAATAAAACCAAAAAAGAATGTTCCCCTAACGTCCCAAAAAAATAACCAAACGGGAAGCAAAAACTAACGTTAGGGGAATGTTCTGTATTAACTGGGTGGTCTGTCTGACTTTATCAGTCTGTCTGGGAACAGCTGCAACAAGCAAACAGGTAAAGATAGTACTTGTCTTGCTATCTTGTTGACTGTGTGCAGTTTTAGTTAAGTATGGGATGGACTGTTGAATGAAATAACATTTATGACATTTTACAGGATCGTTAAAATAGTTTGATTAACCCTGAGCTTCTAATCTTAAAACAATGATTTAACTGTACTGTTATGGTGGGTTGCCCACAGTAAACCCTCATGGTGGCCCCACAGTGAAAAACAGCAATCCTAAATCCTAATGGGGGCCCAAATGGGTAAAACTGCTATGGGCCCCGCATGGGCAAACCCACTGGGGGCCTGTGTGGGTTTTTCTGTGGGCAGTCCGACAGTGGGTTGCCCACAGTAAATCCTAATGGGGGCCCAAATGGGTAAAACTGCTATGGGCCCCGCATGGGCAAACCCACTGGGGGCCTGTGTGGGTTTTTCTGTGGGCAGTCCCACAGTGGGTTGCCCACAGTAAATCCTAATGGGGGCCCAAATGGGTAAAACTGCTATGGGCCCCGCATGGGCTTACCCACTGGGGGCCCGTGTGGGTTTTTCTGTGGGCAGTCCCACAGTGGGTTGCCCACAGTAAATCCTAATGGGGGCCCAAATGGGTAAAACTGCTATGGGCCCCGCATGGGCTAACCCACTGGGGGCCCGTGTGGGTTTTCTGTGGGCAGTCCCACAGTGGGTTGCCCACAGTAAATCCTAATGGGGGCCCAAATGGGCAAAACTGCTATGGGCCCCACATGGGCTAACCCACTAGGGGCCCATGTGGGTTTTCTTTGGGCAAGCCCACTGTGGGCTTGCCCACAGAAAGCCCAAATGGGGCCCGAAAGGGTTTGCCCTTGCCCACACTGTCCCACAGAAAACCCACACTTACCCACAGTGGGCCCACACTGGCATGTTTGCTGGGTTCGTTCATCTTCGGAACACAAATTAAGATATTTTTGATTAAATGACTAAATTGGACTATATTAACGATGTGTTTAATGAACTTTTCTGGGCCAGCAAGTTTCAAAGCCTTAGAAGCCTGAAGAAGTCTCGTTCCGAACACATCGCGATATTTGGCATCAGTTCACGTGTGTCAGATGTTGGTAAGTAGTAAATACGCTGTCCGAATAATGTGTGATATATAATGTATTTTCTGTTTGTCGATATTAATCAGATTAGCTCACGTTCAGTCACGGCATTATATCTGTCATCTCCGTCCACTGAGGCTTTGCGTTTTATTGCTTTCTAATTCAAAACAGGGTGATTAAGTTACACTGCCTGTCACATGACGTGAGCATAGGCCTAAAGACCTTAAATCAGTTAATCATATTCATATCAGATTAAAAGTAGTACAATTAGTTCCAAAGTTGTATTTGTAGTAGAAGCACAGTACAAACAACACTTACCATGCTTTTACCACATTAACATTAGTTTTACTGTGGTAAGTGTAGTAAAAAGACAGTAATCACAAAACTTACCATGCTTTTACCACACTATTGGTAGTTTTAATGTGATACTTATTGTAAATGCACATTAACCACAACGCTTACCATGCTTTTACCACAGGAATGATGTAAAACAACATAATGATATTTTATTTTCTCTTTTTTCAGCTGAAAAGACCAAAAGGACCTTTCGGACTATTATTGTTTGAGGACAAGTAAACGGAGGAGACAGACAGCTGCAAAGGCAAATATTCGCAATGGTATATACATGTGTTGGTTCGAACCCTAAATCAAACATTTTATCAAGCATTTGTTGTTTCTTAAACCTTTTCTCGCAAAACCCATAGCCCAATCAGTACGAAGATAGTCTGAAAGTCTTAATAATTCACAAGATTTTACAAGTTGTCAAATTCGTACGATACTCGTACATATTTGTATACTCGTACACACACTGTCAGAAAGTTGATATTAATTGCATTGTATTGATTACAATTAGTGATGCACCGATGTGAAAATTGAGGCCGATACCGATAACCGATATTAATATTGCTGTTATGGCCGATACCGATATTTGCCGATGTCGATATCTCTGTATAGAAAACAAATTTGAATGATTATCAAATAAAGAGCTATTTTCCAAAACACTTTTTTTTTACTTTAGAAATGACTGATATTGGGCACCTTTACCTGTGTGCAAAATATGTCACATACGACACACATGCATTATACTGCATTGCATATACAGTAATGTGTGCTGGTCAACTTGTCTAAAATTAAGAAACCCTTAGAAAACAGTAAAAAAAAAAAAAACACACAAAAAACAGGAACATTGTATAAAATTAAGATAGGCTACTTTATTTATTATTCCAATATCCAAATATCGAGGGCTTGGAACCAGAGGGGCGTAAGTGGCATTTGACAAACTTTACAGGAGAGCCAAAACAAAATTTTGACCACACTTCAATCAACTGTATTTATTAACCTTCAACCACAACATTGCAACCACATACATACTTATATGAGTAAGTTCTTAAGTGAACATATTATGGAATATTAACACGATGAACATATTCTAAAACCTTGCAAAATCTTGAAAATATGGCAAAAACATCAAATACGCCTTTTTGGCACTTTTTGGCACCAAACATTTCCAATTCTTCTAAAGAAAAATAGGGCGTATCTGCTGATCAATGCAGAAATGATTGGTCAAAACATTGGTTAAAAACACTCTAACTTCATAACTTTTCATTTTATTTAAAATACTGTATACATAGTCATTTCATCATTTCAAACTGTTTAACATTTCATTTCTAACCGTTTAATTTCAATTCTCATTTATGAGTTCACATTCATGTCAAACAGTTTAACATTTAATTTCAAACAGTTTAATTTCTCTTGTTTATTACACATTTCACTTTTTAGTTCACTTTAGTTGAACTAAAAAGTTCACTCACTGCCCACTGTCAGAGTGTTATAGAACTCTGCATAACAGTGAGGAATACTCCCATTGGTGCACAGGGTGAGTAGGTCTTTTTTCTTTAAGGCACTGATCACTGGAGGATTTTCATACAATGAGCTGGGGTGTGTGGTTCTGGTGCCTCTGGTGCCTCTTGTTGCCTGTTGTGCCACCGTCAGTTTTCGAAAGGTTGGGGCGGTGAAATCATACTTGAAGAAGATTGTTTTTGGTTCATCTTTCGTGTAGCGGAACCATTTAATCTTCTGCCAATGAACTGATTGTCCCTCCTCATCTTTTGTTCTGTTTTTGAGTATGTGGTTGGAGAGGGACTTGAAGTCCAGAAAGTCCTTGTGTTCAAGTTCATGTACACTGTATGGGTCGTTCCTTCTTGCCATTCTCACAAGTGTGTAGTAGCCATCAGTAAATAGAAGTATGGGAGTAAATAGAAATTGGAGTAAATAGAAACTTTTCTTCTTGCAGTTTACACTGCAGCATGCACACTATCACACTCCATGTCTAGTAGCCATCCATGATGGCTACTACACACTTGTGAGAATGGAAAGAAAGAACGACCCATAGTGTACATGAACTTGGACACAAGGACTTTCTGTACTTCAAGTCCCTCTCAAACCACATACTCAAAAACAGAACAAAAGATGAGGAGGGACAATCAGTTCATTGGCAGAAGATTAAATGGTTCCGCTACACGAAAGATGAACCAAAAACAATCTTCTTCAAGTATGATTTCACCGCCCCAACCTTCCGAAAACTGATGGTGGCACAACAGGCAACAAGAGGCACCAGAGGCACCAGAACCACACCCCCCAGCTCATTGTATGAAAATCCTCCAGTGATCAGTGCCTTAAAGAAAAAAGACCTACTCACCCTGTGCACCAATGGGAGTATTCCTCACTGTTATGCAGAGTTCTATACTGTTCGTTGCTCAGACTCGCTCTCCCAGTTTAAAACTAGATTAAAGTCGCATCTCTTCAGCCAGGCATTCATATAATCCTACAGTTCAAACTACAATCCGGCCTGTAGCTCATAAATGCCAGAGGAGAACTGGCCCCCGACTGAGCCTGGGTTCTCCCAAGGTTTTTTTTCTCCATTAGGTCACCTGATGGAGTTTTAGGACACCATTAGGTCACTTGATGGAGTTTTTCGGTTCCTTGCCACTGTTGCCTTTGGCTTGCTCAGTTGGGGATATTTTGGGGATATTAAATTAAATTTTATCAATCAATAAATTCCTCTTGAAACAAACATTGTTGTATTATTTTAATTTAATACTGTGAAGCTGCTTAGATACAATCTGTATTGTGAAAAGCGCTATACAAATAAACTTGACTTGACTTGACTTGACTTGAATCGTATGGTAAATTAACTTATTTATAACTGTCTTAATTTATGTTTCAAGAACAATAGTAATTGCACATAGAGTAAGTCGAGACTTTCTTGTTTTACAGCAGAGAAGGAAGACCAGTCCTTATATCAACGCAAGCTAATCGAATAAGTCCTTTGTTTCGGGTGAGGAAGGAACATCTGGTGCCCAAAGAAGACAGAAAGCTGCGCGAGTCCATTGGTATGTCTTGTATTGAAACAATGCTGTAATATGTAGTACATAATTTGATGTTGACAATTTTACATTGTACAGGTTATCACTTGGTTTTTGACCAAGTGAAGCTCTTGAAACAAGTGACAGGAGAGTATGTAACTTGTCTGGAAAGTATCAGAGTCGCATTTGGCACGCGTGCCTTAGGTTGCCGACCCCTGGTCTAGCCTATAGTCTATGGTACCAATCACGTTAGTGAAGCCTGAGTAACATATACTGTAATCGGCATGGTCATGAATGCATGATCTTCATAAAAAATTATGATAGCCTAAAAAAAAACTGCTTAAAAAAAAAACTGCTTTACAACATTGGGTCTTAAAGGTGCTGTATGTAGCTTTTCTACTAAAACGAATCCTTTTTTTATTGCCTGTGTGTGAAGGGGTTGTAATATCACATTAAAATGATCCACTTTTCGGGTTTTGCTATTACCTCTGAAAGCAAGTATTCTTATGTTTATGTGAAGGTGCCGGGTCGGATTTACCGCGAAATCCAGTGACGTCACCTGCATGCGCGGAGCGCTCCCGAGCCTCTCGCCTCGTCTAGCCTACTGATTTTGCACTCAACAGCGACGACACTGCAACTTATGACATGGACTTATGACTTATGCAACTTATGACATGTCTGATAACACTAAGAAACGACCTGCTCCCAGCACAACACAGACTCCAACACAAACTCCACATATTGATAAAAAAAACAATAAAACGTTTTTTTCTTTCTGCTGAAGCTCGTATTAAAGGCCAGACGTGAATCGGATGAACTTCGGGTGAAAAAACACGGATCAACATCGGCAGGGCGTTTGAATCATGGAGAGACCTTATCTACAAACCTAGAATGTATACATTTCCTGAAGAAAATGTGAAGTAGTGCTTGCAGTGGCAAAATTCGGCACGGTTGATAGGGTTCCATTCTTATCATGGTACGAGCATGGAGCATTAGTTCAACGTCAAGCTGATAAAAGTAGCCTATTATTGTAACGTTGCAGTGGGAGTTTACCTGAGTTTCTAGCATGTTGTGGGATGCTCTCTCTGGTGTGTTGCGTGACGCGTCTCAGTCTGGCCGGTATCCACAGTGCTCGCTCATAAATTCGAGCACGCGCAAGAGCACGCGCTTGTCAACTTATTGGTTGCAATCTGAAACATCACCGCTAGAGGCCGCTGAAAACTACATACAGCTCCTTTAAGTGGCTTGGAAATGCCACAAAAAAAACCTAAAACTGTTTTTCTAAACCTAAAAGCGCCAGGTAAACTCCGAATGACACGACAGACAGCACTTTCCATCAAGTTCTCCGCATCTCCAATAGTGTAAAGGAAAGAGCCACTCGCAAATAATCTTAAGGCAATGCAAACAGTTTGTGCTGTAGTTAAAGCCCGACTCCGACAAGTCGAAAATAAGTGTGCGTTTCCAACAAATTAATCATGTAAACGACAATCTCACCAGTCACGAGAAAAAATATATATCTCAGAAAGTGCACTATTGTAACGCAAAATCTCAGTTCTTCGTACCTCAGGGCCCGTTCTTCGTACGCCGCTAACTCAGTTAGCTGGATTTGATTATTGGCGATTTGGCATGATCTGGGATTGTTTGGTTCTTCGACGCTCATCCTGGACTTGCTGTCATAGCAACAGGTGCGCAAGCTTATTTCATGTTAACAGGATTAGATCCCGGCTTCATAAGCGCTGGACTTCCCGTATCAGCTCCGCTTATGAAGCCGCAGTCTAATCCTGTTAACATGAAATAAGCCTGCTCCCGAGCAGGTTTAAGCTTGCGCACCTGGGGCCCGTTCTTCGTACGTCGCTAACTCAGTTAGCTGGATTTGATTATTGGCGATTTGGCATGATCTGGGATTGTTTGGTTCTTCGACGCTCCTCCTGGACTTGCTGTCATAGCAACAGGTGCGCAAGCTTATTTCATGTTAACAGGATTAGATCCCGGCTTCATAAGCGGAGCTGATACTGTACCAGCCATTTGGATTATGGACATACTTAATTTAATGCAGCAACAAATTATTTACAGTGTAGCAAGATGATTTAAAACTCATTTACCTGTAATTAAGGTGTTGCTGTTACTGGTCCCTGGCTTTAGGTCTAAAGGCCTATTTATACTTCTGCGTCGAACTTACGCCGTAGCTACGTCGTAGGCTGTGCTTAGCGCGCGTACCCTTTGGCGTACCCTGATGCGCACCTCTCCAAAAATGTAACAACGCGTCAATTCTACGCGGACGCAAGCGCTGTGATTGGTCTGCTAGAACCCCTCCCTCGGGTTTCACATGGTCCCTCTGCATGAGTAATTGCGCGTCAACGCGGACAACGACGCAGAAGTATAAATTAAAACCAACGCGTTGCCTACAGCGTAGAGGCTCCGGCGTAGGTCCGACGCAGAAGTATAAATAGGCCTTAAGGAAGAGCTGCCCCCAGGAATGCCCTCCACAATGGGTCGGTTCTCATTTAGCCCAAGGGCCAGCTCTTCTGCCGGGGTATAACGTGGGGGTGCAGGACCACCACCTGTTTTTTTCTGCTCCGCCTTTTCCTTGGTTGCAGATAACCATAAACAGACAAACACATCATTTAAAATGTCTTTGCTAAAAGAGACTAATCAGTAGAAGTAGAAAAGATTACCAGTTTGAAGAATATTCTTGTACTTCACTTTTACTTGTTCCCATGTTCTAGTGGGTCCTGAGGTGGCTCTGACATTAAGCAATTATGAAATTATTAAAATACAAGAATATATACTGTAATAAGTGATATAACCATAACATGGAACACTTACGCATTTAATTTGTCTGTTACTTTTTGCCAGCCCTCTCTCCTGGCTTTTGCACACTTTGATTCCCAGTGTTCCCTGGCGTTTTAATTATATTTTTCAAACTCTGCATACCCTTCCAGTAAAAATTCCTGCTCTGCTGCGTTGAAAAACTGAGCGCGCTCTTTGGCCATGGTGAGCAGCCAATAGCAGCGTTGCTGATCAATGTTTCTACTATCGATACATATCCCCTTTTAAACCAGCGCGTGAACGCGCAATTATCTCACTAACTCAATCCAGCTATACTAATCATATCCGGCAGGTGTGTTCGAAGAACCAAATTAGTCAGATCATGATTAGCACGATGATATCATCTTGGATGTCTCGTTTGATCTCAGATGTTTTAAGCAACGTACGAAGAACGGGCCCCAGTTGCTATGACAGCAAGTCCAGGATGAGCGTCGAAGACCCAAACAATCCAAGATCATGCCAAATCGCCAACAATCAAATCCAGCTAACTGAGTTCTTCGACGCTCATCCTGGACTTGCTGTCATAGCAACTGGGGCCCGTTCTTCGTACGTTGCTTGAAACATCCAAGATCAAATTATGAGACATCCAAGGTGATATCATCGGCCTAATCATGATCTGACTAATTCGTTTCTTCGAACACACCTGCCAGTTATGATTAGTATAGCTGGATTGAGTTATCTGAGATAACTGCGCGTTCATGCGCTGGTTTAAAAGGGGATATGTATCGATAGTAGAAACATTGATCACCAACGCTGCTATTGGCTGCTCACCATGGCCAAAGAGCGCGCACAGTTTTTCTCCGCAGCAGAGCAAGAGTTATTGAAGGTTATGCAGAATATGAAACCTTAATTAAAACGCCAGGGAATACCTCAAAGTGTGCAAAAGCCAGGAGAGAGGGCTGGCAAAAAGTAGCAGACAAATGAAATGCGTAAGTGTTCCATGTTATGGTTATATCACTTATTACAGTGTATATTCTTGTATTTTAATCATTTCATAATTGCTTAATGTCAGAGCCACCTCAGGACCCACTAGAACAGTGTTCTTCAACCCTGCTCCTGGAGGACCCCCAACACTGCACGTTTTCTTTGTCTCCCTAATCAAACACACCTGATTCAACTCATCAGCTCATTAACCCATGTGATAATGAGTTGATGAATTGAATCCGGTGTGTTTGATTAGGGAGACAAAGAAAACCAGCAGTGTTGGGGGTCCTCCGGGAGCAGGGTTGAAGAACACTGCACTAGAACATTGGAACAAGTAAAAGGGAAGTACAAGAATATTCTTCAAAATGGTAATCTTTTCTACTTCTACTGTTCTTTGTCTCTTTTACAAAAGAAAAGCACCGTTAAATGTGTTTGTCTGTTTATAACAGCAACCAAGAAAAAGGCTGAGCTGAAAAAAAAAAAAAAACAGGTGGTGGTCCTGCTCCCTCACATTATACCACATTATACCCCAGCAGTAGAGCTGGCCCTGGGGTTAAATGTGAACCGACCCATTGTGGAGGGCATCCCTGGGGGCAGCTCTTCCTCAGACCAACAGCCAGGAACCAGTAGCAGCAACACCTTCATTACTGGTAAATGAGCTTTAAATGATCTTGCTACACTGTAAAATATATCTTTTTTTTTTGCCGCATTAAATTAAGTAGGCCTATATAATCCAAATGGCTGGTACAGTAATTTCAGCTGTTAAATATTGAGTAGTGATCAATTGCTTTGACTTGTGAAGGTGAAAACTGCTGAACTTAATGTAAGAATATTTTGCCATGAGTTACTGATCACATTTGTTCATATAGTGTAGTTCATTGTAATGCCATTGTGTTTCCTCTTTTGTGCAGTTTTACATAATACACCAACACTTGTACCTGTTCCCAAGAAAGTAGTGGCTGAAATGTGTGCAGTAAGTGGACTTTTTCTAACTTTACATCAAAAGGGAAGAAAGTGCAACACTTTGTAATGCCCATTTGTTTCCATTGCACAGGACAGTGAAGAAACCCTCTCAGATGACTGTCCTTTGGAGGAAGTACTTGTAAGCGCATAAATAACTTTACTTCATTTATAGTAACTTGTGTACATATTATTTCTGACTGCAATATGAGTTGCAGGAGGAAAGGCCTACTGCACAAAGTGATACAGAGGTGGGCAGTGTAGTAACCTACTTGTACTTTTTATTTTTGTTGCATGAGGCTTGTGTTGACAGTTCTTTTTTATTTTTTTTTATTTTTTTATTCTTTTTATCCAAACATGGCACAGGGTGATATCCGTATATAAACGGAATCTACAACAGAAAATTTAGTATTTTGACCTGAAAAAACAGAAAAATGAAGGGGAGAAATAGAACTTGACACCTTAAAGAAGAAAAAACTGGCACTAGAGATTGAGTTGCTTCAAAAGGAACTTCAGAGTAAGTGCTAAATACACTATTTCACACAGAGTACTATTGCTGACCTTGGATAACAATATATCTTATTGCAGGCAAAAGATGACCATCATTGGCTTTTCTTGACAAAGAATAATTGAAATAAAACTCAAGGAACTAAGCATGTTGTCTTGTCTTCTATTCATTTAATGAAGGTTTTTGTTTTGAAAAAAAAAAAAAAAAAATGGTGTTCCACAATTCTGTCCCGTGCAGCTCTGCCACTAGGTTGGTCCAAGTGCACTGGCTGGAGGTCATCATCAGGCTGCACCTCCACCACAGGGGTCCTCTCCTTTCTGATGGTGGCACTATTGTGGAGTATGGCACATGCAACAATAATGTCACAGGCCCTGTCAGGTGCAACCCTCAGACACTGAAATCTTTCCTTTAGTTGCCCAAAGGTCATTTCAATGCGTGCCCTTGTCCTGGCTAGAGCTGCATTGAAACGGGTTTGGGTCAGGGAATGGCGTCATGAAATACTGCCTGCAGGTATAGCCCCTGTCACCAAGCAGGATCCCGTCGTAAGCACCTGGAAAAATGCAGTTTTGTTAGGCTCAGAATAAATGTATGTAATACAGTGAGCTTGATATTAAATATTTCCTTACCACGTTCAAATAATGTGCATAAATGTGACTCTGAAAATCCTGGAGTCATGCACAGAACCAGGCCATTTTGCTTCCACATTTGTGATGTAGGACATGGAGTCACACACCATCTAAGATATTTTTAATCAGTCAACTGCATACTTTTTGATTACATTACTTTTTGTATTATTTGATATATTCTGGACTCGCTTCTCCAAGGTAAATGGTGAATTGTTTGATGTCAGGCTGCATGCTCAGAAAGCGGCAGTGGATTGTGCAGCGTGAGACCACCTTCAGCGACAGGTTCTTGTCGTAAAAACGGACAAGACATGGCTGCGAAAGACTTCCCGTATCACCTCCGCTTATAAAGCCGGGATCTAATCCTGTTAACATGAAATAAGCCTGCTCCCGAGCAGGTTTAAGCTTGGGCACCTGTTGCTATGACAGCAAGTCCAGGATGAGCGTCGAAGAACCAAACAATCCAAGATCATGCCAAATCTCCAACAATCAAATCCAGCTAACTGAGTTAGCGACGTACGAAGAACGGGCCCCTGGGGCCTGTTTCAGAAAGGAGGTTCAACTGAGTTGACTTACCCTGAGATGGGAAACTCTGAGTTTTCGGTTACAGAACAGCGGAAATTAGTTAGTTCAATCAACTCTGAGTTGACTGACTCTGAGTTAAGCGCGTGCACCACCACTATAAAAAGCCATTATCAATGGAGTGCAGATATTATGAGTCACCATGGTAACAGCGCCAGACAAAAAGAGGTCTGCATATTTCTCACCAGCTTCTGCAAGCGTAAGAAGACATATTATTATTTTTTAAATATCGGCTGCAGCAGCGAAGGACAACTAGAGTTAGCTAGGGAGAAAATAGTTGCTCGAGTCAATGCGTATGTTTACATTTTAATTAGTTATACAGTGTTGGGTGTAATTAATTACCAAGTCATCTAAATACTGTCATTTAATTAAAGGGATTACTCTTAATTCTTCTGTAATTTGAAGTAAAATCTGATGTAATTGCATTAGACTATAGAACAATTCTGTATATTTAACATACATTTTTAAAAGGTATATTTTTTATGTAACCTTCTCCCTCTACACACTTTGGTCAATTCAAGAATAATCCATGCAATTGTATATTGTTTATTTGAAAGCATTAAAAGTGCAGTTTCTTGTCTCTCCTTGTATTGTTCAAGTGGTTGAGGTTGATATGGGATTTATTAATAAGTAGACCAATACTTTCTAAAGATAGTCATTGTTACATGAATCTAATTACACGGTTGAAGATGTCATTTGTAGTTAGTAATTAATAACTATTTTAGAGTAACTTACCCAACTGTTATAATATCAGAGGTGAAACTGGAAGAACAGTATGTTATTCAACCTAATTTTAATTTTCATGGGTGCAATCCTGCAGGTATTAAAAGAACATGGCAGCAGCTGAAAATTAAATATAAGAACATAATTCAATCAGGTAAGGTTTGAGCATATCATGGGTGTAGGGCTACCTGAATTTACAAATATTTGACATATTAAATAACTAAATAGCATCCCAGTGTCTAGCAGTGCAGCAGCATTTTTGGCTGGGGGAATTCCTGGAGGGACTTCAGAGCCAGTCACTCCCGAAGATCCAAGGGCCTTCATAAAATGTAAGAGGTTTACATATGTGTTATTTCTTATATAGGCTATTTTTGATATTTCCATTTATTTTACTTTGGGTTGGGTTTTTTGTTGGTCCCAACAGATTCCGATGGTAATATCTGTCTTTTGGAGCCTCCTGTCCCAACAAAACCTGCAGGCAGTTGTAAGTAGCCTACTCAATACACCAGAAATTATGACAAATAGTGTTATAAAGTGTACTCATCTTCACAGGACGATGGGGATAATGTTATGTGTCACATCAAACAATCTACACATTCAGATTTTTTCACATTTTTATGTGGAGTAGAATCTAAGTTTAAAGCTAAGTATAAATGGGTAGTCTTATCTCTCCCCCCGCCCCCAAAGTGGAAGAACAGCAGGAGGACGGTCCATCAACTTCTGTTGCACAGATGAACAGAGTTCAGTGATTTTCAGTAAATGCCACAGTTTAATTCTGTAGAATTTGTTTAGAACTACATTATGTAACTCTAATCTACTACTGTATATTCAGTTGCCAGTTAAGGAGTTAATAGACTTCATCTTATTTAAAAAATTGAAAAAAAAAAAAAACAGTAAAAATAGCAATATTGTATTTATTAATTAAAGATTAATTTTATTAATAAAAATTTACTGAAAGAATGAATGAGGTGTTTAAACACCACTTCCTCTTTAAAAAAGGGGAGGAGACCGAAAGAAACTCTGGGTTTACCGAAGAAAACCTGCTCCCGGCCAGGTTAGGTTCACAGAGTAAGTTACCATGGTAACTGACTCTGAGTATAAGTTACCTCTCTTTCAGAAACGGGCTTGACTTACTCTGCTTTCTCAGGTTTAACATACCTCCCATTCTGAAACAGAAAACCCAGAGTTTCCCTCATTTCAGGGTTAACATACTCTGAGTTTTCACTTAACCTCCTTTCTGAAACAGGCGCCCCTGGTCTTTTCACGATCGGATAGCTATCCGATCTGAGAAAACGCATGAAGTGGCCAGGTGTAAACAGCCCCAGAAATCATTCTAATATTCTGATTTATTATGAGTGTTGGAAACAGTTCTGCTGCCTAATATATTTGATGAATAAAAGGTTAAAAAGAACTGCATTTATTAAAAAATATATATAATTTCTAATACAACAACCTTTATTTTTGTCATAAAGGTTGTTGTATTACAACCTTAAGAATCTTTATTCTTAAATATAAGAATAAAGATTTTTCTTGGCAAGATAACTGGTGTCCAGTCCCGTGAATCAAATAATAACGGGGAAAAGGCTACAGCATCAAATTAAATTTACAAAAGTAAAGTCTACTTTAAAGGTGACATATTATGCCCCTTTTCACAAGATGTAATATAAATCTATGGTGTCCCCAGAATGTGTCTGTGACATTTCAGCTCAAAATACCCCCAGATCATTTATTATAGCTTGTCAAATTTGACCCTTTTTGGGTGTACCTGAGTAACAAACGCATGTCATTCAGTGAAATGCCACAACACACTTAGCCTATATTGTTAGATATGTTCAACTTAATATTTTTTTATTGTTTGTTAATAGTTATAATATATAAGTTGAATCACTTATATTTCCCACAGGGGGCGCCAGAACTAAAACAACTATACAAAACAATACATTGTTGAGTGACATTTAAACTAGAAGCAGAACACTCCCCACCAGACATCCTAAGGATGTCTCATTTAAGTCTTAATTATCCTTAGGGAACAGAAGAACAACCTCTGTAATTGGTCTGAGATACTTTACTTCCTTTCCAGATCCATTTTTAGTAACTTTCAACTGAACCTTGCGTACTCTCCCATCAGTGCTTTAAATACTTGGGACACAAGAGCCATAGGCCACTTGTTACGAGGGCTCTGATTGTCTTTTAGAAGTACAAGATCTCCTTCTTCAAGTTTAAAAAAGGCAAGCAGTTTCAAAACATAAATCATATAGGCTAAATGGGGAATCATATTAAATACAACAACTGTGTTATATACTGCTACTGTGTATAATTTCTCCTGTTTTTGTCTACTTTATCTCTCTTTCAAGACAAGAAGCACAAAGCGGGTTCAGAGGATCCTGAAGACTCCCTGCAATGACGCTGTACCCTCACCCTGAGTCTCAGCTCAAGACTATGGAGGTATTTTTGGTGCAAAACTACTGAACGCCCGTGACAGTGGAATTTGTAGTTGTAGAGAATAGCCACACATGTGTATCAGTAAATTTGAAGTCACAGAGAGAAATGTTTTAAGAGTTGCAAACTTGTAGACTTTTTTTTATCTTCCACAAACACAACAGTCACACCTTCTCAAATTCTTCATTGCAGGTGCACAAATCCTATTCTACAAATCACAAATTAAGAAACTCATACGCTCACATTTTTGCTACAGTTGCTGCAGTGAATATGGTGCAAAACGCATTTACACCCCGCATCAAGAAATGTGAAGTCACGGAGAAATTTTGCTCATCTGCAAATCAGTATGTGAATTCATCCAATGAGAGTTGCACACTTGTAGAATATTTTCTCACAAATGTCTTGTATATTTTTCTAGCACAAACACAAGTACATAACCACAGCTGCTTGAATCTGCTGCGACCAATCTCAAACACTGTTTTTCGCTTTCAAGTGACAAGTTTCGCCCGCTCTCCCTTTTGCACCAAGTGCACCGTGAAATGTGGGGCAAAAGTAAGTTGTGCAACTGTAGAGGCAGTGGGCGGAGCCTACATGAATATTCATGAGTTTCCCGGGCATGCGCGTGGAATTGCTCATTCTAGTTCACGCTCCTCGTTTCTCAGCAGGTTTAATGGATTATTTCAAAAAAGGTAAATATAGTTTCAGCGCGAACTTAAACTACAATTGTGTATCGTTTTGTTAAATTCCTAATCTTTTTATTATTTCGTCACTGACTGAATGATTGCTGGCATTCACTTCGTGTAGGCCTATATACAGTAGCTACAGCAAACTTCAACTCGCCGTATAAATTGCACCTTGCGAAGCTTTAAAACTGTGGCTTTTACTAATTATTATCATTTGTTGATTGCAATAAATTAAATAAACCTTCACAAATGTATCTGTGGGCTAACACTTTTTAAAATATATATAATATATCCTGGTGTGATTGTTCTTAAATTCTTGTTCGTTTAAATAAGCCAAATCATTTAAGACCAAACTCAAGCATGAATGTGTTGCTTTAATACATACGTACAATTTGGATTAAACAAAATTGTATGGACAAAAGTGGATAAATTACATTTGATACAACTAGGTTACTGTAAATGAGAAACAAAAAACACTTAACATTATTTTACGGAATATAATAAGCCACCAATTTGATGTTCTAAAAAAAAATATTTACAAACATACTGGCAAAATAATATAAAAATATTATTTTTAATGTTTTGATTGCAAGGTGTGCTTGTGCTGGTTTTGATCTAATAATAGGCTATATACACGGTTCAAAAGTATGGTATTAGTAAGGTTCTAAGGTAAGGTACCTCTAAGGTACCAAGACTACATTTATCTGAAAAACAGTAATATTGTGAAATATTTTTATCAACTGTTTTCTATTTTAATGTTTTTAAAAATATATTGTGATGGCAGAGCTCATTTTACTCTAGATTTCAGTGTCACATGAGCCTTCAGAAATCATTCTAATACTGATTTGCTGCTCAAGAAACATTTCTGATTATTATCACAGTTGAAAATGGCTCTGCTGCTTTAATGAAGTGTGGAAATTGACCTTGCCTGCTATAAAAGTATAACATTTCTTAAATCATAGTGATTCCAAACTTTTGTCATGCAAATCTTAAATACCAGAATGTCATGTTTTAACATTGATCCAACAAAGTTTAAAGGTTTCATTTTCAAGAGTTCAAGTCGGAAGTAGATCATGCATTTGTATCAATGGTCATCATTGTGTATCATCCAGGCACACAGAGCAACACATAAGGTCAAAGAAAGAACATGACAACGAGAAACATCAGTATAGGGTGCAAAATGTTTATTTGGACATGGATATGGTTGTGGAGTTATTTCCCAGAGATTATTGCCAGAGATGACACAGTTGTAAAGCTTCATAAGGTAAGGTATCAGAAGAGCTTAGCAATAAATAAATTAAATGGTAATGGTTCATGTATTTAGGAATATTCTGCTCTTCTGTTGTAAATAAGTGTTGCTGTAATCATTCAGGTGTTCTGGAATTTTTGGTTTTACGGTAAAAGTGGAACGTTATTTTTATTTTATTTATTTATTATTTTTTTTATTGCAGTGACATTCAACAAATGATAACAAAAGACAGTTTAAAGCATTGCAATGTACAGAGGAAAAGCACAACGAAATGAACGAGTTGAAGTTTGCTGTGCTTTATATAGGCCTACACGAAGTGAATGCCAGCAATAATTTAGTCATTAACGAATGCACAAAACGTGCAAACTAATAAAAACATTATGAACTTTATGAAATGATACACAATTGTATTTTAAGTTCGCGCTGAAACTATATTTACCTTTTTTTAAATAATCCATTAAACCTGCTGAGGAGCGTGAACTAGAATGAGCAGTTCCACGCGCATGCTCTTATTCCGTAAAATAATGTTAAAGACCCACTCCGATGAAAATCATGTTTTTCTAGGTGTTAACATGTTCTTGTTGTATTTTTCTGATGTTAGAGGACATATCTTGAGAAAAATAAATTCAAAGTTGTATTTCTGAGTATTTCTGCATTCAAATGGCTGTGAATCAGTAACAGACGCTAAAATGCCGGCTAAAATAGACTGGAGTTGTGACGTAGTAACTCCACTGGGCGGGGCCACAAGCTCATACTCCCCTCCGCCCCGCCCGCTCAGGTTCTGAGGAGTAGAGAAGACGATGGCGGATCAATACCTATGTGCGGTAGCGGGTTGCAATGCTAAGAGGAGAGATATTGGTATTAGCTTTCATGCTTTACCAAAACATGTTGCTGTGAGAGATGAATGGAATCGTCGGAAGACCAAAGTTTCATGTGGAGCATTCTGAGATTTTTTTATTTTTTTCTGAATTGCCGCTGGGTGTGAATTGTGCTAAATAAGTTGCCTTATCTTCTCTGAAAAGCGTTCCGGACATTCAGCTGACATAAAACAACACTTTAATTAAACGAAAAAAACTATCCAGTGATGAAATGTTTTCTGTGTTGACAGAAAGAAAGAAAGACATAAAGAGGCTGTTGCTGCCTATGTATCTCGCTTCAGCCAACGGCTCCGCCCACAACGCAGAGGCGAATTGCTAATGAGCTACTGCCGCTCTGCTGAAGCGAAGTCCCAGAAAACGGCACAGGTTTTGTGATTTTGGCTAAAAACGGCATACTCATCATTTAAAGACCACTGAGAATGTTTAAAAATAGCTCAAAATATGATCGGAGTGGGACGATCTCCCCTGTTGTTCGGCTCAACAAGGTCGCTGTTCTGCCTAAATGTCTCAAACAGTCTTACATAATAGTCACCGACCCATTCATCTGGCCGTTGACGGCAGCAGCTTATCTTTTCAGTGTCCACACGTGCTGGAAAACACATCTCTTATTGCTCGTGCCAGGTCCAGGACAGCTCCTCTGTAATCGCCGTTTGCCCTGTCCGTCCAGTCCCTGTGCATGCGCCTGTGGTCTTCAATCTGTATTCGACCGGTCACCAGCTGCCACTTAGCGGCCCCTAGCTTCATGCCTAGCAGCCTCTTCAGCTCTTGTGTAGTGGGGCTGAATTCTTGGCAGAATTTGATCAGTTCTTCAGCAAATCTGTCCCCCGCGTCTTCAGGGTTTGGCAGAACTGTCATGCACTCTTTCAAGTCGGACCCGTTCCACGGTCTGTGCACGTAAATAGGGCCGTCAGTACCTGCTACTTCCACCATTGGCGCGGTGAAGCTCTCTGGCTCGCTTTTCCCCTTTGATTTTGTGTTCATCGGTCTCTTTCGTTTGCCGACCCCCTTGTCTTCGTCCGGAGTGTCCTAAACGGCGTCATCCTCTTCTTCGTCCTCCGTGTCCTCTTCACCTTCCGTGTCTACTGGTCGTGCTCGCTTGATTGGCTTTGTCGGTTTGACGGGCTTTTTTGGGCTTTTTTGCAGTCTTTACTTGCTTCTTTGGTTCTGGCTCTGTTTCGGATTCCGTCTCTGTCTCTGGCTTTGGCTGTCTCGGCGGAGAGCGGTCAAGGTCGTGGTCAAGCTTCAGGGCTGCCAATTTCTGCTCAGGGACGTGTGTCAGTCCTGCATAAGCCGGCGGAGCATTCTGCGCGCTCGGCGCACTCGGTGCCGGGTTTACATGTGGGAAAACACAAACACAAACATTCCGTTCATTAGCTGGTGTAGGTGTCACATGTCTCTCACATGCATTCATATTTTCCTCACCACATTTCCTCACGCACACGCTGTCAGGTGCCGTGGGCACAGATTTTTCACACACATCACTCTGCTTTTCATTCATAGCCATTTCTTGCTTTTTCTGCATTCTGCATTCTCTCTTTCTTGCTTCTTCCATCCAACATTCAACCGTTGCATCACAGTTTTTACACACATGTCTAGCGCACGCACAGCAGCCTATTGTTTTGTTGCTGCGCTTCTCAATTGACTCTTTAACCACTCTTAATCTTGTGGTGCTTAATGTTCCTTCTTTCGGAAAATCATGATGTCTTATGAGCTTCCCTATGTCTTTCAAGCCCTTTTTCCCATGATTTTTCTTCATTGCACAGTATACCGACCGGTGTGCAGTATTTACTATTAGAAATCCCCATAATGGCTATTATTCCCCTTCCTTCACTATTGCCCGTGGATTTTACTTCAGCGCGCTTACTCTGACTTTCACCGGAAATCAGGAAAGGTTTGGAATGAATTTTTCTGCATACTCTCAATTGACTCCCTGGAAGTGTTCCAGTGATCAATTATTTCAGCTCCTATTAATCTCACAATAACGAGTACTCGGCTTCGGTCTGGACAATCTCTTGACCTACCCTAGGTCTCAATTTCCGTTCCCTTTTTAAAAGCCTTCTTTTCCTCGTACCACAGCTCTAGTTTCAGTTCTCAAATACAGCCACTATGGTTCATCCACAAAATTTTCATTTCCAAAATCCCCAAATGAAAAAATAAATTTGCTATCTCTTACCCAAGATTTTCTTTTGCCACCTGGGTTCTTTTCCGAATTCCAGTGGAAGTCCTCCCGGGCCTGAAGCGGCTGGTTCTCCTTCTCTGAACACTTTCGAGGTGAGACTGAAGCCTATTGCATTCAGGGCGTTTTCCCTCCACCGTCCGCTGATCAGGTCCAGAAGGCCTTTCAAGGAATATCGATCCCACTTCTGACACCAACTGTTGTGGCAGTTTAATTCACTAAACAATCATCTTTGGCATAAGAGACAGTCTGGAATCAAATGATCATTAAAAAGTAATTTATTGTCTTGCAAGAGGCCCAATTGCCACACAGAGGTAGACAGTACAGTCTGTGAAACAAGTGCGACCAGGAGGGAGGGGCAGGCCAGTCTTTATACTCTGTTATTGTTATCTTCCAAGGTTCTTTAAACTCCAGAGATGGATAAGACACCACCAGTGATCCTATTATACTGAACTTTAGTTTAGCTTAACTTACAGCCTGCAAGTCCTAAATTGGACAGCCCTTTGACCTTAGGGGTCAGGGCTTCAGCCTTCAAAGCTCTCCCCCTCTTTCTCCTGCTTCGCAGGCGTTTCACATCAATCGTTATATCACATAGTCAGCAACACACATAGTAGTCAATCTAGTGTATGGTAATGAAAATCAAAGTAAGTAATGAAAATCAAAAATCTCCCATTACACAATTTTTCTGTGCTCTTGTTTCATGAACACCCACTGATAGTTAACGTTAGCTGAACTGTTATCATTTCAACCGTTGTCTTCCTATGCTGGCATGTTTTGTCTACTATTTGAGAACTATTACAGCCTTTTGCAGCTCGTGTGGCTCTAATGTCCAGTTTTTGGCTGAAGAAGTTGAACTTGGTAAGTACGCGTTAAGTCTGCCTTGGCACCTAAAGTGTAAGTCTAAACCTTGAGTTAGTGTTATTGGAGCACACTGTTTATTAACTGAATTCTGAGGCAGGTGTTTCTACCAATTAAAGTTGTTGCTCAATAATACCCTCTCTATTATGTATTGAAAGCTTTAGTGTGTCAAATTAAATTTAGTATTATTTATGTCCTTCTTTGTATAGAGATATAAAACATCTTAATGCTATATTTCATTCTTTGTTGGTGGTTAGAGTCACCAGTCCATGTTTGTGGAATTCGTACCCTAAAAAAAAAGAAAAAAGAAAAGAAAAAGTGAACAGACTGTCCTTGTACAAACGGAAAAACTACTCGCCTTTGGACATTGTCGGGACAGCTATTATTGACTGAGTTGAATGGACCCTGCGTCAAAAAAACAATCTTACAGGGAGAAGGCAAGATGTAATGCTTATAATGGCAGAACTTGATCCATAAGGCATTGAACAACACTCAAGAAGAAGATTTGTGAGAAGGGTTTACCATTCTCTGGGGCCAAATCATGTCTGGCACATTGATGGCTATGACCAATTAAAACCCTGTAACCCTGTTGCTTTTAGTTGCCATCTCGTTTTGAATATTGTTTTGATTCTTCTCCCTTTACGTTTTCTTTCTGCCTTTTGATGACGTTTTGATAGAGTAAAGTGGACAGGTTAGATGTCACGTGAAACAACACCTAGGTAACTCGATGTATAGATACCCCAGGTAAGAAAGTGAATGCCACCCTCTGTATGTTTTGTATTAGTTAGTTAGAGTAATTACAGTAAGTTAGGGTGTTTGACGCTGAAGATTTGATGTATTTTCCTTTATTTATTTTATTAGTTAGATTAGAGGTTTAATTACAAGTTAGAATGAGTTTTGTTTTGTTCTTTTCATTTCTTTGGCTTCACTAATTGCGTCCCCTTTTTCTCTTGGGTTATTTATTTATCTGATATCTTTTTGATCTGTAAATGTTTTGCTTATTTTTCCTTGCTTATATTCACCATTATTATTATTACTATTTTCCATCTTTTTGGATAATTATTTCACTTATGTATAATAAATCATCTTTCTTTCACATCACTTCATTACATGTTGTCTCTTGCCACTCCAATCACACCAAATGTTATCATGACCTCAAAGTTACCTCTTCTGACCTTAGATCATGAGAGTTCGTAACAGATGTTACTCACGCAAAGTGACTGTGGCGCTAGCAATAACAACCCAGACATTATAGCTGCTTATTACCTACAGTGTGCCACTCAATTTGGAGTCATACCAAAGCTTCTTCGCACAGACGGTGGCACTGAAAATGGAAATATGGCTGCAATCCACTGTTCTGGGATCAGTCACACAGATGATGACCTTGCAGGGGCTTCAGGCCATATGTACAGTGTGACTCCTCAACCACAAACCAACGAATTGAAAGCTGGTGGTCATACTTCAGGAAAACAAAGGTGTAATAGTCCACACAGTCATGATATTTAGGGGGTTTATTTAATATACCTTTTCTTGCAGAACTTTAAATTAGTTTGAATTTAATATTCAAATAAAACACGTTATAAGAAAATAGTCTATTAAATGTATACCCGGCTTCAAAGACAAGGCAAAGAACACTCACACCATTAGGGCAGTTAAAGGCACACTATGCAGTTTCCATTTTTGTCAAACATTGACCCCTAGAGTCGCTGTAGAGTACTTGTGTTTAACATTACTGTCGTAAATAGCACTCACGCAGAGCCGTCTCTGCACTCTTCCGACCGCGCTTTCTTCGTCGACTCTGCCATGATTCACGTCTGAGGGTGCTTTCACACCTGCCTCATTTAGTTCGGTTGAATCACACTAGAGTTCGTTTTCCCCATTGGTGCGGTTCATTTGGGCAGGTGTGAATGCGGCAATCGCACTCGGGTGCGCACCAACAGCGGACCAAACAAGCCTACCGAGACCTCCTCGAAGAGGTGGACTAAACCAGTTGCCGTACTCAGCTGCGCTGTGCATTATGGGATGAGGAGAAATGTTTGTTGACAGATTGCACTTTAAGCATGGCAGCTCGCGGACACACTTGGAGTTGTGAGGAGTTGCGGAGCCTGATAGATATTTGGTCTGATGACCATATTAGGTCCCAACTGTCAAAAACCCACAAGAACAGCGAAATATTCGCTTTGTTTAGCAAGCAGCTCAGGGAAAGGGGATTTAACAGGTCTGTGGAGCAGTGTCGGGTTAAAGCAAAGAAACTTCGCCAGCAGTGCATACAAGTGCGGGAAGCACTTAATAAAACAGGCAGCTCAGGTAAGGAGAAAGACAAGTTCCCCTGGTACGATGACCTCGACAAAACACTTGGGACAAAACCTGACGTTGATCCGGTCGATGTTGTTGAGCCCTGTCGTGGAAATTTTAAACTGAATATTAAACTAACCATGTTTCTAACATCTAACCTTATTTGAACAGGATGTACTGTACGAAACCAAGGGAAAACTTGTGTCTTTGACTGTGTGCGTATGTATGTATGTAAAAATAACAGTTTGGGAAATGAAACTAGACAGTCTGTTAGAATCTTGTGATTAACTAATGAAGTCATCATTAAAACAAAGTTTGCTTGTGCCAGTGACAGAGGAAAAGGGTTGGGGCTTTTGAATCAATTGAACCAATATTGAAAGTGACATGTTAGTCTTATTTGTTTTCTCGATTCTATAAAAACTGTTGTATATGTGTTTTACGGTGGGATTCTCAATGGAATTTGTCTGAGATCCTCTGGCCTTGCTTCTTGGGAGAGATTCCCTGAGAACTGCTCGAAGACTCTCCTGGCCGTTATTAAAGCATTTAGAGGACATTTGCTGATGTCTGTCTGTTCATTTCTGCTGTGCAGCAGGTCAGTTTAGGGAAGCAAGGAAGTTAGGGTAAGAGACTCGGCCAGTTGTCGACTGAAGACGCAAGAGCTGGAGTATAAAAGTTATTAAGTGTCGATTTGTAGACGCTCTGTGTCGATGAGTAGACGCAACAGTTTTATTCTAAATAGTTGGGTTTAGGGGGAAAAATCCACTACAGTCCCATGATAGTTCAACATACATAATACATAATACTGGTTACAGAGAGCACACAAATTTACTTTTCTTAAAATCAAAAACATTAAAATTCATTGACCTGGTTCATTTTCAAACACCACAAATCATGTACAAAGCAATACACAATAAACTTCCTGGAAATATTCAAAAAATTGTTTATTAACAGAGAGGGGGGTTTAATTTAAAACATCAGCGGCACGTACAACAATAAAAGGTTTTTGTGTTTCTGTTTGTGGAGTGAGGTTGTGGAACAGTTTGTGTGTGGAGCTTAAGCGATGTCCAAGCGTGACCCAGTTTAAGAAGCAGTACAAACACATGGTTTTCACAAGGTATAGGGAGGAGGAAGGGATTTAGCAATCGGGTGGGGTTTTTTTGTAAATAATTTATGTATTTGTTTTCTTATTTTATTTATTTTCTATTTTTTGTAGATAGGTATTATGTAAATATGTTTATTAGGGAAAACTGGTTGTTTATTGAATAGTGGAGAAGAGGTAGGTTTTAATAAGCTTATGCTTCATCCTACTCCTTTTCGGACATGTTGGTTTCATATTATTATTATTAATTGTTTGGTTTGTTTCTCTTTTATTTTCAGTCTACTTTTTTTTGTTACTTGTTTTATGTTTATGTTCGAAATAAAGCATTCAAAAAAAAAAAAAAAAAAAAAAAATCAACATTGCCATCGTCAGATTCCAATGATGCTACTGATGCTAGCACAGTTGACCGGGCTATACCGCATCTGACACAGAGGTTGACTGTGAGTTTATTTAGTTTTTGCACTTGCTAATACCAACCACTTGTTTCAGAAGTTATGGCGTAACTTTAGGCATAGATAGTATACTTTGCCTTGCCAATATGACAGCCAGTTAGGATACTTCACATTAACCAAAAGCAGCTAAATAAACCTGTTGCTTGTTTTCATGTTATATTCTCTTCGTTATACTCACTCACACACACACACACTGCATTGTGTATATAGCAACATGCATTGTGATATATTTTTTTCTGCATTAAAATGACATAAGTAACACAGAGAAATTGTGTATTTCAATAAACAGTGGGAGATTCAAGCAGCGTTTCCTGAGATGTCACAAACACCATTGCTGATGCAGGACTGTCTACTACAACATTTTATTTTCGAAATGGAGAAAAAGAATGTTTGTTCAGATGTGTCAACTTTACATTTGTTACCAATTAAACAGGAAATAAAACAGTATTTCAAACTAAAAAGTATTCCCATCCCATCCATTTTAAATCAGACAAAACTGGTTCAGTATGTGGTGGTTCCTATACTAGCACATAAGAATAAGTGAAAATGAACTCATCAAGGGAGATAACACACCTTAACTATTTAACATAGTGAATACTAAATGCAGAGTATTTGCAGGTGTTGGCCATTCATATAGTAGTGAAGTAGCTACACAATGCATTTCTAATGTCGTGTTGCTGCTGTGCGTGTCCCTGCTCATCATGTACAGATCCTTCTTCCTCTGCAACGGTTTCTCCCTCCAGAAATTCCTCCTTCTGTATCTCACAGAAATGATGCAGCACACAGCAAGCAGACACAATGCGGCTTACAAAAATTATGTGGGTCTCATTTTCTTTAAGAAGGCAACGCCAGCGTCCTTTGAGGCACCCAAAGGCACGCTCAATGGTCATACGGGCTTGGCTCAATCTGTGGTAGAAGTTGAGCTGCTGTGGTGTTACTGCTCCTCCCTCTGGGTAAGCTTTCATGAGCCAAGTTAGTAGAAGGTAAGCCGAATCACCCAAAAGAAAAACAGGCACGTCGACCCCCTCAAACGTTTCAGTCCAATGAGGTAAAAGAGTGCCTGCGCTGCCACGCTCATACAATGATGAGAGGGAGAAAACACGGACATCGTACCTGGTCGTCCAACATTAATGTCCCAAAATCTCATTCTATGGTCCACCACACCTTGCAGAATGATGGAATAGTCTCCCTTCCGATTGTAATAACAAGATGAGTTGTCAGGTGGAGCTCTGATCTTGATATGGGTTTCCATCTATCGCACCTGCCACCTGAGGGAATCTCCATTTGTCATGAAAACCCTGTATTATCTGCCTGAACTCGGCTGCAGAGGCTTCATTACCACATTTATGGCAGTCACAACCTCTTGGGTGATAGTGCAACATGTTGATAACCCAACACCAAACAGTTGTGAGATGGATCTGTACTCCAGGTTTGTGGATAACCTCCTCTATAGGCACAGCCTGTCTGAATTGAGTGGTCTGTCATGTCAGCCAGGGCCGGAGAGTGTCAGTAGTTTGAAAATGCCTCTTCCCATTCTGAAGTTTTTCAGCCAATCATCGTCTGTCCAGGTGGCGTAGATGTGGGGCCACCAACTTTTGGCGCTTTTCCACTGCATGGTACGGCTCGGTTCGGCTCGGTACGGTTCGACTCGGCACGGAACGGTTTGGCTCGCTTCGCTTTTCCACTGCAAGGTACGGCTCGGTTCGGCTCGGTACGGTTCGACTCGGCACGGAACGGTTTGGCTCGCTTCGCTTTTCCACTGCAAGGTACGGCTCGGTTCGGCTCGGTACGGTTCGACTCGGCACGGAACGGTTTGGCTCGCTTCGCTTTTCCACTGCAAGGTACGGCTCGGTTCGGCTCGGTACGGTTCGACTCGGCACGGAACGGTTTGGCTCGCTTCGCTTTTCCACTGCGTGGTACGACTCGGTTCGCTTTAGCTCGGTTGCTTTTCCACTGCAGTTAGTACCGCTTCAAAGTGGGTGGGACTGATCGTTATAGTTGCCGTCTCTACTGCCATGACATCATCATATTAAATGCGAATTTTTCATTCCGGGTTTCCCCATCCGCTCCTCGGCAACCAACGAGAGGAACGTCTGCACCTCGTCCACTGACCACGATTCAGCCAATTTCTTTTTTTAAGTTTATACTATTTTTTTGAAGCAAATACTTTTAAAACAGGCGCTACAGCGTTGGCTGTTGTCTACTGGCTATTTAAATCTAGCGGGTTTAGTGTCTCATGTTGTAAATACAATGACGCTGGTAGTGATGATTCTGTCTGACCAATCAGTGATCTGCAGTGTTTCCACGTCACATTTTAGTATCGGTACGGTACGCTTGGAACCTCAACAGAGGTGGTACCATTTAAAGCGAGCCGAAGCGAGCCGTACCGTACCGTACCGTACCATGCAGTGGAAATGTGTCATAAGTGAGCCGTACTGAACTGAGCCGTACCGTACCATGCAGTGGAAAAGCGCCAAAGCGTGCCGTACCGAACCGAGCCATCTGATGCAGTGGAAAAGCGCCATTTCATTACGTGGGTGTGTCCAAATGGCCCTGTGTTTAACAGAAAGATGAAATTGGTTATCTAGTCATTATGATAACTTTCAGAAAAATAACTCTTAATTTAAATTATTATTATCATATGTAAACTGCTTTCATTAATATTGTTAGATGAATTAGAGCTATGCTATTTTTGCTATTAGGATTTTACACCTTTAATAAGGTTTCTCACTTAATAAAATTACTTTCTGCTATAACATATGCCTGTAATCTGGACAGATATTTTAAACTGTTTAAAAATCTTAAAACGAGCTTATATAAAAATTGAGTGCACCTCAAGGAAAGCTGCCTTTTCCTCATCTGTTTTATCTTCAACTGTTCCATTAATGCCAACTCTCCCAGTGAGGTGATCGTCCACCACCTGGACCTGGACCACCGTGAACAGTAGAAACTGCAATCATCCGCCCAGCAAGGAAGTATTCATCTTCTCTGGCAGCTGTAGTAAACTGTTATTGTCCAGTTAGTATAAAACAAGACAATTATGAACAGGGCAGATAAAAGGTAGATGTAAGTAAATCATTTACTTGTGTTGTTAAAGGTGAGAAATCTCCTATTTTCTGGACCATCAAAGATTCTCCGTGCCCATAAACAGTCCATTAGGAGGGTTAGAAACTCACGTTTGGGAACACCTGTGTCCACTGCATCTTCAGTTGTGCCTTTGTCATCTGTGAATTTAACAAGCATGTTGTGTAATGGGTCGTATGATGCTTGAATCCACGAATTGCTCCATCCCAAACATTGGCTCTATTTATGTTGAATCTGCTGCAAGACGTTTTTATGATCTTCAATGAGAGATCTGACACAATATCTGCAGCAGTTAATACATCTGTGCTGTAATAAATAAAGAGGTTTTGATTAAGTTAATGATGAAATTAAAAAAATTGTCCATAAATTTGGGAACATGATATTGAGACGGAGTCATTAATAAATGAATTAAGAACCTTTCTTCTTGAACATGTTGTCTGCTCTCATCTGACTCTTCCCAGTCACTTTAGATTATTATTGGTGCATAGAGACGTGTGTAACTGCTGTAAAAAGACAAAGATTAACAGGAATTTACATCTATGGACATACAAAAGTAATTAGGCTACTTGAAAAAGCAATCATGTGTGTGTTCTTGGATATTTGTTCAGTTTTTTCCTGCTTCCTAGATTTGTCAGAAATATAACAATTATTAAAATAACATTAGAACTGACCATTATAAAGACAGACTACATTTTTTTCATTTGTTGTAACAAAGTAACTTAGCAAGGTATGAACATTATGAACTTACTTGGTCCAAAAAAGGCAGAGAGAGATCAGGGGGTCTGAAAAACAACAACTATGTATTAATTTGAGCAACTCCACTCCTAACCTCCAAATAATGTCTTGTTAACTAATACCTGTTTGATGTGACGCGAGTTCGCCTCATTCACGCGTCCAGTTCGCGTCAAACCTTTGCTTTTTACGCGGGTCAATTTCGCTCTGGACGCGCGAATGGATTCAAAATGTTCAAACGTCCAACTAGACGAGGTAGACGCGAATTTGACGCGCTATTCGCGTTTGGTGTGAACGCACAGTAACAGGGAAACTTGCTACTGAACACTGACTGTTTCTGCTGCTCCCTGATGAAAGATACCTGTTGATGCCTGTTCAGAAAAAAAAACAAAAACAAGAAAAACAAACAAACACAAGTCACGTGTTAAAATGAGTTACATTTAAACGTTATACTTATGTAAGCTTTACTCTCATAATGTGGACTGTGAGACTTTATGTGCACTTCATTGTCTTCGCTAGAAGAATCCCTGGTACAGTCTTCAAACAACAATGAAAGTAATGAAAATTCACTTTGATTTAAACCCATTCATGTAAATAGTCTTTTATACATATGTCTTTGTAAGATTTTCATTAAATTAAATATGCTCACCACTGGCTAAAAAGTCTTGAAATGTGCTTATAAACAGTGTTATTCAATGATAAGCCTTCCCGAGTGCCTCTTTGTACAGCTGTAGTTTGAAAGGGCTTTTTGTTCCTGGAATGTTTTTCACCTCTGAAGCATCTGGGTCCTAGCCAAGCGGCAACCTCCCCGTCTCTCTCTTGAAACCAACACGGAAGTGAGTTAAACTGCAATTCATTGACTGGCCGCTTGAGGCTGGCTGCAGAAGTGAGTCAAATCTGTATCTCCCCCATGTTAAAATTACCAACTTTACAGCAGAAAAAAACATGTTTACAGCCTGGATCTCTATGTGGCTTTGGTCTATACAGCTAATTTTGCCCTTCATAACAACTGTGAGGGGGGTGAATTTTTTTATAACTCATCCGTTTAGTTGATTAATATTTAAAGTTCTGCATAATTAAGGGTGTGGCCACTTGAGTGACAGGCGGATTGCCGCTGATGTCAATGCTAGCCGTTTGTCTGTTGTTACTAGCCGTCACTTCACCTGAGCAAATGTTAGCTGCTGAACTTGCCATCTCTGCAGTGTTTTGTGCTTTTTTTCGGGATTATTTCATACAATTTAATACACCCATTACTTCGCCCACGGCTTAGGATTCCGTCGTTGTCGTCGAGTATCGTTCGAGAGAACAACCAGCGCTGTATTTCAGTTGTTTTCCTCTGTGAACATGCACTAATGGATGTCTGACAATTTCGTTGCTTTTTGGAGTTTTCAGATTTAAAAACGTCAATAAAGGCTCGTTCGTTCTGCTCTCACGGAACAGATAGATTATAATATGCTTAAGTACCGTCAGATGAAATCCTGCAGGTGTCGGCGCTTTCTCCGTCCATGCAATAAATGCACATCCATGAATGAGCGCGGATTTTCTAGCGCATTTACTTGAACTTCATAGGCAATATATCTATGGTTTAAACCATTTGAGAGGTGGCCAAAATCAGAATTTAAAATGGACTGAATAAGCTCTCTACGAACTTGAGCGATGCCGCGCTGACGGACCATAGACTATAAAAAGAGAGTGACTGACATGTAACGTTAAGCACATAAATCACTGTCACACACACACTCTCAGAGTAATATTAAGTTACTGCATAATACATTTTCAACTAGCAGAATAGTACAGAATCATAGCAAGGCTCCTCAGCTCCACTCACGCCCCGCCTCTTTGCCTATTTTCTGTTATCCGGGAGTGACGCAGGACCAAGATGGCGACGGCCGGCTCCGCCTACTTTAGGCTTCAAAAATGCTCTTCAGAAACCTATGGGTGACGTCACGGACACTACGTCCATATTTTTTTACAGTCTATGGTCCTAGCCTAGAAATCTGGACGCACCCTAGCGGCAGCAAAATTATTTTGCTGCCAGGGTGGGTCTAGCAACTCTCAATAGACCTTTTTGCTGCAAAAACCTAAATTGGGTCAGGCCAATCACGTCGTGTATAGAGTAGGCGGGGGCGGGCTTAACATATGACGACAGAGTTGTGACGGTTCCTGCCACTTGAATACAAAGAATGACGGCTTCTGCGGATGGAGAACAGCGGTCTTTCGAATCGGCTTTGGCCGCAACTCTGGAGGACTTGGAGTTAAGTTTTTCTTTGAGAAAAGAACAAAGAACGGCACTTAAGTCATTCTTAAAAAAAGGAAGATGTGTTCGTAGTTTTGTCGGCCAGATTTAAAAGTTGAATCTATCAACTAACGTTAGCTCCGCTGTTGGGAAAACGCTCTGGTTGGTTGAAGCGCTGTCCTATTGTGTGCAGAGGGAATTTGAAAGACAGCCGTTTATCCCACCCATCAGATTGACCGTGTCTATGGTGAGTTGCCAGACTAAACATCTTGATGTACGTCTGGCTTGCCAGGCTATCTGGGTCCAGCAATACATAGCAATACCAGAGCCCGTCTACGGAGAGCCTGGCCACTCCCTTTTAAGTCCTATTGTACCGAATTTTGGTTGTAGTTCCACCAGAGTTCCACTGGGAGCGATCGCCCATGAGTGCGAAATGAATGGGAGTCTATGGGGCAAGACGGCTAAATTTGTCTCTTTCACCCGATTGCCATTGAGAAATCTCAGATTTGATTGTAGGATTTGCAAGTTCAACATGGGTTATAGGTCGAAAGTTGAATGAACAAGTACTTGGTCTGTGTACTTTTTGATCATTTCATTTCCTGTTTGGAATGGAATAACGAGAAATGAAAACCAGCTCGTTTATTCGTTTTTTAGTTTAGCTTAAAAAACGAAAAATGAGATTTTGGCTAGATTTTTCATTTATGGTTTAAAAGTCGGTTTATGGGTTCGATTTGCACACGTGGGCGGCGCTGAAACGGCCCTTTCATCTGATTGGTCAAACCGCTCCGCCTTCAGTAAGCTATGAGCTTTTCTTTCTGTCAGGCAGAATAAGAGTCAGTACGAGTGCGGCACTGACAAATGCCCTTTAATAAAATAATGTCTGAAACCACCACTCACTGTTAACTACACACAATATTTGAAGCAGAAATATGTTGCTGGTCACGTAATTCGTGCTGCTGCGACTTGCAAGCAACCCCATTAATGTGAGCCACAGTATATGACAGATTATATTAGCATATCTCCCATTGATAAATACAGTGCAAATAGTTCCGTCTCTTTGGATAAAAGGGAAGTGGAAATAAAAATCAATAATAGGCTGAACTGTACCATGATAATATGTCCGTAACATTTACCACTCTAGTCTTTTATTTACATCAAAAGGCAGGTAGGCGTGTGTGACACAGCCTATGGGCTATAAATAATTTTGAAAATTGAATAGAAATAAAGTTTATATTTTTGAATATAAGCATGTGTAGCCTACTCAGTTTACATTAAAAGAAAGAGACAGAAAAGAGAGAAGCCAGAATCAGTGAATGTAAATTAATACTGACAAAATTACCAGGTTTGGGATTAATTATTATTATAATGAGAAATTGACTCCGCCTAGAACTTTAATGCTTCACCAGCCTCAGCTCAGACCCTCAGACTGGTCTGCTTATATCTTTTCTAACTGGTCAGACTTACTTTCCCAAAAAAATCCATCGACTTGAGTTATCGGTGTAATGAAGGCCGTAATACTTAATGCTGTCCACTAGAGGGGGCGACAGGATAATACGTGTTTTCTACTCTCTTTCCCTGTTTGCATCAGTTTAAATGACAAATAAATGCATGAATTTCATTCATAATAGGCCATATCTGTGTATCCACTCTCTAGTTTATTTTAAGATATTGTTATTCACACTGGTTTTTGCATTTAATGTTTGTCCATCTGGAACTTTTATTTGTCATGAGCTCTGTAGCCTACTAGAAAAAATATATGATTCAACAACACAAACTCTGTTTTTACTCGGCAAATTTGTTTTTCTTTCAAGTAAGCTATAGCCTACAAGTTATCCTGCTTTTTGCCATGGCTTTGCCATACTGGCCAGAATAAACAACATTTTCCCCACACGAGAAGTTTAAAAACCCTGCATTTAGTTTTTGTGAAGACGAGCGCATATCTTACAAAGGTTCCAGTTCTGTTTAGATGGAAAAATGGCTGCAATCCACTGTTCTGGGATCAGTCACACAGATGATGACCTTGCAGGGGCTTCAGGCCATATGTACAGTGTGACTCCTCAACCACAAACCAACGAATTGAAAGCTGGTGGTCATACTTCAGGAAAACAAAGGTGTAATAGTCCACACAGTCATGATATTTAGGGGGTTTATTTAATATACCTTTTCTTGCAGAATTTTTATTTAGTTTGAAACTAATATTCAATTAAAACACGTTATAAGAAAATAGCCCATTAATTTTATACCCGGCTTCACAGACAAGGCTAGTCCTAGACTAAATTGCATGTTTGAGCTGTTTTAAATGAGAACGTATCTTAAAATATGTCAGTGCAATTGTTTTGTCACAAGATGCACACCAGTAATGTTTTTTTCTGGGACATGTTTATAAATATATATTCGGAGATCGACTACTTTTGACTGACAAAATTCCAGCCACCGGAAAACTGATAAAGTGAGTCGTACAAAACCTTTCTTTTTAGTAAACTGTGTACACAAACCATGCTGGAGTTCATGTGTAGAGCCTCTGGTGATACTTCAGCACAGTTTGATGTTGTGTCGAGCCGCATTAGTGTTTTAAAAATAGCGATTTTGATGCCATCATAGAAGTGCCCCATTCACTCCCATTCAAAAGGCATTTTGACCTAAAACGAAAATACAGTCAATCTTAAAAGTGGCGTTTCCATCCTATTTATGCTTTTACACGAAAGTTTGACTCGGGTAGATTAACAAAAAGAGCCTAGGTTCAATTTTGGCGAGAGTTACCCTTTAATGAGTGCAAAGAACACTCACAATCTACGCTCTTCCACACAGGTCGGTATATGACTATATTAAATATTTAACTTATTTACATTTTTGTAATGGAATTGTTAAAAGGACAGTTAACAACTTCAAACTCTCCCATCATTCACTCACCCTAATGTTGTTCCAAAGACATATGGCTTACTTACATATAACAACATTTTTTGATATTATACACAATGTTAGTCTCACTCTCCGTTTACTTTCATTCAGTGTTCTTCTGTAAAATTAAAGTGAAAGGAGATTGTGGATAACATTCTATTCCACAGAAGAAAGTCATTCAACTTTGGACTGACGAGGTTTAGTAGACAGTTTTATTTTGGGGCAAAGATAGAATTTATAATTAAATACAAATTAACCTTTATTGCTGTACCTTTAGTTATCACACCAAACTTTTTCCTCTTTTACTTAAAGGTTTAAGTAAATTGCTCCTGTCTGCCGTGAGTGTTTTTGCTTCGGTGCTGTAAGCTCCGTCTTAGCCTCGTATTTCCTTGTTTTGAACCAGAATTTACTACAATTTCTAGTTGTTTATACTACTACTAAATACGGCTTGCCCAACATCGCTGGCTTCCGTTGCTACTAGCACAACACGGTAGTAATTCGCTAGCCTGCTAACGCGCCACCCGTGCGCTCAGCTATTTTTATTTATTTATTTGTCTCTCGCGCGCTCGCGCCTTTGAGTTCATAAAAGCTCAGGTGAGTAAGAATCACTCAACAAACACGGTGAGTAATGTCTTGTCCTGTTATTATCATGCGTCGCGTCTGAATGCGTTGTTGTTTTTGGAGCTCTATCGATTTGATTTATAATTCTTGATTTTTCTCGCTGCCTGCTGTGAGTGTGTTTGCTTCGGAGCTGTAAGCTCCGTCTTAGCCTCGTATTTCCTTGTTTTGAACCATCATTTACTACAATTTCTAGTTGTTTATATTACTACTAAATACAGCTTACCCAACCCTGACGCATAACACGCTAGTAATTCGCTAGCCTGTTAACGCGCCACCCTTGCGCTCAGCTATTTTTATCTATTTTTATTTATTTATTTTCTCTCGCGCCTTTGAGTTCATAAAAGCTCAGGTGAATAAGAAACACTCAACAAACACGATGAATAATGTCTTGTCCTGTCATTATCATGCGTTGCGTCTGAATGCGTTGTTGTTTTTGGAGCTCTATCGATTTGATTTATAATTCTTGATTTTTCTCTTTAAACCCGCTTACAACGAACATTTTCTACTCTTCCTCACTGAGAAGCACTACTGCTCAAACCTCATTGTTACAACGCGGACTGTTGAGCAGACGCGTCTCAAGCCTATTAGTGATCCAACGCTGGATACTCTTAAAGGTTACGTCCGTGGATCACGGCTGAACGCGTCTTCTCCACACTCACTTATAAACAAACACTTTTTTTTTTTTCGCCTATCGTGCGTCTACTCTACACCCCTACCACTAAAAAACCTCATAGTTACAACGCGGACTGTTGAGCAGACGCGTCTCAAGCCTATTAGTGATCCAACGCTGCATACTCTTAAAGGTTACGTCCGTGGATCACGGCTGAACGCGTCTTCTCCACACTCATTTACAAACAAACTTATAATATAAATTAGTATTAATATTGATAGCATCACTGGTAGCTTCGTTGCTAACTCACTGTCCATCTGTTAAAATGGCGAATATATCAGATGTAAGTAGTCTACCGCTTGGTGCAGGTGAGGACACATTTGAGCTTCACGCACTGCAGTCTGAGCTGGAAGCTGTTGAGAAACAGATCCACAACCTTTTATTGAGACAGGCCGAGCTGAGAGACCGGTGTTTGGCTCTTGAAACATCACGCGCCGACGCACACAAATCAGTGTTTAACGTTACTAACCCGCTGACTCCGACCGCGTCTACTCCGTGCGTTCCTCAGCATCGGTCGCAATCAGCCATGGTCTCGTTCACTCCGGCTCCAACACGCCACCACGAAGCCTGGGTGGTTCCGCAGCGGAAGACGCGAGTCAGGTTTAGACCAAGACTTTCTCCGACCCTCCCGGTTTTCGAGTTATCGACACAAAACCGCTTCTCCCCTCTACGCGAAACAGAACGCAATGCTGTGATCATCGGCGATTCCATCGTTCGGCACGTACACGCTACGTTAGGTAAAAGTAAGGTGCAAAGTCACTGCTTCCCTGGTGCTCGTGTTTCTGAAATCGCTGCTCGCGTTCCCGAGATCCTGAACGGTGACGAGCGCGTCGGAACTGTGGTCCTGCACGCGGGAGTGAACGACATCAGGCTGCGCCAGACGGAGATTCTGAAGAAAGACTTCAGGAATCTAATCGATACGGTACGCAGCACATCGCCTGAAACAACGATCATTGTGTCAGGACCGCTTCCCACGTACCGACTAGGGCATGAAAAGTTCAGCAGATTATTTGCGCTAAATGAATGGTTAATGTCATGGTGCAATGAGCAGAAACTGCTCTTTGTAAATAATTGGAATCTGTTTTGGGAGCGTCCTAGGCTTTTCCGTGCTGATGGCTTACACCCAAGCAGATTCGGAGCGGATCTTCTGTCAGATAACATCTCCAAAATGTTAAATACCCTTTGACTAGTAACCAAAAGTCCAAATCATAGTCTCTGCTGCACCAATTCAACTGATATAAATACTAGTGTAGAACATTGCATAGAAACCGTGTCTATTCCTCGTTTAGTGAGATCAAATAATAAATCTAATGCAGGATCTAGGAAAAATCGAATTGTTATTAAAACAGAAAATGTTGCTATTAGTAAACAAAAACTATTTCTAAAGCTAGGTCTTCTAAACATTAGATCACTCACACCTAAGGCAGTTATTGTAAATGAAATAGTCACAGATAATAGCTTCGATGTACTTTGCCTTACTGAAACCTGGCTTAAACCAAATGATTATTTCGGTATTAATGAGTCTACTCCTCCTGGATACTGTTATAAGCATGAGCCCCGTCTGATTGGCCGTGGCGGAGGTGTTGCAACCATTTATAAAGATATTCTAAATGTTACTCAGAAAACGGGTTATAAGTTTATTTCATTTGAAGTACTTGTACTAAATGTTACGCTCTTAGATGTTAGAAAAACATCCCTATTATCTCTAGCCTTGGCTACCGTATATAGACCGCCAGGCCCTTACGCTGATTTCCTAAAAGAGTTTGCAGATTTTCTCTCAGACCTATTAGTCAATGTCGATAAAGCATTAATTGTTGGAGATTTTAACATACACGTAGATAATCCAAATGATGCGTTAGGAGCTGCGTTTACAGATTTATTAAATTCATTTGGGGTCAAGCAAAACGTCACCGGACCAACTCATCGTCTTAATCATACACTCGATTTAATTATATCACACGGAACCGATCCAACCGATATAGATATCATTCCACAAAGTGATGGAGTCACTGATCACTACATGGTAACTTGCATATTACGTACTGCTGTAATATGTCATGCGGCGTCGCGTTATCAACCAGGCAGAACAATCCTCCCATCCACCATAGATAATTTCTCAAATTGCTTATCTAATCTGTCTCAGCTGCTGCCTGAACCCAAACAAACAGATGAACTAGAAGAACTAACTAGCACTATGAGCACCATTCTCTCTAGAACATTGGATGTGGTTGCACCTATTAAATTAAAAAAGGTCAGAGAGAAAAATAAAGCACCATGGTATAACAATACTACGCATGTTTTAAAGAGAGAAACCCGTATTTTAGAGCGTAAATGGAAACAAACTAATTTAGAGGTCTTTAGAATCGCGTGGAAAGACAGTATGTCACGTTATAAAAAGGCCCTAAAAGCTGCCAGGGCTGAGCACCTCCGCAAACTAATAGAAAACAACCAAAACAATCCAAGGTTTCTATTTAACACCGTGGCTAGACTAACAAATAAACAGACGTCACCCGAACAAAATATCCCGTTACAGTTCAGTAGTAATGATTTCATGAACTTCTTCACTGAGAAAATAGAAAGCATCAGAACCACAATTATAAACGTTCAATCTTCAATCGCGCCTTACAATTCAGCTTCAATTATCACCCCGAAAGAACAATTACAGTGCTTTACAACTATAGAACAAAAAGAGTTAAATAAACTTATCACCTCATCTAAAACAACAACATGTTTATTAGATCCTATACCAACTAAACTACTGAAAGAAGTGTTATCTGTAGTGGAAGAGCCTCTCCTCAATATTATTAACTCGTCTTTATCTTTAGGTCATGTTCCAAGAACATTTAAACTGGCAGTTATAAAACCTCTCATTAAGAAACCACAATTAGATCATAATAATCTAGCAAATTATAGACCCATTTCAAATCTTCCATTTATGTCTAAAATATTAGAAAAAGTGGTGTCCGCTCAACTGGGCTCTTTCTTGCAACAAAATGATATCTATGAAAAGTTTCAGTCTGGATTCAGACCGCATCATAGCACTGAAACTGCGCTCGTTAAAATCACAAATGATTTACTTTTAGCTTCTGACCAAGGCTGTATCTCAATACTAGTTTTACTTGATCTTAGTGCTGCGTTCGATACTATAGATCACACAATACTCTTAGATCGACTACAAAATTATACTGGTGTTCAAGGACAAGCACTAAGCTGGTTCAAATCATACCTATCTGACCGCTACCATTTTGTCTATTTAAATGGAGAAAAATCGATCATAACTCCAGTAAACTATGGAGTGCCGCAGGGATCTGTATTAGGCCCTCTGTTATTTTCAATATATATGATGCCACTTGGAAATATTATAAGGAAACATGGAATTAGTTTCCATTGTTATGCTGATGACACTCAAATATATATTTCATCACGGCCGGATGAAAACGCTACATTTTCCAAATTGACAGAGTGTGTTAAAGATATAAAAGATTGGATGACGCGTAATTTTCTTTTATTAAATCCAGACAAGACAGAGGTAATACTTATCGGTTCAAAAAACCGCCCACAAAACCTCGCACGATACAACTTTAACATCATAGGATGTCCTGTTACTTTATCCTCTACAGTAAAAGACCTGGGTGTTATACTCGATTGCAACCTGTCTTTTGAAAATCATATTTCTTATGTTACAAAAACAGCCTTTTTCCACCTTAGAAACATTGCTAAGCTACGTAATATGCTATCAGTTTCTGATGCAGAAAAGTTAGTTCATGCATTCATGACCTCGAGACTGGATTACTGTAATGCTTTATTAGCTGGTTGTCCTGCATCCTCAATAAACAAGCTACAGTTAGTCCAAAATGCCGCCGCTAGAGTTCTTACGAGATCAAGAAAATATGATCATATAACACCGATTTTATCATCACTGCATTGGTTACCTATAAAGTTCCGTATTAATTACAAGGTATTGCTACTGACTTATAAAGCCCTAAACGGCTTAGCTCCAGTCTATTTAACGGATCTTCTATCGCCCTATAATCCATCGCGCTCTTTGAGATCACTAAATTCAAGGCTTTTGGTCATACCTAGGATATCCAGAACCACCAAAGGAGGGAGAGCATTTTCACATTTGGCTCCAAAACTCTGGAATAGTCTTCCTGATACTGTTCGTTGCTCAGACTCGCTCTCCCAGTTTAAAACTAGATTAAAGTCGCATCTCTTCAGCCAGGCATTCATATAATCCTACAGTTCAAACTACAATCCGGCCTCTATCCAATGCCAGAGGAGAACTGGCCCCCGACTGAGCCTGGGTTCTCCCAAGGTTTTTTTTCTCCATTAAGGCACCTGATGGAGTTTTAGGACACCATTAGGTCACTTGATGGAGTTTTTCGGTTCCTTGCCACTGTTGCCTTTGGCTTGCTCAGTTGGGGATATTTTGGGGATATTTAATTTAATTTTATCAATCAATAAATTCCTCTTGAAACAAACTTTGTTGTATTATTTTAATTTAATACTGTGAAGCTGCTTTGATGCAATCTGTATTGTGAAAAGCGCTATACAAATAAACTTGACTTGACTTTAATGGGAGAGAATGCGGATTTCGTGTCTCAGAGGAAGACTTGAACCAGTTTTTCATTGAAGCTACTCTTAGTACATGTGGAGATGAACAGCTTCAGGCAAACTCTGAAGAACTACATGCTCAAAGCAATCTGACTACACCTCACACCTGGAGACTGGTGTGGAGAACTATATAACTTTATAAAACATGGCCCGCATTTAAACTCTGGTTAGTTCAGAATTATTTTTTTTCCAAATTAAAGAAAATGATAAAGGGATAGTTCACCCAAAAATGAAAACTGTCATCATTTACTCACCCTCATGTTCCAAACCTGTATGAGTTTCTTTCTTGTGTTGAACACAGATGATGAAATTTTGAAGAATGTTGGTAACACATTTGCTTCGTTTTAAAAGTCAAGACAGTCATCTTTATTTATATAGCGCCTTATTTATGACCAATCTGTATATACTGTATAAATAACAATATGGGTCAAAGACGATATTGTCACAGTGTCTGGTTTGTGTTTCCCCGGGTGTCCACTAGAGGTCTCTCTCCCTTACTGTCACCATTCATTCTGGAACTGCATTTCCTACGATCCTTTGTCTGTTCTCATCACTCATCATTGCACGCAGCTGTTTCTCATTAGTTTCTGTGTATAAATAGCCTGTCTGTTTTAGTCCTTGTCATATATTGTCACTACACTTCTGGTCTGCGTACGACCTGTTTCTTGTTTTGTTTATTGTGTATTTTGGATTGCTATCATGGATTTTGAACCTTGCCTGGATGACCACGAGATGGATTACACTTCAATAAACAACTATTTTCATACTGCATTTGGATCTACCTACTTTCCTGTGTGTCCCCGTGACAGATATGTCACCATTTTGTGTCTGAATCTGAAGACTAAAATTTCATTATTTAATATTATGTATCTGTATTATTATTATTTATTAATATTCATAATCAGTTGTATTATCTTATGAAGTGTAAAATGCACGAGTTAGACTATAGATTGCATGGACACAAGTGTTTAAGGAACATATTTTAGACACAAGGAAGGGTAGCTGGGAGGATTATGTATTCTGCTTAAAGGTACGAGTAAAATGCAATGTTCACTTAGCAGAGAGTTCCAGTGATGATGATACTTCAGATGTGTACACTTGGTTTGCTCTTTGCAAGAAAATGAATGTTTCGACTGATGCAAATGTAGCATTTGTATACCACTAATATACACTGAGAAATAGTTTCTTAATGTGGAAAGGGGATTGTATCATGTGTAAGCATTAGCATATACGTTCTATCTTTAAACAATGTTTTTTCCACCTTACAAGGAAGTCGAAAGTCGTTCAGTTGTGTATTTAAGCCATAGACTAAAAAAATATGGACGTAGTGTCCGTGACGTCACCCGTAGGTTTCTGAAGAGCATTTTTGAAGCCTAAAGTGGGCGGATTCGGCCGTCGCCATCTTGGCCTCGCGTCACTCCTTGATAACAGAAAATGGGCAAAGAGGCGGGGCATGAGTAGCCTGGCTACCAGAGTTAGCTCAGGGAGGTAATGCTATATGCTACTGACAGTACCAAGTCTGCGACTGCACAGAGCCTCGCGCTAAAGTGACAGTTGATGATGTAAAGCCAATTAAAAGTTCCTGTTTTTGCCCTTCGAAATATTATAATAGTTAAAAGACATGGCTACAAGTGAGACTGTGTATCGTGATTCTGTACTATTCTGCTAGTTGAAAATGTATTATGCAGTAACTTAATATGAGAGAGTGTGTGTGACAGTGATTTATGTGCATAACAGTTACATGTCAGTACACTTTTTTATAGTCTATGGTCCGTCAGCGCGGCATCGCTCGTCAAGTTCGTAGAGAGCTTATTCAGTCCATTTTAAATTCTGATTTGGCCGCCTCTCAAATGAGTTAAACCATAGATATATTACCTATGAAGTTCAAGTACGTTAAATGCGCTAGAAATCTGCGCTCATTCAAGGATGTGCATTTATTACATGGACGGAGAAAGCAACGACACCTGCAGGATTTCATCTGACGGTACATAAGCATATTATAATCTATCTGTTCCGTGAGAGCAGAACAAACGAGCCTTTATATCTATAGACGTTTTTAAATCTGAAAACTCAAAAAATGTACGAAATTGTCAGACATCCATTAGTGCATGTTCACAGAGGAAAACAACTGAAATACAGCGCTGGTTGTTCTCTCGAACGATACTCGACGACAACGACGGAATCCTAAGCCGTGGGCGAAGTAATGGGTGTATTAAATTGTATGAAATAATCCCTAGAAAAGCACAAACACTGCAGAGATGGCAAGTTCAGCAGCTAAAATTTGCTGAGGTGAAGTGACGCAGGCACGCAGCTAACAGCAGACAAACGGCTAGCATTGACATCAGTGGGAATCCACCTGTCACTCAAAAGTGGACACACCCTTAATTATTCAGAACTTTAAATATTAATCAACTAAACGGATGAGTTAAAAAAAAAAAATTCACCCCCCTCACAGTTGTCATGAAGGGCAAAATTAGCTGTATAGACCAAAGCCACATAGAGATCCAGGCTGTAAACATGTTTTTTTTCTGCTGTAAAGTTGGTAATTTTAACATGGGGGAGATACAGATTTGACTCACTTCTGCAGCCAGCCTCAAGCGGCCAGTCAATGAATTGCAGTTTAACTCACTTCCGTGTTGGTTTCAAGAGAGAGACGGGGAGGTTGCCGCTTGATTTAAGCTCAATCTTACTGTACTACGGCAGAGAAACACGGAAACGCATAGACCTGGCATGAATATAACATTTTCTCAGAGTTGCTCTCCTGACATATAGACCTTGAGGCTGGGTAATAAGCTGAAGATGGCACATATTCTGTGGAGTAGGGCTGCAACAAACGATTATTTTGATAATCGATTAATCGGACGATTATTTTTACGATTAATTGGTTTATGTACTTATATTTTAGTTTTGCCCATTTTTTCCCAAGTAAATTATTAACAAAGGGTCTTTATCATTCAACATAGACTTTTTAGAGATTTTAACCATTTTGCATTGTCATATCCTCATCAAAAACATACCTGGAGTTGGAGTTGTGTTTTATTATGTGTTAGTAATCCTTTGTCGAACTCTTCTGCAATCAAAACACTGACCCATACGTACTCTAGCAAATTTCACAAGGAGATTTCAAATAATGTTTTCACCATGGCAGTCCTTTGGGCTCCTAAAGTAGTTTAACATCCCGAACAAAGCTTAAGGAATCTTGCAGAACATATTTTCACGAAGAATAAGAATAAAACAGAATACAGTTGCAGTAAATTGCATTTTATTTATTTTTTCCTGTAAACACACAGCTTATACCTGGGAAACAGCTTTATAGCTTATGCTGTGAAATCAATCAGAAAGTTCAAAGTAGCTCAACTTTATGGTAATGAGCTATGACGTGGTTCAGCGGCAAGCAGCGGCAAACGCCAGCAACCAATCGGAATATAGACGTCCTTCGCGCTCGCTGATTCCGGAGAAACATACGATGTAAACTTTCGTTCCTACCAAAACATTAGTTCCGAGAAAAAATAATTAATTGCAGAGTTTAACCATCATAGAGTGAAAGTGTATCATTTGCATGTGTTTTTAAGTCCTGTCAGTTTAACAGGGCGCGCTTGACAGGGCATAAGAACGAGCAGAGAGAGAGAGCCCCGGCCGCGCGCGCGCACTCACCCACCCCAGCGCTGTCTTGCTCTCTCTCTCCCTCGCGCATATTAATCAAAATCGATGGTTTCGAAAAAAAAACCTCTCCAGTGATGAAATGTTTTCTTTGTTGACAAATCTTGTGCGATATCCTAAACTGCCGAATGCTGCTTCGTTCGTTTAGTTTTATCTTCCGTTTTTTTCTTTTTCTTTCCCGAGCTTACTCCACTGCTGCCTCCGCCATCTCGCTGAATGCTGCAGAGACGCTGTGCGGGAAGCACGTGACATAAAACAAGGCCAGCTATTGGCTATTCGCTACTTCTCCTGCTGTACTGGCTGAGTAAAACCTCCGGTGGCTCATTACTGCCACACTTTGGTCACCGCAGATTTAAAATATGCACGAAATGAGCCGCTTACGGCAAATAAAAGTTATTTAGCAACTAATCGATGACTAAATTAGTTGACAACTATTTTAATAATCGATTTTAATCGATTAAATCGATTAGTTGTTTCAGCTCTACTGTGGAGACATCAGAAGATGAAGGTAAATCTTGCTGCTCAAGTTTTCAGCAGCAGCGTTGCAGATGCCCTTGAATTCTGCAACAAGGAACTTCGCTTGCCTCAGTTTCATGGTTCAGAGGAAACCGTCGAATTTCTGAGAACAATCGACTTAGCTTTTGATGTTCTCAACAGCAGGAACCCTCTGGCAAAGGGTTACAAAGCTCCTTCCAAAGTTGTAATAAACTTCACATGCTGAGTCTGTTGGAGAGAGCTGAAAATGTCCTTCTGCAGCTCAGAGATAGCTCTGGGAGACATCTTCATGCAGGTCCTAGGAAAACGGGTCCCATTGGATTTGTTGCCAGCTCCAGAAGCATTTCCAACATTTTTAAAGAGCTGGTTGAAGCACAGGATGCACCTTGTAAGCATCTCCTCACTTACAAACTCAGTCAGGATCATCTTGAGCTGTTCTTTTCTGCAGTTAGGGCACGCGGAGGCTACAACAACAACAACAACCCTACTGCCCGACAGTTCAAAGCTGCGTACAAAACGCCTCCTAGTGAGACATCAAGTGAAAAATGGAACCGGGAACCGTCTCATTAAAGATGGAACCAACATGTTGGCAGTGACAGTCGGTCCAGCTTCTCGTCAATTTGATGTCACACCAGCACTCCCTCTGGATTCTGACCACGACTACAGCATCTCACCTTATGTCGATTCAATATCCGAGTTCAAGGACGCCGCTATCCATTACATTGCTGAATATGTGGTGAAAAAGATGAAGGAGAAATTCTTGTGCATGCCCTGTTCTGTTGCACTGAGTTCTGATTCCAGCATGCATGCTTTCATTGCCCTGAAGAACAGGGGAGGCTTACAGAATCCACCAACAAGCATTGTGGAGGTGTGTAAAGCCTCTGAAAGGTGCTTTCAAAGACTACTGAATACTAGTGGAGGAAAGCTTCCTCAAGAAAAAAGGAGTGACAGCTGCCATTATAATTCAGGTTCTGAGTGATTGTGCTGACAAGAATATTTTTTCAGAGTTGCACGACCACATGTTTGAGACCAGTGTTGAGGACAATCATGTTCACACCTTGGTTAAGATGGCAGCCTCCATGTACTGCAAGATACGCCTTCATCATTTGGCAAGGCGAGAAACTGAAAAAGTATCAGGGGCTCTTGTGAGAAGGAGGATGAACAAATTAATACTTTTCCATCCCCAATAGTATGGTGTTTTTAGTGCACATCTTCCTGTTCAAATAATGTTTACAGCACTTTCTGTGTGTATCGCTCACACTCAGAGCCGGCTCTCCCTATAAGCGAACTAAGCGGCTGCTTAGGGCCCCGCCGCCACTAGCGGGCCCCCTAACTACAGATGGTACTCGCCGGTGCCGCGGTTTAACAGTCAACCGACCGTGTAAAATCGTTGTCTTGGAAATTTGACCGCAAAAATTAAACGAGTCTATCCATTGGGTGCAGAAAAAAGGAAAAAGAAAAAAAAAGGAATCCTATTATAGTAGAGCTGCTACTCTAACGAAATCCACATTTTATGCAGTTTTTACTGTAGAATTATTTTGAATGAATTTTTGAACTTGACATTACACAATGCACAAAGAGCCGCCTATTGCATTTTCTGCACAATTCGCGGTGCTATTTCACGGCAGTCTCGGAGGGTGCGTTAAAGTGGACATTATCCCATCATAGTAGAGGCACAACTCCAATGAAATCCACATTTTAAGCAGTTTTTACTGTAGAATTCTTTTTGTATGAACTACATGTAACGTGTAACAATGTTCAATTTTTTTTTTTTTACTGTAAGTCGTTCCCGCCGCAGTGAATCAGCAGGACATCCGGGGCTGCTCTTCCTCTAAGGGACCGGTAGAAGAAAGGAAGGAGTCCGTGCCATCGAAGTCCACCCCAGCCAAACCAGTGAACCTTGGCCCCTATGGTCTCTCTGGCCCTCTCTTCCCCACGACGAATGTAACTGCTGCCCATGATCCAAATCACTGGACCTGTTAATAGCATACAGCAATCACAATCAAAACATTGTTTTGTCAGTACACATATTTTAACACACACAAGTAACTTGTGTCGGCCATTGATTTCTTTCTATCCAAACAAAACAGAAAAAAATTATATGCAGATTAGGGGTGACCCCGAATAGTCGAAGATTCGATGCTTCGATTGGAGGAGCCTGATTCTACTACCGATCTCACGCTCGAATCTTTGCTGAGGTGTTATGAAACGAGGATCATGCCACTTTGGCTGTATGAGGGGCGCTCAATGTCTGATTTCACTAAGAACTACCGGTTTTCTGTCAATACGTTAATATTCAGCCTATTATGATAATGCTGTATATAAAAATGTTAAAAAAAAAATGTTTTTTAACGTGCGTAAATAAATCCAAACACCCCGTGACAGATTTAAGTTTCACTTTCAATCCGTGACCGACAGAGGAGCGTCTTGGCGGCAAGGATTTAAATCTTTAACAATGTCTGGGATAAGAAAATCTAAAGTGTGGATCATGTACACCATCAGAAAGGATATTCTCCAAGGCTGGATTTAGCATCAGGAAAACCAGTCTTTCACTCTGTCTGTGTCCGTTGGAGTCTTTTGTGCGCGTGGATAAAATACATTCTAAAACACTTAACGTGAAAAACGTTTAACGACTCAATCTCCTAAAATAGTCAAATAAAAAATATAGGAGGAACGCATTGCGTTCATATTCTGGGTTCATCTGCACATAAAGTGTGTAGGCTACTGTGTACATTAAGCCACGTTAAAGTGCCTTTTAAGCGTTTTAAAAGCTTTTTTCACGTTAAAGGTACAATATGCAAGAATTTTTGCCGCTAGAGGGCGCTACATTCCAAACAACAACAACGGCGTAGCTTGATGACGATGTGAAGGAGCGTGGAATGATGGGAACTGTCGTTTTAAACTCCACCGCGGATGTAAATCAGTCAGACGGGAATCGAAAAATCATGTTCATGGATGATGAGGCTAAGTTCTATTTTTATAAATGTTGCGTTTAATGACATGCTTTTTGTGGCGAGGGGGGCGTGGTTCAGCGCGGTCTGTGATGGGAGAGAGAAGAGACGAGCAAGTAGGTCAAGTGCAAATGCACCTGTGTCTTATTGCAGTGATCGGCGTGGAGAGACCGCTTATAAGCCGCGCTGGAACGAGAGAGAGAGACTGGAAAGAAAATTGGACGCAGAGGAAGAAAACCGGTGGATCCGAGCTCTCATTTTTTAACTGTTTTGTGCCGTCGCGGTTGCCACGGTGAATGCGCGTTGTGCGCGGCTTTTGTTTGTTTTGCTTTATTTTAATAAAGTACGAGTCCCAGTCACGACGACGCGTCTTCTTCCTTCCTGACTCTTAAACCTCATCACACTTTTATTTCATTAAAATGAATTAACCGCAAGAAAAGTAAGGTTTAATACTTCATAGATGTTACTGTATTTGTTGAATTCATTGTTGTGATAACGCTGCGCAGTTTTACATGTTCTAAACAATTGTTGTAAAAGTACATTCGAACATGCCCACATCATTTGCCAAAATACTGATTAATCTTTATGTATAACACATGCTATGTTTATTTACATGGCCATAAACACCAGACGTGATAAACAATGTCAATAAACTAAACACAAATCTAAAGCAATAATACTTTCCTTACATAAACATAACTATTACCGAATGCTACATTTGGAAAATATAAAATTAAGCATGCTTTGTCGACAGAACCAGCTGCAATCGGTAAAGAATAATTGTGTCCCATAACGACTGCAAGAAACAAGCTAAAGTTTGTAGCTTGATAGACGCTACAACTACAACTTCCGCATTTGTCCAGGACTCCACGCAGTACGAGCGGAAACCGAGGGTGACGCGGATATGACGCAATTGACTGGCGACTCCCAGCTCCCCCCTGCTCTAACGCCCCGTTTCCTTGGTTAAAATCGCAATTTTCTCACGATTTAAAAATAGTTGGAAACATTTGGGATATTGTAAGTAATCAACTTAACAAAATATATAACACTGGCCTTGAGATTTTGGGATATTTTAATGCAAAATTCTTACATATTGTACCTTTAAGCATTTTAGAATGTCCCGTGGAAAACCAACTTGTTAACGTTGGCCGGCAGAAGTGCGATCATGGTTTTCCTTAATTTTACTATTTTAGGAGATTGAGTCGTTAAACGTTTTTCACGTTAAGTGTTTTAGAATGTATTTTATCCGCGCGCACAAAAGACTCCAACAGACACAGAGTGAAAGACTGGATTTGTTCTCTCGATCAGGTATCGGGTACAAGTGATTTCAAAACTTTTCAGCCGGTTCTAATTAGATTTTTGGATGCTGTGAACATTTTTAGCTAAAAAGACTGCGACTCCAGTTTAGCATTTATTGTTGTTTCTGCAGTTAAAGGAACACTCCGACTTTTTGAGACTTTAGCTTATTCACATTATCCCCCAGAGTTAGATAAGTCCATACATACCTTTTTCATTTCTGTGCGTTCTGTAAGTGTAATTTGACGCACCCACCGCTAGCCTAGCTTAGCACAAAGACTGGATGTAAATGGATAGTGTTAGCATAGTAATCCCAATAAGTGACAAAATAATTCAAACATTTTCCTATTTACATGTTGTGATCTGTATAGTCACAGCGTGTACAAAAAACAAGGCTATATGAGACAGAGACCATTTTTAATCGTATAAATACTGGGAACTATATTCTCACTCGGCGTAGGAGCACAGCTTGCGTTACTTGGGCGGAGTGGCTACTTGGGCGGAGTGATCAGCGCAGCACACGAGACGCCCTGTTCTGTTGATGGTTCCGTAAACAAAACAAACGTGACTAACTCGCTAGACGTGACTCATGATCATGGCTGACTTTGAGGAATTGTCAGACTCAGAGGAATTTTACTGTGTATCAAACCAAGATCCCGAACCATATAGGTTTGAGCCAGAATACACAGACGAGGAGTTACAAACTTTGGAAGCTGTAAGACAAGATGTCGAACAGATTGATGTCGAAGGGAGAATCAGAACGAACACGGACTGGTGGTGTAAATGTGGAACATGCCAACCTATGCCCACAGAAACCGAGTGTCTTTGTTGTAATGAATGGGACCGGGTATTGCCATCAATGTCAAGGGCTGATGACAATCAAAATATTTGCGTCACTTCCACGGAAGATTTCTCTGCCCTAATACACCCGGCAGTTGTCGTTTTTTTTTCCCAATGTGACAAGATCAACTGGAAGAAACGCCCCATGCCGAGTGAACCTAATGGTCAGCTGTCCACCAAGTAAGTGATTTTGTTATAATGATCATTCATAGTTCAATGAAATTGTAGTATTGCCATTGCATACAGTGTGTCTCGTGTGGGCGTCTCGTGTGCTGCGCTGATCACTCCGCCCAAGTAGCCACTCCGCCCAAGTAACGCTAGCTGTGCTCCTACGCCGAGTGAGAATATAGTTCCCAGTATTTATACGATTAAAAATGGTCTGTCTCATATAGCCTTGTTTTTTGTACACGCTGTGACTATACAGATCACAACATGTAAATAGGAAAATGTTTGAATTATTTTGTCACTTATTGGGATTACTATGCTAACACTATCCATTTACATCCAGTCTTTGTGCTAAGCTAGGCTAGCGGTGGGTGCGTCAAATAACACTTACAGAACGCACAGAAATGAAAAAGGTATGTATGGACTTATCTAACTCTGGGGGATAATGTGAATAAGCTAAAGTCTCAAAAAGTCGGAGTGTTCCTTTAAAAAGACAAAGTTGAAAATTCTGGCTACTATCGTTATTTGAATAATTTCTTTATTTTAATTGTATTTATTGATCTGTCAGGGTTATCTAATCTAACTATTTGTGGCTTGTGTTTTGAATATTATGTTCCCCTGCACTTTAGGCATTTTGCACACATTTGCTCCTCATATTGTGACTTGATTCTGATTTGATTCTGATTTATTTCGTTTTGTATTTTTATTTATTAGAAAGGTATATTCTGTTCATATTTAATTAATTGTTTATTTTTTCGGTGCATCGATGTTGTGCTGTACTTAGAGCCTGCTTGCACAGGTAATTTAGCCGATTAAATATTTTTTTTTGCATGTGAAATGCAAATCCTGTCTGCAGTGTGGCCTTTCTGGAGTTATGTTATTTCTTAGTTTTATTGATCCAAAATGTTTTTATACATTTTCTTCTATATCTTTGTGTGATTTTCTGTACATCGCGGCTTTGAAATGTTAAAGCCCCGCCCCCACACACATGATTCGACTATTAGTCGACTATAGGCAAGACTTGACAATTCTGATTCGACTATGAAAATCCATAGTCGGGGACACCCCTAATGCAGATATACAATAAAACACAAATTAATTGCTCTTATCTGTTCATTGAAATAATAATATGACAGTATAGGTATTACACAAGGGTAATTTATTATTTTATTCTCTCTTACGGTCATTGTGTTGCTTTCAATATTTGACTTTAATCTAAATTACACTATAGCTACATGGCTTACCTTTGTTGTTAGGCATGGTGTAGTGCCACTTCAGTCCAGCTATTAGTATTTGAACCTATGAGGAAAGAAAAATGAAAAGGGCAACCATTAGTTATAGATGTTATGGGTGACATTTGTTATTGTCCATCTATTATCTATGTTATTTAACAGGCCAAAGCAGACGCTTTTGTCCAAAGCGATTTTCTGAATAACTTTTTTATATGACTGATTCGTCCATTTCTCTTGTGATGTAGATAACAGTTAACGCCATTTTGTGGTTATATTCGGCGACCATTAACGTTATACAACATCATGTGCATCAATTAACCAGAGGTGGGTAGAGTATCCAAAAACTGTACTCAAGTAAAAGTACAAGTACTTATAGAAATATTTACTCAAAAGTAAAAGTAATAATATCTATCTATCTATCTATCTATCTATCTATCTATCTATCTATCTATCTATCTCTATATCTATATATGAAGACTTCAGATGCAAAAGCCTCTGAGTGCCATCTGAAACTTTCTTCTAAAACAAGCATTTTTATCGAGCTTGTATATTTAAGTTCAGTAATTTCACTTTAATGACAATTACTAGGTACTTTTCATTGCCATTTAAGTGAAATAACTGAACATAAACATACAAGCTTGATAAAAATGCTCTTTTAGTAGAAAATTTCAGATGGTACTTAGAGGCTTTTGCATCTGACGTCGTCATATATATAAAATTATATATTTTTTTATTTAAATGACTATTATTATCATAAGTAGATAGGCTATCTTTGCAACAAAAAACAGAAGAGACAAGCATTATTTCTGCCATCTGTAGCCCGAAAATCATTGCCTGTCCTTTGGTTTGTATAATAGTAACTTATACAACTACATTTGGATTATTAGACATGTAGAAATAAAGTGAATCTGCAGAGTGTTGCATTCAAAGGCATGTAATTGACACAGAGAAGAAAGAGTTAAAACTCTCCACATGTGCTCACGCTCATGACTGCTACTGAACATCTGAACACAAAAAAACATCGACGGATCTTCTTCTGTCTGTTCTCCAAAATATAATCAAATGTATATTTCTGCAAGCATGTTTAAACTGGTTAACTGTGTCTACGGCAGGCAAAGGCATTCGTTTTCAAGTCGAGTTCGCACGCCACTGCGCAACAATACACACACACTACCGCGGGACGGCGGGTGTTCATAAACTATGAACAATGGTAGCTTATTTAATATATAAGTTAATGTATATGTCCAAAAAACGGGTAATGTCATACTTTCTAGTAATAATCTGTTTGGTTGTAAAATGTATGAAATCGAATATATCGTCCTGTGGAATCATTCATTCACAGACAGCATACGTTCAACTAATAAAGATCTTCATCGCTGGCAAAAATATGATGCATTTGAAGATATTTAGAAATAATTATTAGAATAATTATTAATATTGACAGTTGCTATTAAATGGTTTACCTCATCCTTTAGAAAAGGTGCAGTCGGCAGGCCATCTCTCTCTGAACTCCTCAACTACTGTAAATACATAATGAGCAAACATCTCATTTGATATGAAAAAACATAGTTGATTATAAAAATGATAAATACCAGACATGTTCACAAGTCCCTAAAGGCCAAGTCCAAGTCTTTGTACCTAAGCAATATTTAAACAATATTTATTTCAGGAAACCTAGTTATTGTAATTATCAGTGTTTTGAACTTTCAAAACGGATTTCTACTTCAAAAATTTATAATACAGCACATCAATTATTACTTAAATCATTTATTAATGAATGAATTTATAATAAATGTATTCACAATATATAAAATACATAACATTATGTCATTTGGAATGCAGGGAGAGTCACCACAAAAAAAAAAAAAAAAAAACTAAACCTGGTGTGTATTTTGAGCTATTTGAGTTGCCGTAGTTTGCTGTAGTTCTAGGCAGTGATGGGTAATGTAGTCTTCCAGAGAGCGCCGGCGGTAACAAACCCTTTGTATAAACAAGCGATACAGTGAACAACACAAAGAACAATATTCCCGTCAGTGTGTCGTTAATACACACCAGTGACTCTTTAGAAACGCTGGATTGAATAGGCAGGACACCGCTAGTTAACAACAGCATTGACAAAAGCACCCAAAAGTGTGCGAAATCGGCAGCACTGGTGAATTAGATCAGGCCATCAGTTTGGGAAGAGCACAATATACATCATATATGACAAATAACATACAGTCGATTATAAAAATGATTAACACATACCAGTGATTCTTTAGAAACGCTGAATTGAAGGCAGGACTCCGCTACCGACTTCAAAATTCCGGCCAGTTAATACAGGGTGTCTACAGATATAAACAAGTTAAATTTAAGACTTTTTAAGACCTTTTTAATGCCACTTTGAATTAAATTTAAGACCAAATTTAAGTGATGGAAATACACATTATATTGCATACGTATATGTAATATTTAACCTAAGTAATTGAAATAATTTAATATTAACTACTTGTTTATTGAACTAAAATCAATGTAACATTTGCAATCGTGAGAATATTCAGCAAAATAGCTCCCGTCATGTTATGTTACTTAACTATATCACATGTTATAAAAAAAATTAAAAAAAATCAACATTTAGAATTTTTACCTCAGTATGTTTCTTCTGTGAGCTTTTTTATGTGTGCCGTTATGCTCATTTGTTTTGATTTCTTACTATAAAATCTATCACAAAGACAAGCAGAGCGAGCCTCAACAGCGTTACCAGAAAAAGCCTACATTATCATTATCAATAGCTGTTTAAGTAATAAAATCTGAATCATTCTCGCGATTCGATGCTTCACTGGTTATTTGACGGACATTAGGTCCGTCAGACTGGAGAAATTTTAGCGGTAATGTGACCAGAAATATTTAAGACCTATCGAAAATGAATTTAAGACATTTTAATACTTTAAGGCCTTTTATTAGGAACATTTTATTTAAGACTTTTTAAGGACCCGCGGCCACCCTGAATAACCAAAATACAATAAAATATATACAATAAAATATATATTTTAAAGTTAAATAACCAAAATACTATGTTTGATAGTTATACTTATAATTTTGTTTCTATTACATGCAGTTCTAACTTGAGCTCTTAGCTCTCCGGTTAGAATATTGGCTTCTTACTGACCCTTTAAAGGGATACTCCACCGAAAAATGAAAATTCTGTCATCATATATTCACCCTCATGTTGTTTCAAACCTGTATGAATTTCTTTCTTTTGCTGAACAGAAAGGAAGATATCTAGAAGAATATCAGTAACCAGACAGTTTTAGATACCATTGACTTCCATAGTATATCTTTTTCTTACTATGGAAGTCAATGGTATCTAAAACTGTCTGGTTACTCACATTCTTCTAGATATCTTCCTTTCTGTTCAGCAAAAGAAAGAAATTCATACAGGTTTGAAACAACATGAGGGTGAGTATATGATGACAGAATTTTCATTTTTCGGTGGAGTATCCCTTTAAGAAACACAGAACTCACTCTTGCACTCACACTTACAATCTCTCTCTCTCTCTCTCACACACACACACACACACACACACACACACACAGATATGTGGTTTATGAGGACTCTCCATAGGCGTAATGGTTTTTCTAATGTACAAACTGTATAATCTATCCCCCTACACTAACCCTACCCCTAAACCTACCAATCACAGATTTAGTATGTTTTTTAAGCCGTTTGGTTTAGAAGGACACATATGTCCTCATAAACCATGTTTACGTTGTAATACCCATGTCATTATACACATTTGTGTCCTCATAAACCATATACAACACACACACACACACAATAACAATATTATGCTCTGACAGGAGGAGGACAGAGTAAAGGTACACAGGACCTACAATTTCCACACTTTTATTAGCCCCGGGTCTAGCCGGACAGCCTGTGTGTGTGTGTGTGTGTGTGTGTGTGTGTGTGTGTGTGTGTGTGTGTGTGTGTGTGTGTGTGGGGTGTGGTCATTGAAAATGTGTTCAGATACAGGGTTGCCAACTTTTCAGTTTAGCTCGGAGTGAGACTTCTCCGACGGGGGGCTAACTGGGGGGGGGGGGGGGGGGGGGGGGATGGGGCAGGCAGGGGCCACTTGTGCTTTTAGGGGGCACACCTTTAACATTCATCTTAACCTATTTTCAGTATTATTTCAAGTCATTTTTCACCATGTCATGCATGACTGCAATCTCTAGAAAAAGCTAATAAATAATATTAGCTAAGCTAATAAAACAATTTCAATTCAAATTAATGTTTCATTATGTTTAATTGTAGTGTGATATAATGATCAATAATAACACATTTTTAGCATCTAAGCACATCTAGGCACTTTTTTACACCTGGGGTGGGCGATATGGCAATAATATCACAATTTTTGTTTTGTTTTTCAGAAAAAATCACGATTTTATCATGATTCTTTTTCATGTTGGTTTTACTATTTTGCATGTGACTGAGCATTACAGCCAAACTAATGTCCCTATTTTAAAAACAAAGCCTTATAACAAAATATAGGTAACAAAATATAAAATAAAAAAGAATGGCAGACATTTAGGTCAAAGTGGCGAAGCTAAAATCTTTGTCACTATTTTCTTTGTTATTAAAAATTAAGAACAGAGATACATATTACACATACACAACTTAATATACAAATGAAATAAACAGTGCTTTATTTTTTCAGCTATAGGTGTATTTAACAGTAGAATTGAAGAAAGTAATTAAATGGACAAATATGAAAATAAAACACAACAGACTTAAAGTTCTCAGTCAAGAGCAGTGAATGATTTCCTCTGTGTGTTTTGTTGTTTTATTAACATTAACGGCATAGTTCTCCCCCCAAAAAGTCATAATTTACTCTCTTAAGTTGTTTTAAACCTGAATAAGTTTCTTTCTTCTGTTGAAAATAAACGTTATTTGAAAGAATGTCAGTAACCAAACAGTTGATGTACCCCAGTGACTTCCATAGTATATTTTTTTCCTACTATGTATGTCAATGGGGACCAGCAACTGTTTGGTTTTGGGTGAACTATCTCTTTAAGGACAAGCGGCAGCATGTTTATTATTAGGGCTACTGTCTCTGTAAGAACTGCACGCGACGCGTCTAATATACACGCATATATATATTGCAAGCAGATTTTAATTAATTTTCTCTGTTTGCTTTCACTTTAGACATAACCAACTTTGTTTATGTAAACAATGTCTGTATTTGACAGTATTAGCGCAATATTAGACTCACAAGATAACTTAGTCCAGTAACAGGCTTTTAGTGCATGTGCGCGTCGAGTGTACGCGCTCAGTAAAGCGCATATTTGAACAGCGCATCAGCAGCGAATGACATGTTTAACCGGCAAGGCTTTAAAGCACATGCAAATAATGAACTTTTGTGAACTGCAGTGTCCCGTTCCTCTGCGTTCACATTTGATGTGAATATACGTCGTGCTGCAGTGTAGACTATAGATGAAGGCGCCGCAACTGATAAAATGCGCAGTTGTAAGACTTTCCCTCTCTGCCGTGCGTGCGCGCGCGGCGCGCTATCGGTTGGTTTGGACGACAGTCTCGCATGCGTGCTCGCTCTAGGTTCTGGGAGATTTTTAACTAATTTGCGCCATAACTAGTGGTCCATCCAGTAGTTAAGAGCCTGAATTGTTTATAGTAATTCTGAAATTTAGTGCACATGAGTGAAAAAAAAATAGAGCACAGAAGAATGTCTATTTTTGCGTGAGATTTCTTTGTTGAGCGTGAGAGCGTGAGATTGAGGCTGAATGCGTGACTGTCACGCGAGATGCGTGAGAGTTGGCAACCCTGCAGATATATATTCTTCACAGAAAATGAGCCAAGACCAATGAGTCTGAGTTTGAAAAAATAATGAATCGTGTAATTTTTCTCTTGATAAAAAATGAAACCGGGTCCTACAGACCCGAACACCATACAAGGGTTAAAACGACACTAACGAGACGCTTAACAACACAGCGTACAAAACAAACATTTTATATAGATATCATATTCTAATTAAATGAATACTTACAATCACAGAAATAATGTCCTTGGCGATGATCAATTTGCTGCCGCCGCAGCTGCTGCTCGTGTCCAAAAGCTGAATCATACGTGTAACAGCTGTTCTAAATAAGCTACATCTGATTGGTTAATAATAATCCTATTTCAGTATCTTGCCGCACTATTGGCTCGACTGATATAGTAGGCAACCGCGTTTGCCTGCATATTTACGGGTCGTGCAATATAATTTCGGGGGAACATGTGCAATAAATGGGAGTGGCAACACTTTTCATATCGTTGAGAATAAAACAACCGTCCCAACTTTACAAATCCAGGTTCTCCCTCCATGGGGATCATCCATTTCGAAAAGTAAAGCAGATACGGAACCTCGGCCCACGCGAGATGCAATGCGATTGGTTGCTGGACCAGCCAATGGAATTAATATGTGTAATATTAATATTTAAAATTGCCTAGTCATTAGATTTGTGAATTCTTTTTCTGAAAAACAAAATTATATCATTAATCTTTTAATTATTGTGGCGAAGTTTTATATCCATAAGACAAAAATTACTCAAAAGAAACCCTCCTATATTACCTTTTATAACACTGATCTCACAATATACTTAGAATATCTTTTAAACATGAGATCATAAAACAAAAAGCTTATAAAAACAATACAAATTTTAAAGCTTTTCAAATACATATAACTGCCCTGATATTATAAACTTTAATTTCTGTATTTATTATTTATTTTATTATTATCATGTACATTTATACTTTAGTTGTTGTTGTTATTCTTTGGTTTATACATTTTGAATTGTATTTACAGTGCCTTGTATTCATTTTGTTTTTTGTTGCATTGTAGGCTACTTGAAATGTTTGTAATTTAACTAAATAAATAAAAAGCACAATATGTTATGTATACCATACGTAATAAGATATATTTCTAAAATCAATACTTTCAATATTATAATATTATATATTATATGACGTTACTGTCACAAAAATAGCTTTAATGGTTCTGTTTTTTTGTTTTTTTTTAAGCAAGTCTGGAGGCTAATGAAATGAAACAGATGAGAATCATTTTCCCATCTAAATACAGTTGATTTTATTGTAATGTGATGAATCAGAAAAAAAAACAAATATAACATTCGCTTAGGCCGTTTTTTAAATGGACCAAAACAAAGTGAAACCAACGTAACAATTTGAAGTGACCAGACCACTGACATTGATAATAAATATTATTAAAAAAATATATAAGATGGCACCACAAGACGACGTTCACTTGCAGAGCAAATTTAGCACGTTTATAGTTAACTCAACTGGGTAGCAATTGTGAACAATTTTAATAGAGAATTCAAAAATAATTTGGATTTCTTCACCACTACTACTAACCGGTTGGATGGTGTATTTGTGATACTGAAATCTGATTGGCCTTGATATATATGCGGAAAAGGGCCAATTTAATTATTAATTTATATGATGTCCGATTTATTCTCTCTTGTGCCTTTTTGCGCACATTTTCCACGGGTTTTAATAATAAAACTGGTCTGAAAGAATGAAAATCATATTAAAGAAAACGTCAACATTAAGGTTGCAATAATTTAATAAATCAGAGTCGATGTGCGCGTGCATGCGTGGTTCGAATTTTAGTTGCTATGTAGGTTATGAATTCTGACTGCATATATATTTACACTCGAACCGGTCGCTGTCTGGGCGTGCGTGCATGTTATGATTCAAATGTTAGTTGCTATGGCGACGCGTTTTATGAATTCTGCGATCTGCATGTATCTCTCTGCTCAACGATCGACCGCTGTCTGTTGGTTGAGAGACGAGGCGAATTAACAGACTGACTTTTGCGGAGAATTTTCTGGCCGAAACTTGCTACTTTGAAGCTTTTCTGGATTGCTGAGAGGAGACTTATATTCTTGAAGGACATCGGAGGATATATCCTTTTTGAAAAAGGATATATAATTTAATTATATTATATAATTCATATAATTTCTGATAATACTTTTGTTTGATATTTTTTTTCAGGGGAGTAACGTTATTTCTGAGGAGATTTCTATAGTATTGTATTGTATTGTATTGTCTTGTATTTTGTTTGTACCGATTTTATTGCAGTTTGGAGGAGGTTGGCGATGGCTCGTAATTTCATGATGGGCGAAAGAGGAAGTGAGTGCTTTAATTTTTAATTTATTTGTTATGGTGTGTTGTAACGCTACAATGACTGACTGATCACATTTGATCCCATTTATTTGATTCATTGCATGTGAAATAAACTTGAATTGAATTTGAGTAACTTAACTGAAGTAAAAATCTGTAATTGACCGCACAGACATTGATTATTGATTATTATGATTAAACTAACGTTATGTGATATGTGAAATATTCCATCCTAAGAGCACTGGAGATTCAGGAGAGCTGCTTTCGGTCAGACGGCTGGTCAGGAGGTTTGGAGGCCCGATTCTGATGACCGTGATCAGGATCCGCTGCCCAGAGATGGACAAAGTAAGTTACACAATTTCCTTACTTGAGTGAAAGTAAGTTACAGATACTTCTGGTCAAATATTACTCAGTTACAAGTAAAAGTTGAAAAGACTGATTTTTACTTGAGTAAAAGTACAGAAGTACTTGTTTTTAAAAGTACTTAAGTATCAAAAGTAAAAAGTAAATGTCAATGCATTGTTTTATTATTGTTTGTAATACTTACAGTACCTTATGCCTCTGAATCTATGCCTGCCTACCTACCCACCCTCATATCAATATATAATTTATTTCTAGATCACAGGTCCTGTAGTGGGATTGAATGTGAGATTGAATAAGTGCTCTCAATAACGTCCACAATAGTTTCGGGCTGTTCCCTCAAATAGTGCCCTATTTAAAGATTTTTGGCTTTTAGGATGAATATGTCAGCCACTGTTATAAGCTAGTGTGCTCCAAAACAATGACAAAATGAGCATTTAAAAGACCAAACCCAACATTGAAAATGAAAGTCAGATTGATGTCAGAATCCAACTACTTTCTACTCAAGGACCTTGACAGAAATGTAACGTTAGTGGAGTAAAAAGTATGATACTTGTCTTTCAAATGTAGTGAAGTTAAAGTAAAATGTTTCCAGAAAAAATTGTACTCAAGTAAAGTACAGATACTCAAAAAGTGTACTTCAGTACAGTACTCAAATAAATGTACTTTGTTACTGTCCACCTCTGCCGCTGCCAGACCCGACCCAGAGCCAGGATCGTCCTGGATATTTACCATCTCTGTCTTCTGAGTTTTCTGTTTCTGTGTCCACAGGTCAGGCTCACGGGACGAGGGCGAAGCAGAACCCAGATGTTGGACGTCCGTCCACTTCATCTAACCACTCTCGCAGAGGTCAGAATAGGCTTTTAATAAAGATGTAATGGCTTAGTTTCTATTTCTATTTTCAATGGCTGATTTGTCAACTAAACCAACTAAAGTAACGATAACACTTTATTTTGATGGTCCCTTTTGAACATTCTGTCGACTATACGTAACTTTGCAACTACATGTCGACTAACTCTCATTAGAGCATCGGTAGACTCTCTCCTTAATATCTGCAAACTCTTTATTGTAATGCTCCACCAACAGACACTTGTACTGACAACAAGTAACTTTTCAACTACATGTCAACTTATTCTAACCCTACCAGTCTACTAATACTCTACTAAAACAGGGTCCCCGCGGATCCTTAAAAAGTCTTAAAAGGTCTTAAATTCCATTTTTTTTTTTTTAAGGCCATAAAAAGTCTTAAAAAGTCTTATTTTTACTTATGAAAGGTCTTAAATTTTAAAAATGACACTTTGACTTAGACTTATCTATATGCTTTCGAAATTAAAACTATCTAATTAGCGTAGGCCTACGTATTATTATTTTTATTTCTATCTTTGTCATCTTTGTGGATTTGCTTGTTCACGTGACAATTCGCGTCACTTAAGGCAGTATATTAGCCTATCTGTCTCCTGCACGCGAGAGGAGAGAAGAAAACGAGTAAATGTCAGTTCGATTGTAAGTTAATTCTTTATGTGCTTAGGAGTGTGCAATATTGTCTATGAACTATGATGATATTTTAATCATTGTTTTAACTATGTACGAGGCACTGCGAGTGCGAGCTGACATCGCGTTTGTCTCTCAGGCTTGCTTTCACTGCGTGATGTGTAAGTGCAGTTATAGATGTCCCCAAATTAGTTTTTGTCTTATATTAATATCATATTATGTTGTTATATTAGAATATCACATGATCAAGAGTGCCGTTTTCCTTTGCACAATTGCAAATGTGCTATTTATTTTATACAACAGTTAAATTAACAATAAAGTTAACATTGTGAGTTACTTTTTGGACACAATATTGTCAATTTTCACTTTATATCGCCGACGAGAATTTCATAATGAAGCCGTAGTCCAACAGACAGATTTGTTTTTTACTGAAATCCGCGTTTTGAACGAATCATTTTAACGATTCAATGAACAATCACTTGTTTTCCGAATGAATCAGCCATTTGAACCATAGACTTCATATAGATAGACGCCCTATCGACCGCTACTGCCTACTGGCGCGGGCGAGCCGTGGGGCCGCCATCTTAGACCGGTCACTCGCTCCACTCAGTGTAATCTGTATGGCAGGTGCAATGAGCTGTCAGCGCATTTAATTAATCATATCTCACTGAATACCGAACTGATTTTCACGCGGGTTTGTTTGCTGCAAAGGTCATTCATGTCTATTATACAGGACACATGGTTCGGCGTATTTTAATATTCATAGTAGGCTTAACAGTAATATAATATTCTGATATAAGATATAAAGTGACCAGACGTCTAAAATAAAAATATGTGATGTAGGATATAAGCTATTTTATAAATCACACACTATAAATATGATAAAGAAGCAGAAACAGATAGTTACAGTAAAGTAAGATATTTTAATAAGTTGAAGAAACGTGTGTGTTTTACATTTACATTGCTTCCTGATATCACGTGCGCAAACACAAATAACCTATATTTATATATATATATATAAAACAGTTATGTCCGGTCGAACAATGTATGAATTAACTTAAGATTGGATTGCGGTAAAAGTAAGTTTCGTGCCTCTTACAAGTGCTTTCGAACTTCTTTCTGCTCTGAATGGTATGTGGAAAACACTTGAGTTGAGGGAGGGAGAAAACACGCAACTGAATGCCTTTTCAAGCGTCTCAATACTTGAAAAACCACAGGAAACTACTTTTAAACACGAAATTACTTGATTTACAGAGGGTCTATTCGCACGTTTATAAACGTTAACGTTACCTGAGGTAATTTTCCTGGACCTTTTTACAGAAGGTAAAAGTCGCCGTAATCTTTACTGACATTGTCCGAAATGATTACTGAGATGCACATTCGGACGGGACTAAAATAACCGAGAAGCTCTTGTAATTATTACTTTACCCCACCTCTCCATGTCAGGTGAACACCAGCTGGTGCAGTAAACATTGCCTAGCTAACGTTAGCTGGCTACGATATCAGTACAGTAATATCAAAGATCCTTGCTCCTTCTCAATTATCTGGTAATATTCTATTCACAAAATACAACCAATAGTACGGTAATGTTAAAAGTAATCCCCCGGGCCCTATTTGCGATGGTCCGTCGATTAGAACAGGAAAATACTCCACAGTGCTCTAGCATCTTCACTGCTGCCACACAACGAAACTAGGAACACGACCGGTTTAAGATGGCGGCCGCATTTCTCAGTGCCCAGCGGCCAATAGGGCATCTAGTCTCTATATAATATCTATGGTTTGAACAAATCGGTTGAATAAATGACTCCAACAACTCGCTTATTAAGACAGTGAATTGCCGCCACCTACTGGTGGTTTTAGTTTCATATTTAAAGTATTCTTTAATTAAAACATTAAAAAACTGTACAGTAAATCATTAAATAATTTTAAAATATCATCTAATTATTATCGACAAAACGTTGAAAATATCGAGACATATTTTTGTCAATATTGCGCACCCCTAATGTACGGTATTCATTTTGATTTCTTCAGGTCTTAAAAAGGTCTTAAAAAGCCTTAAATTTGACTTTAAAAATTGTGCAGGTACCCTGTAATACTCTAATGAGAGTTAGTAGACATGTAGGTGCAATTTTACTTGTAGACAACTGAATGTCTGTTGGGAGGAGCATTTGAATAGTAAAATGTAAGTTATATCATTATGTCATTGCTTAATTTGATGTCAGAGATGGGTCTAATAGTTGTTTTCATTAGTTTTTTCTTCATTTCAGAGAAAGCTCCCGAACGTCTTTGGCTCAGGATCTGGAAGGCTACGAAGGGTGTTTTCAGCTGCTGTTCCGGTAGTGCTGTGACTGAACCATCGTCACCTTCTCCAGATCACTCCGGCGTCAAGCCAAATAATGGTAAATCATTATTTCTCCAACATTATTTTAAACAGTATTATCTTGTTTTCCACTCAAAATAAGGCTTGTTTTTACAGAATATTAAAATTATTTCCCCCATTATAATATTATTTTCTCGACCAGCGCTGACATTTTTTAAATAAAACAATGGATCTAGCAACAGACACTCTACTGAATATAAGTAACTTTTCAACTACATGTCAACTTATTCTAACCCTAACGGTCTACTAATACTCTAATGAGAGTTAGTAGACATGTGCAGTGTTACTTATAGACCAATTATAGGTTTGTAAACATCCGGGATGCGTGCGCATATCGTGGTTGCAGAAAGACCCGTTTAACAGCTGATCCTTACACGGATACGGATAAGAATAATACTAATAGCTCGATTTAAACATTTTATATTTAATTTTCGTAATGTTCTCCGCATATTTTTTTGATCACTTTTGGTCCCGACATGCGCAGTAGAACCTGCGTGACGCCGTGTGACGTAGGGTGATAATTCCCCTATAGACTCATAGAATGTCTTAAAGGGACCAAAATAAAGTGAAAACAATTTTTTCCAACATTCATCTGACATTTTCGGAACATTCCGAGAACATTCAAAAGTAACGTTCCCATAATGAAAAATTATAAAATAGAATGTTCCTTTAACCAAGATAAAACATTTTTGAAACGTAAAAAAAAACTGGACGTTTTGAACGTTCAGGGAACATTTAGAAATAATGTTTTCTTAATTGAATGGGAATGTTAGCAAAACGTTCTCAATAAGGCATGAGCTCGATGGCTGTCTGACACACACCAGAAACACACGCACAGAAAGCCGCTTCACAGACAGCATACGATCCAGAAAAGAATTCAATTTCACCACTTATTTCTCTTGAGTTGTCAAAAACATGCAAAATTGTCAAAATGGCTGTCGTGCCGAGCATTACAGAGTCGGTTATGTCATAAATAAGACATTGCTATGCATAATAAATGTCAGTGTTTAATAAAATATAAATATATATATATATTTAGATATGGCCCATATGATCTTTACCATTACAAGAACTGAGCCACATGTGCCAGAGTTGGCCAAATGAAGCCTGGAAATGTATGTTTTCTTTTTAATTAAAGATCAGATAAAATAAGAAAAATAACTTTAGCGTTGAATCGGAATCACCTCGTAATCGTGATAATAGTGGAATAAAATTACTATTAATATTGTGAAATAATATGTTGGGACATTTATGCAGGCATTAAGCAGAAGTCAGGTGGATAGCGTGAACAATTCCCATTACTTTAGATTTGTAACTTTACAGATAAGATTTGAATAGTAAAATATAAGTTATATCATTATGTCATTGCTTAATTTGACGTCAGAGATGGGTTTAATAGTTGTTTTCATTTGTTTTTTCTTCATTTCAGAAAAAGCTCCAGAACGTATGAAGGAACCTGGTCGTTTCCATAAGCTCTGGAAGGGTGTTTTCAGCAGCTCTTCCAGTGATGCTGTGACTGTTGTGGAGCCTTTTATGCCTGAACCATCATCACCCACTCCAGATCACTCCGGCGTCAAGCCAAATCATGGTAAATCATTATTATCTCCAACATTATTTTCAACAGTATTATCTTGGTTTCCACTCAAAATAAGGCTTGTTTTTAGAGAATATTAATATTATTTCCCCCCATTATAATATTATTTTCTCGACCAGCACTGGATCTAGCAAGCTAATAATTGTCTTTTACATTTTTTTTCATTATTTTTAAACTTTATTAAAGGAGACATTTCAATTGATAGAAAAAGCTTTTAAGAATATAGAATAGACTTCTCGTCTCGTTTTCGTCAGGTGATAACGGTTCGTTGACGACAATATTTCGTCATAATTTTCGTTGACGAAAGCAACACTATGTACTGTAAATGTGTCTTATGGTGTGACATAAAAAAAACGAAGAAAAATAATACTCCTAATACAAATAGCATGAGAGATATTTATTTTCATTGTTAGACACTTATTTTCATATAGTGTTTATGTAGTGTAGGAACGGATTATGTCATGGTTGTGCCCTGGGCATGGATGTGTTTGGGTTCCTGTCATAGTTTTAACAAATATGCCTTGTAGGCTATAATTTGTAAAACACTTTTTTAATTATAACATGATAACATTTTTATTGTAATTATAACAAAATATAAAATATCTTCCACTTAAAACAATAATACATGTTAAATAAAAAAAACTAATTATAACGAATAGGCCGTAACGTTTTCCAGCTCTGGGAGAGACTGCGACATCAAACATATACTATCATACTGTATAGTACAAGGTTTAAAACATTTAAATAGACACATCAAGTAGTGTGAATGTGTGTGATTCAGTATCTTATAGTTGAGATTAGGCTCTTGACAAGTGATTTCTGAGAGACGCACAGAGAGACGGCAGCGCGGCTGGTTGGTTTCATTCATAGCCTATAGTTCACACTCATTTGTGTTTCATATAGTGGTTTAAAAAGTTTAAATAGACTCTTCAAGTAGTGTGAATGTGTGTGATTCAGTAGCTTGTAGTTGAGATTAGGCTCTTGTCAAAAGAAAAGTAGAAAATGTGCAGTATGTAGTATTTTCAAGTATTTTATTTGATCGGCTGTTATTGATAAAGCTCTGATTTCTGAGACTCATAAGGCAGCGCGATTGATTTGTGATCATGCTGTGCTCATTTCAGTCATAGAGTTCACACTCGTTCACATCACACACTCATTATTGAGTAGTTTATTAGAGGTTTATACAGAGCTCTCAAGTTGTATCAAGAGTTTGGAGTGAGATCTGTTAGGGGACGAGCCACCCACATATTTGCAGCAGCGGCCCCTCGGCCCCACCAAATTCGCTTCAATTTTTGCTAGCAGTTCAATTTTACCTATTGTTTATAATTGACCAGCATAAATGGAAATTATAACAATTGGTAAATCTGATAATTGCAATATACTCCACTGTTCTTTAAGATATTTTGAGATAAAAACACATCTTCTTTTATGCCAGGTCCCTCCAAGATGAAGCAAACGCCGGACAGAAATCCTGTGGATCATGAGATGATGATGTGCCTGCCAGGCCAGGTCTGTGAAGATCTGTGTGTGCCAGGTCCATCCAAGATTAAGAAAACACAGCATGCAGATCCTGTGGATCCTGAGCTGCCGCCTGTGCCAGATGCCTCCAGTTGTGATCTGGATGACAGTGAGTCATTATTACCTTTGTTTCATGAAATTTCTGCCATCTGTTATTTTCTACTTTTCTACTAGGCTATAATTCTCATACTCTGACATCACGTAAAGTAACTTTGATTTGCAGAAGATCAGAAATCAAAAGACTGAAGTCTTTTAAGATTCTTTAAATGGATATTTTATTTTTATTTGATGTATTTCTGTGCTATAGTTTATTTTTAAATGTAGTTATATTTGCATATTTGTATATTTACAGTAGGCATAATTCATGGCCATTTCAGCCTGATGTTTCTGGTGTTAGTCTTCATTTTTCCTTCTCTACTCCTGTTGGCTCCTCAAATATGCATTTAAATGTTTTGTTTGTTTGTTTTGTTAAACACCATTTTAAAAACCCATATATTTATGTAGTGAAGTCTGATGGTTGAGAATTCTTTCTGTTTTTCTTTTTGTTACATTTTTACTGAACTGTACTGTAAATGTGTCTTATGGTGTGACATAACAAAAATTATGAAAAAAGAATCTCATAATAATATACAAATAGCATGAGAAAGATTTATCTTCATTGTTTGACACTTATTGTCCAAAATGTTTTCTTATACTGAAGTATTAGGAGTTCCTTCCACTGGAACTAAGGGGCCAAGCCCAACCCCTGTAAAACACATTTTTAAAATGTATATAAATATATATTTGTATGCTCCTCGAATGTGTATTTCACCAGTCATTCTCGTCATCCTCAGGTTCATTCCTCTCTGAGGTCCATGTTGAGAGGAGATGTAGAGATTCGTTGAGTCTGAGCAGCCGAGACTCGAACAGCGTCGATGGATTGGAGAGCCCAAACCAACAGGGTTTGTCCAGGTCCGACAACCTCAATCCGCACCCGACCCAGACACAGATCCAGGATCTTCCCGGATCATTAACATCTCTGTCTTCTGAGTTTTCTGTGTCCACGGGTCAGGCTCACGGGACGAGGGCGAAGCAGAACCCAGATTGTGGACGTCCGTCCACTTCATCTGAACACTCTCTCAGAGGTCAGAATAGGCTTTTAATAAAGATGTAATGGCTTAGTTTCTATTTCTATTTTCAATGGCTGATTTGTCATTGAAAATAGAAAGTTGAACCAACTAAAGTAACGGTAATACTTTATTTTGATGGTCCCTTTTGAACATTCTGTCGACTATAAGTAACTTTGCAACTACATGTCGACTAACTCTCATTAGAGCATTAGTAGACTCTCTTATTGTGATGCTCCTCCAACAGACACTCTACTGACTACAAGTAACTTTACAACTACATGTCAACTTATTCTAACCCTAACCCTACCAGTCTACTAATACTCTACTAATACTCTAATGAGAGTTAGTAGGCTTGTAGGTGCAGTGTTACTTATAGTCAACCGAATATCTTAAAGGGACCAAAATAAAGTGAAACCAAAGTAACAATTTGATGTGACCACTGACTGATTATTAATATTATAAAAAATATATAAAACATAAACAGTTTTTGATGTCTGAAATGTTCCATCCTCAGGATTCTGGAGAGCTGTTTCCACAGATTCTTCTCTGGGCTTCACGTCATCCTCAGGTTTGTCCAGGTCCAACAACCTCGAAGGGTTTCTGTGTCCTCCGCTGCCGGGTCAAGTTCCTGTCGAGCCAACAGAGTCTTCAGATGGTATATTTAGTATAAATATATATTTCTAAAATGTATAAATATATAAATATATATATATATTTGTATGGTCCTCGAATGTGTTGGAATATTGGTCAAAATGGCTGTCGTGCCGAGCATTACAGAGTCGGTTATGTTATAAATAAGACATTGCTATGCATTTAATAAAAGTCAATGCTTAATATAATATAAATATATTTTAAGATATGGCCCATATGATCTTTGCCATTCCCAGAACTGAGACACATGTGCCAGAGTTGGTCAAATGAAGCCTGGGAATGTATGTTTTCTTTTTAATAAAAGATCAGATAAAATAAGAAAAATAACTTTATCGTTGACACGGAATCACCAGGCTCTGCCCTCGTAATCGAGATAATTGTGAAATAAAATGACTATAATTATTAATATTGTGAATTGAAATAAGATGTTGGGACATTTATGCAGGCATTAAGCAGAAGTCAGGGGGATAGTGTGAAAAATCCCATTACTTTAGATTTGTAACATTACAGATAAGAATTTAACAGTAAAATGTAAGTTATGTCATTATATCATTGCTTAATTTGACATGTGTGTGTCTAATAGTTGTTTTCAATTGTTTTTTCTTTTCAATTCTTTTCAAATCATTATTTCTTATTCTTCTATTATTTTAAACAGTATTATCTTGTTTTCCACTCAAAGTAAGGCTTGTTTTTAGAGAATATTACAATTATTTCCCCCATTATAATATTATTTTCTCGACCAGCACTGATATTTAAAAAAAACAAAACAAACAATGGATCTAGCAAGCTAATAATTGTCTCATATTTTTCTGTTTGTTTTTCAGAGTCCTTTGAGTCTCTCTATAACGTGGGAGAGATGATTGGATCCGGAGGATTTGGCATGGTGTACCTGGGAACACGCAGATTTGATGGCAAAAAGGTCAATCTTACTTAATTGTACAAACATTTTGCTCTTGCAAAACACATTTAAAACAATGTACAGATGGTTTAATACTTAGTGCAAGGTCAGGTGCTTGAATACTGTTAATGTTATTGAAACTGGGTTTTTGTTTTGCAGGTTGCCATCAAGCGGATACGCAAGATAGACAACGATCGTTATCTTAATATTGTAAGTTGGCCAAAATCTGAATGTGTATTGAGTTGTTTAAGTGCAGATTACTGTAGTTAATACACCTGTAGGCAGTGTTGGGAAAGTTCACTTTCTACATGAACTAGTTCAAAGTTCAGTTCACAATTTTAAAATGAACTAGTTCAGTTCATACTCAAAATTTTACTCTGAGTTCACAGTTCCAAAAATGAACTAGTTCGTAGGTCTTTTTTTCCATGTTGCTGCGAGATATAATTTTTCAAAATGATTGCCACAGCCCATATAGAACCACAGACAATTATTTTATCAGTTTTAACACTGAAGCTATGCGTCAGATTTTTCCCATCCTCACCGACCTTGTCATAAAACTTGTTTAAATGATCATACGACGCCTCCTTGCTGCTTTTCGTTTTGATTTGTAACGTAAGTGATGAGTCGTTCATGAACGATCCATTCATTGCGTTTGTCACGTGACAAATGAACGAAAGACTCGGAAGGTAAAGTAATTATTTATGTTCCCTGTAAACGATTTTTGACTGCATTATAATGATTTCTTAATTCAGAATATGATCAAGATTGCGTAGGTGGATGTGTTCTGGGAATTTGCCAGTTAATAGTATAACATTTAAAGCCCATTAAATGAATGAAATGACTCGAAAAAAGATTTGTTCATTTTGATGAACGAGATCGAACAAGAGAGTCAGTAGACACTGGTGGCTGGTGTTGCCAGATTGGGTGTTTTTTCCACTACATATTAAAGGGTTAGTTCACCCAAAAATTAAAATTCTGTCAGTAATCACTCACCCTCATGTTGTTCCAACCCCGTAAGACTTTCGTTCATCTTCGGAACACAAATTAAGATATTTGTGATGAAATCTGAGAGCTGGCTCACTCATCCATAGGCTTCAATGGGATCGAAACTTGCCAGCCCAGAAAAGTTAAAATATTCCACATGACTACAGTGGCTCAACCACAAGCTTATCAAGCGACGAGAATACTTTTTGCGCGCAAAAAAACAACAAAAATAACGACTTTATTCAAGTATTAATTTTCGTCTGTGTGGGCCTGAATGAATTCACGTAGTGTAACAGCGCAGCGCATCTGGGTTGTACGTCACACGTAGGCTCACTATTGGCCGATGCTGGTCGTGTGTGATGCGTGTATCGTTCAATGAACGCGTTCAGGCACAACACTGGCCGTAGGAAGCATTAGGTGTAAATGTGATCAACAAATAAGCCTAGAGGCACCAAAATAACTTTTGAACACATCTAAAAAGATCAAAGAAAAGTACATTTCAAAATGATAGGTTTTCTTCAGATTTTTACCCAGCTAACCTTCCATCTGCTACTTCTCTCTAGCCTGGGAATCCCAAACCTCTCGTTACTGAAGTGGCGCTGCTGATGATGATGAGGCAAGAACCCATAAGCCCCTTCGTCATACAGCTATACGAGTGGTTTGAAGATCCTAGAGGTTTCACTCTGGTTATGGAGTATCCCAAACCCTACGAGAACTTGCTGGACCTCATCACTCGTTTTCATCATTTGTCTGAAGCAACAGCATGGGACATCATGAGACAGGCTGTGCTGGCAGTGCAACACTGCATCCATCGTGGCGTTTTCCATAATGACATTCATGCGCAGAATTTCCTGTTGAAGAAAGCCCCGCTACAGGTCAAGCTGATAGACTTTGGCTGCGGTCAGCTGTTTAGTAGCGATGGCTACGACAGCAAAATATACATTGGTGAGCATTCTGGGAGTGTGGAAACCTGAATGTAGTGACTTACTAATTATTTGATGCTTTAAAAAAAAAACCTCAACAATGTGCAAATGTCTTTCTTCCAGGAGTTCAGGATTACTGCCCACCTGAAGTCTTGACAGAGCCTCGATTCCACGCCGTCCCAGCAAATGTCTGGTCTCTAGGAGTGTTGCTGTACAAGATGGTGAACGGATGTTCTCCTTTTCACAATAGAACGGAAATCACACGAGCCAAAGTTACATTTAAGAACCCCAAATTATCCAAAGGTGAGTGAATAATATTGATAACATTGATAAACACACACATAAAGCAAAGGCTTTGTACAGAAACAGTTAAAGGTGAAGTATGTAAGATGTTTTATATATAGCTCAACGTATAGCGAGAGTTTGGCGCGAGAGCCGTGGGAAAAGAAATGCCGCTTTAGTGACAGAAGTGAAAGCCAAAATTCACTGCATTTATTCCTTCAAAGATTAAACAGCTCATGAACACGTCAAAGTGAACAGAGCATTGTGATGCGGAAAGGCACATTTTCATAAAGACAAGCGCAACACAGCTGAAATTATTACTAATATGTTGGACCTGAAACATGCCTTCACATGAACCAGTAAGAGCTGCGTTTGTGATGTTTGAGTCGGGGAAGACGCGATGCACGGAAGAAGGGGCCTTTGCAAGAAAATATGTAATATATGTAAAAAATATATATATTTTTGAAAATATGCTTTATTTTGTCATTTATTCCACTCGCTGCCACTAGTGTCGTAGAAACGACATACTTCACTTTTAAACTAACGATAAGGAACATTTTACAGTATATTAATCATGTTTTAGATGCTGTTTTCAAAAATGCCAGGTCACATGGTCATGACTAACCAGCTCTCTCCTTATTGTACAGAATGCAGGGATCTGATTAGCCAGTGTCTAGCGCGGGATCCGACTAAACGCCCGACGTTAGAGCAGATGTTACAACATGAATGGATTAGTAATGGTCTACAGTAGATTGGAGAAGTTCAGGAGATTCACTCCATCAGTTTCAGGTGTGAGGAAATGTAACAGGCAGAGAAGGATTATTATATGTTGTCTTAAATTCTGGATTATTTGTAGTGAGATTTTCAAATGTGTGTTCATTGTAATGTTCTTGTTATAGTCAAGTCACCTTCATTTATATAGCGCTTGATACTATACAGATTGTTTTAAAGCGGCTTCACTGTAGTAAACAGGAGAATAACAGAATCAGTGAACCAAGCAGAATTCAATTCTGTTCTAGCTCTAAGAAATCATTCATGAGTTGACTTGTTCATATCATCTTTGTATTGGATAGGAAATCACAGCTCACAGGCGGCTGCTCTGCGCGGGTGTGTCCGACTACCACGTACCCGGCCGTCAGCGGACTAGTTCACCGGTTAGCAACCTACAATGCTCTGACAAGAGGTTTGTGTTTAAAAACTCTGGCCAACCAGCTTCTCATCAGCCATTGTCTTTCTCCATCCAAACTATTATTTTTCACCGGTGGGTAACTGATGTTAAAGCAAATGACTCTGATGAAAATTAAAATAAGTCTAAATACGTTTTAAGTGCATCAAGACTTTTAATAACTATTCTCCTGTTTATTGGAAATGTTGAGCTAAATCCCGGGCCTGACTCAAATACTTTTTTGACAACTTTAGGCATATTGCATTTGTGGGGACTATATGCATAATTTGCAAACTATACCAGATTTCTTACCGCTGTACCGCAACCACAGCGTATGTTTTTACCGATAACTCGCAAATATTTTCCCCATTCTAGATTTCCAACCCCGATTATCTTTACTCCCCCATTTTTTCCGATCTTACCCTCTGAAGTATCTTCTTCTAGCCCTTTAGTCAAAACAGTTATAGTACAAAGAAGAAGACCTCATCCAAGAAAAAGTCCAACTAATTTAAGTCAACTCGGTAGCACCAGAGGCTTTAAGATTTGCCATTTAAACACCCGAAGCCTTGTTCCCAAACTAGACGAATTTAAAATCTTGCTTGCGCAGTCGAAAGCACATGTAATGGCAATCTCTGAATCATGGTTAACTCCTAATATTCCAGATTCTTTTATGAATTGTATCGTAAAGATCGCATTAGCAAGACCGGCGGCGGAGTGGCCTTCTATGTGAGTCGGAAATATGCACACTTAATATCAAAGTTTGAAACCGAAACTGAAACATTAAAACTGATCGTACATTTTACACCTCAACATGCAATTACCATTATTGTCACCTGCAAACCCCCTAATGTCAGTGAAAGTTCTTATCTATCTCAGCTTTCTGACATAATTAAATCTGTTACATCAAAGGAGCTTGTCATTCTGGGCGATATCAACCTTGACTGGAATGATAGCTCATCAAAATCTTTAAAAGCTATTGTAGTGAAACTCGGATGAAACTCGGACAGCTCCATTTTCACATTTAGCTCCTAAACTCTGGAATGGCCTTCCTGATATTGTTCGAGGCTCAGACTCGCTGTCCCAGTTTAAAACTAGATTAAAGACACATCTCTTTAGCCAAGCATTCACATAATACTTACCTTTTATTCTACAGTTGAAGAGACGACGCGACACCTGGGAAGAGACGACGAGACGACGCCTGGGAAGAGACGACGCGACACCTGGGAAGAGACGACGAGACGACGCCTGGGAAGAGACGACTCGACGCCTGGGAAGAGACGACTCGACGCCTGGGAAGAGACGACTCGACACCTGGGAAGAGACGACTCGACGCCTGGGAAGAGACGACGAGACGACGCCTGGGAAGAGACGACGAGACGACGCCTGGGAAGAGAAGACGCGACGCCTGGGAAGAGACGACACGACGCCGGCGATATGTTGTGCCCTAAATTAATACATGATTAAACAACTGTAGTTTTGTATTTTTGTATCAGACTTTCTATCTTTCCTACTAACTGGAAAACAGCACAAATTACTCCAACTTTAAATCTGATGATCACACCCTTGTTTCTGTCATGAATTTGAGGATGAACCCAAGCGCAGACATGATGCTTGACACACAGTTTATTTATGGACAAAAAACAGGGAAAACAAAACCCACAAGGGGGCAAAACATGGACAGGACAAGGAGTGACTAAACTAAACTAAGACTTGACAGATAACTAGACGATAAACCAACAGCAAATACAGAATCAGAACTTTCTCTAGACAATACTCTTGCCAGGATACTCACAAGGTAAGATAGGCAAGGCAAGGCAAGTTTATTTATATAGCACATTTCATACACAATGGCAATTCAAAGTGCTTTACATAGAAGAAATTAAAATAATAAAAAGAAATAAGAATAATTAAAACAGTTTAGAAAAATAAAATAAAATACAGTACTTATAAAAATAAAAAAAGAATATTATTATAGATCTTTCCTTCAAAAGGATTCCCTTAAGACTTAAATCTTTCAACCTTTTTTTAACCTTCAATCTTCTTACGACTTCCATCTATCAACTTTCCTTTAACTTTCTTTTCTCCCTCATTTACTCACACGTTCACATTCTTTCTCAGATGAAAACTTTAATATCGTCATTTAAATACTGTTCTACTTTCAAACCCACATTAATACACGTCACTTTCACATTATCACTTTCTTTTACACCTTCTGAGTGGGCATTTACAGTTACGGGCTAAATGCCCTGCTGACCATAATTAAAACCCTCTCTGTCACCTTGCCTATAGTTTGATCATTGAGCTTACTTTTGAAAGCAAAACAAACAGTCGGACGAACAGCGGCACAGTGCTCATTCAGTAAATGCACAGCTAAACAGAAGTGTTTTGAGTCTGGATTTGAATGTGACCACTGTAGGAGCACATCTGATCTCTTCTGGAAGCTGGTTCCAGCATAATAGCTAAAAGCAGACTCGCCATGCTTAGAGTGAACCCTTGGTATTTCTAGCTGATATGATCCTAATGATCTGAGTGATCTGTTGGGTTTATATTCAGTGAGCATATCTGCAATGTATTGAGGTCCTAGGCCATTGAATGATTTATATACCAGTAATAATACTTTAAAATCAATCCTAAATCTAACTGGGAGCCAGTGTAAAGACCTGAGGACTGGTGTGATATGTTCATATTTCCTGGTTCTGCTCAGAATCCTGGCGGCAGCGTTCTGTATGAGCTGCAACTGTCTTATGGTCTTTTGGGGAAGGCCAGTCCATTACAATAATCCACCCTGCTGGTGATGAAAGCATGCACAAGTTTCTCTAAGTTTTGTCTGGAAACAAAGCATCTAATTCTTGCAATATTTTTGAGATGATAGTATGCTGATTTAGTTATTGCTTTGACATGACTACTGAAACTAAGGTCTGACTCTAGTGTCACACCAAGATTCCTGACTTGATTTTTAGTTGTTTGACCCCTAGAGTGAAGGTATGCGTTCACCTTGAGAACTTCATCTTTGTTTCCAAACGTAATGACTTCAGTTTTGTCTTTGTTTAACTGAAGAAAGTTTTGGCACATCCAACTGTTGACCTCATCAATGCATCGGCACAGGGAGTCAATGGGGCTGTAATCGTTAGGCGAAAGGGCTAAGTACAGCTGTGTGTCGTCTGCATAGCTGTGGTAAGCAATTTGGTTCTTTCTCATTATTTGGCTCATTGGGAGCATATACAGGTTGAACAGGAGTGGCGCAAGAATTGAGCCTTGAGGGACTCCGCATGTCATGGATGTCCACTAGACTTATGGTCTCCTATACTCACATAATAACCTCTCCCATCTAAGTATGACCTGAACCATTTTAGGACTATCCCAGAAAGCCCCACACAGTTTTCCAGCCTGTCAAGAAGTATGTTATGATCGACAGTGTCAAATGCAGCACTGAGGTCGAGTAGTACCAGCACTGATCATTTGCCTGAATCAGTATTTAAGCGAATATCGTTTATTATCTTTATGAGCGCTGTCTCTGTGCTGTGGTGCGGTCGGAAACCAGATTGAAAATTGTCAAAGTATCCATTCGAGCTTAAGAATTTGTTCAGCTGGTTGAAGACAACTTTTTCAATGATCTTGCCTATGAAAGGAAGATTCGAGATCAGTTGCTTAATATGGTCTTATCCAGATTGCTCAAGATAATGAACCAACACAGGACAGCAAAAACAAGGGGATTAAATAGGGAGACTAATGATAACATAACAGGTGACACAGGTAAAGCAATAATGACAAAACGAGGATAACAAGGGGGCGGGGTTAAGTAACGAGACAACACAAGCACATGGCCCAAACAAAAGGCCATGTGCTTGCACACAAAACACGGGTCTGTCATGATCCTGCCTCAAGACTAGAGAAAATCAAGGACACGAGGGCAGAATCATGACAGTTTCAAATTACAGACCTATTGCAATACTTCCAGCAATGTCTAAGTTGCTGGAAAAAGTCTTGCATAACCAGCTAAGGTTTTACCTTGAAACTAATAACTGGCTCAGTGACTGTCAACACGGTTTTCGTGATAAGAGATCAACCATGTCGGCGTTATTACTTTTCACTGAAAAATTACGTGACGCTCTTAACAAAGGTCACATTACTGGAGCTATTTTTATTGATTTCCGTAAAGCCTTCGACACAGTGAACCACCAGATCTTGCTAAACAAACTTCACTCATTTGAACTGTCTCCATCTGTGATAGAAATGCTCTCTTCTTATTTGACCTTTAGTTTGTGACATGGGTGTTCCACAAGGCAGCATTCTTGGACCCTTATACTTTTTCTTTTATACATCAATGATTTCCCTCGAGTGTGTCAACACTCAAAATGCTTACTGTACGCTGATGATACTGTGATTTTTCTCTCTGATGCAAATCCTAATGTCATAAATTCCAAACTATCATCTGATCTTCACCTCTTACATGATTGGTTGAAAGAGAACCATCTGACCATCAATGTAAAGAAAACTGAATGTATGTATTTTCATTCACCCAGAAAAACTATACAAGTTAGACTATAGATTGCATGGACACACGTGTTTAAGGAACATATTTTAGACACAAGGAGGGTAGCTGGGACTGGGAGGATTATGTATTCTGCTTAAAGGTACGAGTAAAATGCAATGTTCACTTAGCAGAGAGTTCCAGTGATGATGATACTTCAGATGTGTACACTTGGTTTGCTCTTTACAAGAAAATGAATGTTTCGACTGATGCAAATGTAGCATTTGTATACCACTAATATACACTGAGAAATAGTTTCTTAATGTGGAAAGGGGATTGTACCATGTGTAAGCATTAGCATATACGTTCTATCTTTAAACAATGTTTTTTCCACCTTAAGGAAGTGGAAAGTCGTTCAGTTGTGTATTTAAGCTCAATCTTACTGTACTACGGCAGAGAAACACGGAAACGCATAGACCTGGCATGAATATAACATCTTCTCAGAGTTTCTCTCCTGACATACAACAACAACAACAACAACAACCTTTATTTATAAAGCACATTTAACACAATAAAAATGGATCCAAAGTGCTGTACGTAGTGCATAGCAGGACTACACTATAAAAAACAACAATTACAAATTTCCAAAAGCTAAGGAATAAAAATGTGTTTTCAGAGTAGATTTAAAAATGTCCAGTGAAGAAGCAGACCTCACATGATAAGGGAGAGCATTCCAAAGCTTGGGCCCAACCACAGAAAAGGCCCGATCACCCTTTAATTTGTAGCGACTTCGTGACACATTTAAAAGCAAGTGATTTGAAGATCTAAGTGCCCTAGCAGGACAGTATGGCACAATAAGATCACAAATATACCTTGGTGCACAGCCAGACAACGCCTTATAAACAAACATAAGGATCTTAAAATCAACTCGAAACTTAATGGGAAGCCAGTGAAGGGATGCCAAAACAGGAGAAATATGATCCCTCTTTCTAGACCCAGTCAACAGTCTTGCAGCTGCATTTTGAACAAGTTGTAATCGAGATAGTGAAGATTGAGGAAGACCACAATAAAGAGAGTTGCAATAGTCTAATCGTGATGTTACAAATGCATGAATTGCAACTTCTAAATCTTTGCTTGAAAGAAGGTTCTTCAACTTTGCAATAGATCTTAAATGGAAAAAGCTTCCTCTAATAACCGCACTAATTTGTTTATCAAAGAATAGTGAAGAGTCAAAGATCACTCCAAGGTTTTTGATTTGTTTGCATACATTTGTTGAGAGAGGACCTAACTGGGCTTTCAGAGCAGGAGAGGAATCTGCCGGACAACCCAGAATTAAAACCTCTGTTTTATCCTCATTTAGCTGCAAAAAATTATTTGTCATCCACCTCTTGATATCATCTACACATTCCAATAACACATCAAATGGAGCAGTGGTGTCAAGCCTTACTGGAAGGTAAAGCTGAGAATCATCTGCATAACAGTGATATGAAATGTTGTACTTCTGAAAAATGAGGGCCAAGGGGAGCATATAAAGTGAAAACAATAACGGTCCCAAAATAGATCCCTGGGGCACACCAAACAAAACAGGCGCAGATGGCGAGGAACAATTTCCTAAATTTACAGAAAAAGTCCTCTTTTCGAGGTAGGAAGCAAACCATTTTAGTACAGTGCCCTTGACACCTACCATATATTCTAGCCTTTCAAGAAGAATGTTGTGGTCAATGGTATCAAATGCAGCGCTCAGGTCTAGCAAAACCAGCACAACACAAGAGCCTGAATCTAGAGCAAGCAAGATATCATTTGTAACCCTCAACAGAGCTGACTCAGTGCTATGTAACGATCTAAAGCCAGACTGGAACATGTCCAAAATATTAAAAGAATTCAAATAAAACTGGAGCTGTGAGAAAACCACTTTCTCTAAAAGTTTAGAGATAAAAGGCAGTTTAGAAATCGGTCGATAGTTACTGCACATTTCTGGATCAAGTTGAGGTTTTTTCAACATAGGTTGCACAATTGCATGTTTAAAACTAGCTGGAACGACACCTTTGGCTAGAGAGCTGTTTATGATAGCGGTTACCATATGACTAATGGTAGAGAAAACATCCTTAAAAAGACGAGCCGGGATAATATCTAACTTAGAACCAGAACACTTCATAGTAGAGATAATATCAGCTAGCTGAGTTGGAGAGACAGGTTTAAAGTTTGACAGACAACTCATAGGACAGGGCAGTTGCAAATGACATGGTTCAGATGGAACAATGGAGCTTCTAATATCATCAATTTTTTGAGTGACATGTTTTAAAAAATCTTCACAAAGCTCAATAGAGGCCTCAGATAAAATATTCGTGGTCGGGTTTAGAATAGAGTCAATCGTATCAAACAGGACTTTTGGTCGCTTAGCGTTGTCAGAAATTAATTGAGAAAAGAAATTTGATTTTGCCTGTTTTACTGCTGTTTGATAGTTGAACAGACTTGATTTTAAAATGTCAAATGAAACCTGTAGCCTATCTTTTTTCCACTTTCGCTCCGCTTTTCGACAGGTGTCGGGTGTCATCATTTAACCACGGCTGGCCAGCAACCTTAATCTTTTTACGCTTAAGCGGAGCAACAGCGTCCATAGATATAGAGGATGCTTTATAAAATATCTCAGTCAAGCATTCAGTATCTGTTTCATTCAGAAAATTATTATTAAAATGTGAAGAAAAATGTTCCGAAAACAAATTTGCAGTATTTGAATGAATAGCTCGAGAGAGAAATGAAGGCTGAGGGCAAATAGAAGACGGGAGAAAGCACTCAGATTCAAACAAAATAGGATAATGGTCAGACACACATGCATCAATAACCTCCAGTTTTGAAATCAAAAAGCCACGAGACAGTACCAAATCTAGTGTGTGACCCAGATTGTGAGTTGGACCACATACAGATTGTACAAAGTTCAAAGACTCTAAAATAGTCACAAATTCTTTGACCAACGTTTTAGAAGGGCAGCAGAGATGAATGTTAAAATCCCCAAGAATCAATAGTCTATCAGCCCGAGTCACCAGATCAGAGAGAAAATCAGAAAATTGTTGAATAAAATCCTTATTGTATTTAGGGGGTCTAAATACAATAAGTATTTAGACCCCCTAAATACAATATAAGAATAAAGAATAAATTCTTTATTCTTTATTCTTTATTCTTATATCGATCATGTGATAGACTGGAGTAATGATCCTGAAAATTCAGCTTTGCATCACAGAAATAAATGATCATTTAAACCAATTATTTTAAATTGTAAAAAATATATCACAATATTACTTTTTTTTCTGTATTTTTGATCAAATAAATGCAGGCTTGATGAGCAGAGGAAACTTCTTTCAAAAACATTAAAAATACTAATACTTATACTTGCCCTGTAATACATGTATTCTTTGTTTTAGATGTTATTAACTTAAATTCTTATGAATAATAAAAATGTTGTAATGTCTATTTGTTATTTATGGCCTGTACGCCTCATTATTGATCTGAGCTTCTACATCTTGAATTCGAATAACATTCGATAAAACATAATTGCTGGATTATTTTGACTATAATAAATAAGCAGATGAAACATAGTAGGCCTATACACTGTTTATCACAGATTACTTTGGACCAAAGTTACCATATTATAATTAATTATTATATAGTTCTATTCATTCATTTTATTTAAATTAGCACTGGTTAAAATGTATAAAGCATGAACAAGATATGAAACAATATTTATTAATAATACACAGTTTAAATATCACAAATATCAAATTGTATTTTCATTTGCGTCCTATGCTGGCTAATTACGACGTTTAACCTGTTATCATAATGAAATTCATGCATTTATTTGTCATTTAAACTGATGCAAACAGGGAAAGAGAGTAGAAAACACGTATTATCCTGTCGCCCCCTCTAGTGGACAGCATTAAGTATTACGGCCTTCATTGCTCAGATAACTCAAGTCGATGGATTTTTTGGGAAAGTCTGACCAGTTAGAAGCAAGTTAGACCAGTCTGAGGGTCTGAGCTGAGTTTGGTGAAGCATCAAAGTTCTAGGCGGAGTCAATTTCTCATAATAATAATAACAATTAATCCCAAACCTGGTAATTTTGTCAGTATTTAATTTACGTTCACTGATTCTGGCTTCTCTCTTTTCTGTCTCTTTCTTTTCATGTGAACTGAGTAGGCTACACATGCTTAAATTCAAAAAATATAAACTTTATTTCTATTCAAAATTATTTATAGCCCATAGGCTATATGTCACACACGCCTACCTGCCTTTTGATGTAAATAAAAGACTAGAGTGGTAAATGTTACGGACATATTATCATGGTACAGTTCAGCCTATTATTGATTTTTATTTCCACTTCCCTTTTATCCAAAGAGACGGAACTATTTGCACTGTATTTATCAATGGGAAATATGCTAATATAATCTGTCATATACTGTGGCTCACATTAATGGGGTTGCTTGCAAGTCGCAGCAGCACGAATTACTTGACCAGCAACATATTTCTAAATCAAATAGTGTGTGTAGTTAACAGTGAGTGGTGGTTTCAGACATTATTTCATTAAAGGGCATTTGTCAGTGCCGCACTCGTAGCCTACTGACTCTTATTCTGCCTGACAGAAAGAAAAGCTCACAGCTTACTGAAGGCGGAGCGGTTTGACCAATCAGATGAAAGGGGCGTTTCAGCGCCGCCCACGTGTGCAAATGAAATATCGAACCCATAAACCGACTTGTAAACCATAAACGAAAAATGAAAAATCTAGCCAAAATCTAGCCAAAAAAAAACGAATAAACGAGCTGGTTTTCATTTCTCCTTATTCCATTCTAAACAGGAAATGAAATGATCAAAAAGTGCACGGACCCTATGACTAGATGTCGCCTTGGCTACAATATTCTGGGCTCATCTGATTTTTTTGTACATAGCATAACCTACTTTTGTTATGATTTTAGTATCATAATGATTAATAAATGCACGCACAATTATCATGAACTTGATTTGAACAAATGCCTATCAACTTGTGTGTGCAAAATTCAGAATTAAATGAATGTGCAGCAATTTGTACAAATAGAGAGTCTGTAGGCCTATACTGTTGTAGCCATTAAATAAGCGCATTTATTTTCATATTTGTTCAAATGTTATAATGTTATTTTTTTCCCCATGTATGTTGATTTATGAAAAGTGAACAGCACGAGTAAAAGTGAATTTCGTTTTGTATAAATTGTATCTTAATTTTAATACATTTTTCATCAGCCTGTATTTAATAAATAAGATAAATAAGATTTAATAAATAATAATAAAAAAATGATAATCTTGCATTGCACGTTAACTGGAGCGCATCTCATCCTAACTTAACGAAACTCATTGTATGCCTCACACACAGACATGAGAAATACATCAAATACACAAAGCTTGAAATGTCTTTAAACGAAATAATTCAAAACGAAAAGAAAAAGGCTACTCTCTGATTATGTAATCCATTATGTGCATTTCTCTCTATAGGCGCGTTCACTATACGGCGATCGTCAACTTCATCTTTGCAGCCGAGTCGACACTGTCAGAAAACACTAGATTATTAATAAAAATCAATGCACGCGTCACCGGATTTACAAATGCACATCTTGCTTGTTGCACCCACACATAGGCTATTATGTCGAAATAACGAGATATTATGTTGAAATAACATTATTAATAATAATACATATTTTAGAATATTTGATTGAATGCTGAATGTTGCGCTTGTTCAGTTAATAAAATTAAAACTTTAATTGTGATCATTAAAATAATTGAATATGAAATATTTAGTGGCCAAGTTTTGCTAATTTATTTATTTATTTATATATGTAAGGCATTTGTTCCAATCAACTGCCTTAGCCAAGGCCACTGGTCTAGTGTATATATCTATGACTTGATCAGTCAAATGAAATACAATAAACGTATAAATAAATATTACAAATTAAAAACCGATCGGAAATGTGGTCCAATTTTCTAATACTATTATTTGATGACAACAATACATTTGTAAAACAAAATCCAGCCATTTGTGTTTTTTTGTTTATTTTTTTTAAAGCAAAAAACCAAGCTGCACCCTTTTTTAAATGTCATCTTTCATTCCGAAAGAGAATAATTTGCAGATTGTAAATATTAAAAATGATTGAATGATTTGATTGTGTCATTATGATGAAGAAACAAGGCAAAAAGTGTCAAAAAAGCATTTGTAGAAGGCATCCGATGAGTGTCAACCCGGCCAGATCAGCAAGTGCATCAAGGCAAACACGATTAGCCGGTGCACCAGCCAGCAAAGTGATTCAATGGTGCATAGGTGTAGCTCGCAGCCTCACCGCCCTACCCTCCACATCTTAAAGAATGTACAGGCGATTATTTATATAGGGCAGATAAGAGCTGTGTTTCTCTTCGACGGTAACTGTAAATTGAATTGAAGCTGCGATTTTTGAAGTTGGATATACTCGCGCGGGCAAATACAGATGTGTTAAACACGATAAGAACACAAATTGTACCTTTATTCGTTAATACAGTCGGTATTTCCCACAATGATTCTGCTTTGCTATTGGCCCACGTCACGATCAGTAAGCGCTGCTATTGGCGGTCACGATTATTAAGTATGAAAATGAAAATTCTGTCAGTAATTCCTCACCCTCATGTTGTTCCAACCCCTTCGTTCATCTTCGGAACACAAATTAAGATATTTTTGATTAAATGACTAAATTGGACTATATTAACGATGTATTTAATGAACAAGTTTCAAACCCTTAGAAGCCTGAAGAAGTCTCGTTCCGAACACATCGCGATATTTGGCATCAGTTCACTTCACGTGTGTCAGATGTTGGTAAGTAGTAAATATGCTGTCCGAATAATGTGTGATATATATAATGTATTTTCTGTTTGTCGATATTAATCAGATTAGCTCACGTTCAGTCACGGCATTATATCTGTCATCTCCACTGAGGCTTTGCGTTTTATTGCTTTCTAATTCAAAACAGGGTGATTAAGTTACACTGCCTGTCACATGACGTGAGCATAGGCCTAAAGACCTTAAATCAGTTAATCATATTCATATCAGATTAAAAGTAGTACAATTAGTTCCAAAGTTGTATTTGTAGTAGAAGCACAGTACAAACAACACTTACCATGCTTTTACCACATTAACATTAGTTTTACTGTGGTAAGTGTAGTAAAAAGACAGTAATCACAAAACTTACCATGCTTTTACCACACTATTGGTAGTTTTAATGTGATACTTATTGTAAATGCACATTAACCACAACGCTTACCATGCTTTTACCACAGGAATGATGTAAAACAACATAATGATATTTTATTTTCTCTTTTTTCAGCTGAAAAGACCAAAAGGACCTTTCGGACTATTATTGTTTGAGGACAAGTAAACGGAGGAGACAGACAGCTGCAAAGGCAAATATTCGCAATGGTATATACATGTGTTGGTTCGAACCCTAAATCAAACATTTTATCAAGCATTTGTTGTTTCTTAAACCTTTTCTCGCAAAACCCATAGCCCAATCAGTACGAAGATAGTCTGAAAGTCTTAATAATTCACAAGATTTAACAAGTTGTCAAATTCGTACGATACTCGTACATATTTGTATACTCGTACACACACTGTCAGAAAGTTGATATTAATTGCATTGTATTGATTACAATTAGTGATGCACCGATGTGAAAATTGAGGCCGATACCGATAACCGATATTAATATTGCTGTTATGGCCGATACCGATATTTGCCGATGTCGATATCTCTGTATAGAAAACAAATTTGAATGATTATCAAATAAAGAGCTATTTTCCAAAACACTTTTTTTTTTACTTTAGAAATGACTGACATTGGGCACCTTTACCTGTGTGCAAAATATGTCACATACGACACACATGCATTATACTGCATTGCATATACAGTAATGTGTGCTGGTCAACTTGTCTAAAATTAAGAAACCCTTAGAAAACAGTAAAAAAAACCACACAAAAAACAGGAACATTGTGTAAAATTAAGATAGGCTACTTTATTTATTATTCCAATATCCAAATATCGAGGGCTTGGAACCAGAGGGGCGTAAGTGGCATTTGACAAACTTTACAGGAGAGCCAAAACAAAATTTTGACCACACTTCAATCAACTGTATTTATTAACCTTCAACCACAACATTGCAACCACATACATACTTATATGAGTAAGTTCTTAAGTGAACATATTATGGAATATTAACACGATGAACATATTCTAAAACCTTGCAAAATCTTGAAAATATGGCAAAAACATCAAATACGCCTTTTTGGCACCAAACATTTCCAATTCTTCTAAAGAAAAATAGGGCGTATCTGCTGATCAATGCAGAAATGATTGGTCAAAACATTGGTTAAAAACACTCTAACTTCATAACTTTTCATTTTATTTAAAATACTGTATACATAGTCATTTCATCATTTCAAACTGTTTAACATTTCATTTCTAACCGTTTAATTTCAATTCTCATTTATGAGTTCACATTCATGTCAAACAGTTTAACATTTAATTTCAAACAGTTTAATTTCTCTTGTTTATTACACATTTCACTTTTTAGTTCACTTTAGTTGAACTAAAAAGTTCACTCACTGCCCACTGTCAGAGTGTTATAGAACTCTGCATAACAGTGAGGAATACTCCCATTGGTGCACAGGGTGAGTAGGTCTTTTTTCTTTAAGGCACTGATCACTGGAGGATTTTCATACAATGAGCTGGGGTGTGTGGTTCTGGTGCCTCTGGTGCCTCTTGTTGCCTGTTGTGCCACCGTCAGTTTTCGAAAGGTTGGGGCGGTGAAATCATACTTGAAGAAGATTGTTTTTGGTTCATCTTTCGTGTAGCGGAACCATTTAATCTTCTGCCAATGAACTGATTGTCCCTCCTCATCTTTTGTTCTGTTTTTGAGTATGTGGTTGGAGAGGGACTTGAAGTCCAGAAAGTCCTTGTGTTCAAGTTCATGTACACTGTATGGGTCGTTCCTTCTTGCCATTCTCACAAGTGTGTAGTAGCCATCAGTAAATAGAAGTATGGGAGTAAATAGAAATGGGAGTAAATAGAAACTTTTCTTCTTGCAGTTTCCACAGCATGCACACTATCACACTCCATGTCTAGTAGCCATCCATGATGGCTACTACACACTTGTGAGAATGGAAAGAAAGAACGACCCATAGTGTACATGAACTTGGACACAAGGACTTTCTGTACTTCAAGTCCCTCTCCAACCACATACTCAAAAACAGAACAAAAGATGAGGAGGGACAATCAGTTCATTGGCAGAAGATTAAATGGTTCCGCTACACGAAAGATGAACCAAAAACAATCTTCTTCAAGTATGATTTCACCGCCCCAACCTTCCGAAAACTGACGGTGGCACAACAGGCAACAAGAGGCACCAGAGGCACCAGAACCACACACCCCAGCTCATTGTATGAAAATCCTCCAGTGATCAGTGCCTTAAAGAAAAAAGACCTACTCACCCTGTGCACCAATGGGAGTATTCCTCACTGTTATGCAGAGTTCTATAACACTCTGACAGTGGGCAGTGAGTGAACTTTTTAGTTCAACTAATGCCTAGTTCACACTACATGATTTTAAGCCCGATTTAAGCCCGATTTGCAAGTTAACGACAGGTCAGGCTGTAATCGCGTGCAAATCTGCGGGTGATCCGCGCTCGCCAATCTTTGAGTGTGAAATACTTAACGACGCATCAAAACCCCTCGCTGACACATCGCCGACGCCAGAAAAATATGTAGCATGCCAAATATCTGGAATTGTCGGCCGACTCGATAGCCTGTGGTGTCACGTGTCGCGACGAGCAACAGCCAATGATCATCTTGTTATGATATTACAAAAGCCCTTTGTATTTGTAACCATCGTTGCCAAACCACAACAGGCAGCTGAAAGAAATATTCAAATATTTTTTTCTTTTTTTTCTTTCGGGGTTCTAAACAGATCATTGCACAAACAATATAGGCCTATATATATATATATATATATGGGGTGTGCGTGTGCCGGTTTCAGAATTGGTGTGACGGTTATGACGTGAGTCAAATGACATAACTCATCGGTTATTATATTGCCTATTTCCTTTTTATTTTATAAATAGGCGTACATGCAATTGGTTGATGAAACATTTATTAAAATTAAGATACAATTTGTACAAAACGAAATTCGTTTTAAATAAATTATTTCTACAAAGCAAAGTGGTAAAAATCATGTCTCACGATTTACAAAACAAAACTTCATTAAGTGGTAAAAACCCAATATAGCATCTTATGATCCTATCTTTTATTACAATTGTTTTTGAGCTAAAATGTAATACACATCATATATACACACCGTAAATGTTTCTTTTATCAAACATGTTTGGGGCCAGTCAAGGGGTAATTAAACTGCACGATCAGTTATCGGTAATGATATTGTTTATTATTGCAAATGTTTATTGCTAATGTTTATTATTGGAAATGTTTTTCATTTGTTTAATAAATCTCATAATGATGGCACATCACTATATCATAGTCATAGCTTTTATTTCTATCTCAAATGATTGAAAGAATCAATTACAGTTGGAAACGTATAGACCAATAATAACACAGACTGTCAACAATTGTTTTTAATTAGTATTTAAACATTCTCTATAATAGAAAAGATAGAAATTTAAAAATATTTTAATAACACGTTTTTTTGCGGTTATAGAGTTCTAATGACGGTGCTCAACTATATATATATATATATATATATATATATATACCAACAATTTTGTCCCGCCGTCCATTTGCCATTGGAATGCGCCAAGACTTGTTGTCAGCTCCTGTAGTGTGTAAGCCCCTGTTGCAGAAGATTTACGTAGTGTCACATAGTCTGAACACCACAACGACTTCAAGACTCCAGAGCAAGTCATGTAGTCTGAACAGCACAGCGATCTGCCGACGTTTAAAGTTGTGTAGTGTGAACTAGGCATAAAGTGAACTAAAAAGTGAAATGTGTAATAAACAAGAGAAATTAAACTGTGTGAACTTAAATGTTAAACTGTTTGACATGAATGTGAACTCATAAATGAGAATTGAAATTAAACGGTTAGAAATGAAATGTTAAACAGTTTGAAATGATGAAATGACTATGTATACAGTATTTTAAATAAAATGAAAAGTTATGAAGTTAGAGTGTTTTTAACCAATGTTTTGACCAATCATTTCTGCATTGATCAGCAGATACGCCCTATTTTTCTTTAGAGGAATTGGAAATGTTTGGTGCCAAAAAGGCGTATTTGATGTTTTTGCCATATTTTCAAGATTTTGCAAGGTTTTAGAATATGTTCATCGTGTTAATATTCCATAATATGTTCACTTAAGAACTTACTCATATAAGTATGTATGTGGTTGCAATGTTGTGGTTGAAGGTTAATAAATACAGTTGATTGAAGCGTGGTCAAAATTTTGTTTTGGCTCTCCTGTAAAGTTTGTCAAATGCCACTTGCGCCCTTCTGGCTCCAAACAATGTGTAGGCCATACATGTATTTTTTAGAGCCAGAAGGGCGTAAGTGGACATACGCCCCTCTGGCTCCAAACAATGCTCAAACTTTTGTGTTAGGTCTTTGTTGTTTTGTCGCTTTATTCAATACAAGTTGATTTCTGATGCGTCTTTTTGGCACAACTAGATAGAGCTCATCAAGACCTTTAATTTGATATATAGAACTCATTTTCGCCCAAAATGCCACTTACGCCCCTCTGGTTCCAAGCCCTCGATATGATACTAAAAAAAATACCACAGGGAAAAGGGCTTCTATTTGTGACGTGCTGTCTTTGCGTTTGAACATTGCACATTTTAAACAGGACACTCATTAACTGAATAAATGTTAGCCAATACAAACATATTTATAGAAAACAGTTGACAATGAATAGACAGGAGTCCAATAATAGCATAACGAATCATTCTTAAAATAATAACAAGTAGCCTAGGCTATAAGACCAATCCGACATGGGCTGTGTTAACAGTAAAACGTCCGTCATTTAACGAATTTTAAAAACACGGATGGATAATACAAAATACTTTCTGATATTTTGACAGAAAAAAAACAAGCAAGAACAAAATTTAAACTTAGCCCGTCAATTTTTCATTTTACAATTATCTTCTCTCTCTGTGTGTGCGTGCGTCCGTGTTTGTGAGAGAGAGAGCTCGCGCAGCACTGATACAACGGTAGCCTACTTTTTAATCCATAAGTAACGAACGCGCTAGTTTTCATACAAAATAAATATGTAACATAATTAGGTAGGCTACTTTAGTTATTATTAATACAATAACGTAACACATGAAGGCTATACGTTTCTCAACACTGAGAATGAATCAATAAACGCCTGTTTCTCCACTCGCGCTTATCAGTAATCCACAAATCACACGTGCTGTCACTTTTGAGAAAAATCTAATTCGAACGGGTATCAAATATCAAGCAATATATTCAAATATCTACGAGTCAAAGAACGATCAGTCAAAAATGTGTCATGAAGAGGAAAAAAACATAAGTCGCACTGGACTGCGTTAACAATGTTACGGACGGGACAGTTGACGTGAGCGCTCTGAAAGCGCCACTAAGACTGCTTTAAAACTTTCACAGAGACCTCAAACAGAAAGCACAAAAAGCCTGTCTTTAAATTTAATTTCGTTTTGTATTAATTGTATATTAATTTTGATAAATGTTTCATCAACCAATTGCCTGGACTGAATTAAATAAGAAGTAAATATAGTCGAAAATATTTAATCAGGACACGGAGGCGAGGGCGCATGAACCTGGAGCGCGTCTCATCAATGAACCGAAATCTACCTGCCTCACAGACCGGAGACATATATAGAAAGCTTGAAATGTCTATTTTTAAACAGAACAATTCAGAACGAAAGAAAACAGACTGTTCTCTGCTTATGTCATCTGTATGAAATGTGTATTTATCTCAGGCACATTCACTACTGCTAAGATCGAGTCAGCATCGTCAACTTCATCTTCAACTTCACACGTCAAATGTCGGCCTGTTCACATCGGCCATATTTTGACATCGGAACGATACCGATGTGTAAAAAAATGACCATATCGGCCGATATATCGTGCACCACTAATTACAATTATTACAAATTGGTCCCCGTCTGTTTATGTTCCAGTGATACATGACGTCTCTCCACACCTCATAACCTACCTCTGTTTGCAGGGGTGGAAAAGCTTATCTTACTTGTCACATGACATCAGATACTCGATTATTTTGTCATAATCAGATCAGTTACACTGCTGATAACTGTCCCGTTTGCATGTAAATCATTTTCACATGATTATTGCTTGCTATTAAAGACGTACTTTTATTCATAGAAATGCCCCCACATATCAGTGAACTTATAATATAAAAATGCTTTTAAAATTTAATTATTCAACACTCTTTACAGAAAAATATATCCTACAGTCATACATAAACTGACTATTTGCAAGTAATGTATTAAAATTACCTTCCTTTCCGTCTTGCAGGATTACTTGGTCCTTTTTTTTTTTTTAAAGCTCTACAATATCAAACTCAACAGCTCTTTTAAGAGCCAACCCTCACAAGAGCTACTAGTGAGTGGCAGCGAATCTTGCCGGGATCAGCCCTTCCCAGGTAAAGTTTCTAGAATATTGAAATCGGTATTTACTCATCAAATGCTCTCTCCTGAATCGCCGCCGCTAGAGTTCTTACGAGATCAAGAAAATATGATCATATAACAGCGATTTTATCATCACTGCATTGGTTACCTATAAAGTTCCGTATTAATTATAAGGTATTGCTACTGACTTATAAAGCTCTAAACGGCTTAGCTCCAGTCTATTTAACGGATCTTCTATCGCCCCTATAATCCATCGCGCTCTTTAAGATCACTAAATTCAAGGCTTTTGGTCATACCTAGGATATCCAGAACCACCAAAGGAGGGAGAGCATTTTCACATTTGGCTCCAAAACTCTGGAATAGTCTTCCTGATACTGTTCGTTGCTCAGACTCGCTCTCCCAGTTTAAAACTAGATTAAAGTCGCATCTCTTCAGCCAGGCATTCATATAATCCTACAGTTCAAACTACAATCCGGCCTGTAGCTCATAAATGCCAGAGGAGAACTGGCCCCCGACTGAGCCTGGGTTCTCCCAAGGTTTTTTTTCTCCATTAGGTCACCTGATGGAGTTTTAGGACACCATTAGGTCACTTGATGGAGTTTTTCGGTTCCTTGCCACTGTTGCCTTTGCCTTGCTCAGTTGGGGATATTTTGGGGATATTTAATTTAATTTGATCAATCAATAAATTCCTCTTGAAACAAACATTGTTGTATTAATTTAATACTGTGAAGCTGCTTTGATACAATCTGTATTGTGAAAAGCGCTATACAAATAAACTTGACTTGACTTGACTTGAATCGTATGGTAAATTAACTTATTTATAACTGTCTTAATTTTTGTTTCAAGAACAATAGTAATTGCACATAGAGTAAGTCGAGACTTTCTTGTTTTACAGCAGAGAAGGAAGACCAGTCCTTATATCAACGCAAGCTAATCGAATAAGTCCTTTGTTTCGGGTGAGGAAGGAACATCTGGTGCCCAAAGAAGACAGAAAGCTGCGCGAGTCCATTGGTATGTCTTGTATTGAAACAATGCTGTAATATGTAGTACATAATTTGATGTTGACAATTTTACATTGTACAGGTTATCACTTGGTTTTTGACCAAGTGAAGCTCTTGAAACAAGTGACAGGAGAGTATGTAACTTGTCTGGAAAGTATCAGAGTCGCATTTGGCACGCGTGCCTTAGGTTGCCGACCCCTGGTCTAGCCTATAGTCTATGGTACCAATCACGTTAGTGAAGCCTGAGTAACATATACTGTAATCGGCATGGTCATGAATGCATGATCTTCATAAAAAATTATGATAGCCTAAAAAAAAACTGCTTAAAAAAAAACTGCTTTACAACATTGGGTCTTAAAGGTGCTGTATGTAGCTTTTCTACTAAAACGAATCCTTTTTTTATTGCCTGTGTGTGAAGGGGTTGTAATATCACATTAAAATGATCCACTTTTCGGGTTTTGCTATTACCTCTGAAAGCAAGTATTCTTATGTTTATGTGAAGGTGCCGGGTCGGATTTACCGCGAAATCCAGTGACGTCACCTGCATGCGCGGAGCGCTCCCGAGCCTCTCGCCTCGTCTAGCCTACTGATTTTGCACTCAACAGCGACGACACTGCAACTTATGACATGGACTTATGACTTATGCAACTTATGACATGTCTGATAACACTAGGAAACGACCTGCTCCCAGCACAACACAGACTCCAACACAAACTCCACATATTGATAAAAAAAAACAATAAAACGTTTTTTTCTTTCTGCTGAAGCTCGTATTAAAGGCCAGACGTGAATCGGATGAACTTCGGGTGAAAAAACACGGATCAACATCGGCAGGGCGTTTGAATCATGGAGAGACCTTATCTACAAACCTAGAATGTATACATTTCCTGAAGAAAATGTGAAGTAGTGCTTGCAGTGGCAAAATTCGGCACGGTTGATAGGGTTCCATTCTTATCATGGTACGAGCATGGAGCATTAGTTCAACGTCAAGCTGATAAAAGTAGCCTATTATTGTAACGTTGCAGTGGGAGTTTACCTGAGTTTCTAGCATGTTGTGGGATGCTCTCTCTGGTGTGTTGCATGACGCGTCTCAGTCTGGCCGGTATCCACAGTGCTCGCTCATAAATTCGAGCACGCGCAAGAGCACGCGCTTGTCAACTTATTGGTTGCAATCTGAAACATCACCGCTAGAGGCCGCTGAAAACTACATACAGCTCCTTTAAGTGGCTTGGAAATGCCACAAAAAAACCTAAAATGTTTTTTTAAACCTAAAAGCGCCAGGTAAACTCCGAATGACACGACAGACAGCACTTTCCATCAAGTTCTCCGCATCTCCAATAGTGTAAAGGAAAGAGCCACTCGCAAATAATCTTAAGGCAATGCAAACAGTTTGTGCTGTAGTTAAAGCCCGACTCCGACAAGTCGAAAATAAGTGTGCGTTTCCAACAAATTAATCATGTAAACGACAATCTCACCAGTCACGAGAAAAAATATATATCTCAGAAAGTGCACTATTGTAACGCAAAATCTCAGTTCTTCGTACCTCAGGGCCCGTTCTTCGTACGTCGCTAACTCAGTTAGCTGGATTTGATTATTGGCGATTTGGCATGATCTGGGATTGTTTGGTTCTTCGACGCTCATCCTGGACTTGCTGTCATAGCAACAGGTGCGCAAGCTTATTTCATGTTAACAGGATTAGATCCCGGCTTCATAAGCGCTGGACTTCCCGTATCAGCTCCGCTTATGAAGCCGCAGTCTAATCCTGTTAACATGAAATAAGCCTGCTCCCGAGCAGGTTTAAGCTTGCGCACCTGGGGCCCGTTCTTCGTACGTCGCTAACTCAGTTAGCTGGATTTGATTATTGGCGATTTGGCATGATCTGGGATTGTTTGGTTCTTCGACGCTCCTCCTGGACTTGCTGTCATAGCAACAGGTGCGCAAGCTTATTTCATGTTAACAGGATTAGATCCCGGCTTCATAAGCGGAGCTGATACTGTACCAGCCATTTGGATTATAGACATACTTAATTTAATGCAGCAACAAATTATTTACAGTGTAGCAAGATGATTTAAAACTCATTTACCTGTAATTAAGGTGTTGCTGTTACTGGTCCCTGGCTTTAGGTCTAAAGGCCTATTTATACTTCTGCGTCGAACTTACGCAGGACAACGACGCAGAAGTATAAATTAAAACCAACGCGTTGCCTACAGCGTAGAGGCTCCGGCGTATGTCCGACGCAGAAGTATAAATAGGCCTTAAGGAAGAGCTGCCCCCAGGAATGCCCTCCACAATGGGTCGGTTCTCATTTAGCCCAAGGGCCAGCTCTTCTGCCGGGGTATAACGTGGGGGTGAAGGACCACCACCTGTTTTTTTCTGCTCCGCCTTTTCCTTGGTTGCAGATAACCATAAACAGACAAACACATCATTTAAAATGTCTTTGCTAAAAGAGACTAATCAGTAGAAGTAGAAAAGATTACCAGTTTGAAGAATATTCTTGTACTTCACTTTTACTTGTTCCCATGTTCTAGTGGGTCCTGAGGTGGCTCTGACATTAAGCAATTATGAAATTATTAAAATACAAGAATATATACTGTAATAAGTGATATAACCATAACATGGAACACTTACGCATTTAATTTGTCCGTTACTTTTTGCCAGCCCTCTCTCCTGGCTTTTGCACACTTTGATTCCCAGTGTTCCCTGGCGTTTTAATTATATTTTTCAAACTCTGCATACCCTTCCAGTAAAAATTCCTGCTCTGCTGCGTTGAAAAACTGAGTGCGCTCTTTGGCCATGGTGAGCAGCCAATAGCAGCGTTGCTGATCAATGTTTCTACTATCGATACATATCCCCTTTTAAACCAGAGCGTGAACGCGCAATTATCTCACTAACTCAATCCAGCTATACTAATCATATCCGGCAGGTGTGTTCGAAGAACCAAATTAGTCAGATCATGATTAGCACGATGATATCATCTTGGATGTCTCGTTTGATCTCAGATGTTTTAAGCAACGTACGAAGAACGGGCCCCAGTTGCTATGACAGCAAGTCCAGGATGAGCGTCGAAGACCCAAACAATCCAAGATCATGCCAAATCGCCAACAATCAAATCCAGCTAACTGAGTTCTTCGACGCTCATCCTGGACTTGCTGTCATAGCAACTGGGGCCCGTTCTTCGTACGTTGCTTGAAACATCCAAGATCAAATTATGAGACATCCAAGGTGATATCATCGGCCTAATCATGATCTGACTAATTCGTTTCTTCGAACACACCTGCCAGTTATGATTAGTATAGCTGGATTGAGTTATCTGAGATAACTGCGCGTTCATGCGCTGGTTTAAAAGGGGATATGTATCGATAGTAGAAACATTGATCAGCAACGCTGCTATT